>NC_092710.1:277694666-278007926 GCF_047496885.1 Scyliorhinus torazame | reverse complement strand
ACACGAACATAGAACATAGAACATTACAGCGCAGTACAGGCCCTTCAGCCCTCGATGTTGCGCCGACCTGTGAAACCACTCTAAAGCCCATTTACACTATTCCCTTATCGTCCATATGTCTATCCAATGACCATTTGAATACCCTTAGCGTTGGCGAGTCCACTACTGTTGCAGGCAGGGCATTCCACACCCTTACTACTCTCTGAGTAAAGAACCTACCTCTGACGTCTGTCTTATATCTATCTCCCCTCAATTTAAAGCTATGTCCCCTCGTACTAGACATCACCATCCGAGGAAAAAGGCTCTCACTGTCCACCCTATCCAATCCTCTGATCATCTTGTATGCCTCAATTAAGTCACCTCTTAACCTTCTTCTCTCTAACGAAAACAGCCTCAAGTCCCTCAGCCTTTCCCCATAAAATCTTCCCTCCATACCAGGCAGCATTCTGGTAAATCTCTTCTGCACCCTTTCCAATGCTTCCACATCCTTCCTATAATGCGGTGACCAGAATTGCACGCAATACTCTAAATGCGGCCGTACCAGAGTTTTGTACAGCTGCAACATGACCTCATGGCTCCGAAACTCAATCCCTCTACCAATAAAAGATAACACACCGTACGCCTTCTTAACAACCCTCTCAACCTGAGTGGCATCTTTCAGGGATCTATGCACATGGACACCGAGATCTCCCTGCTCATCCACACTGCCAAGAATCTTACCATTAGCCCAGTACTCTGTCTTCCTGTTATTCCTTCCAAAATGAATCACCTCACACTTTTCTGCATTAAACTCCATTTGACACCTCTCAGCCCAGCGCTGCAGCTTATCTATGTCCCTCTGTAACTTGTAACATCCTTCTGCACTGTCCACAACTCCACCGACTTTAGTGTCATCTGCAAATTTACTCACCTATCCTTCTACGCCCTCCTCCAGGTCATTTATAAAAATGACAAACAGCAGTGGCCCTAAAGCAGATCCTTGTGGTACACCACTAGTAACTGGACTCCAGTCTGAACACTTCCCTTCAACCACCACCCTTTGTCTTCTGCCAGCTAGCCAATTTCTGATCCAAACTGCTAAATCTCCCTGAATCCCATGCTTCCGTATTTTCTGCAGTAGCCTACCGTGGGGAACCTTATCAAACGCTTTACTGAAATACATATACACCACATCAGCTGCTTTACCCTCATCCACCTGTTTGGTCACCTTCTCAAAGTAGTCAATAAGGTTTGTGAGGCACGACCTACCCTTCACGAAACCGTGTTGACTATGTCTAATCAAATTATTCCTTTCCAGATGATTATACACCCTATCTCTTATAAACCTTTCCAAGATTTTGCCCACAACAGAAGTAAGGCTCACTGGTCTATAGTTACCGGGGTTGTCTCTACTCCCCTTCTTGAACAAGGGGACAACATTTGCTATCCTCCAGTCTTCTGGCACTATTCCTGTTGACAAAGATGACTTAAAGATCAAAGCCAAAGGCTCAGCAATCTCCTCCCTAGCTTCCCAAAGAATCCTAGGATAAATCCCATCCGGCCCAGGGGACTTATCTATTTTCACCCTTTCCAGAATTGTTAACACCTCCTCCTTATGAACCTCAAGCCCTTCTAGTCTAGTAGCCTGAATCTCAGTATTCTCCTCGACAACATTGTCTTTTTCCTGTGTGAATACTGACGAAAGATATTCATTTAGCACCTCTCCTATCTCCTCGGACTCCAAGCACAACTTCCCACTACTGTCCTTGACTGGCCCTACTCTTACCCTAGTCATTCTTTTATTCCTGACATATCTATAGAAAGCTTTAGGGTTATCCTTGATCCTACCTGCCAAAGACTTCTCATGACCCCTCCTGGCTATTCTTAGCTCTCTCTTTAGGTCCTTCCTAGCTAACTTGTAACTCTCAAGCGCCCTTACTGAACCTTCATGTCTCATCTTTACATAAGCCTCCTTCTTCCTCTTGACAAGTGTTTTGACTGCCTTAGTAAACCACGGTTCCCTTGCTCGACGACTTCCTCCCTGCCTGACAGGCACATACTTATCAAGGACACGCAGTAGCTGTTCCTTGAACAAGCTCCACATTTCCATTGTGCCCATCCCCTGCAGCTTTCCTCTCCATCCGATGCATCCTAAGTCTTGCCTTATCGCAACATAATTGCCTTTCCCCCAGATATAACTCTTGCCCTGCGGTATATACCTATCCCTTTCCATCACTAAAGTAAACATAATCGAATTGTGGTCACTATCACCAAAGTGCTCACCTACCTCCAAATCTAACACCTGTCCTGGTTCATTACCCAGTACCAAATCCAATACAGCCTCGCCTCTCATTGGCCTATCTACATACTGTGTCAGGAAACCCTCCTGCACACATTGGACAAAAACGGACCCATCTAACGTACTCGAAGTCAGGTTTCCAGTCAATATTTGGAAAGTTAAAGTCCCCCATAACAACTACCCTGTTGCTTTCGCTCCTATCCAGAATCATCTTTGCAATCCTTTCCTCTACATCTCTGGAACTTTTCGGAGGCCTATAGAAAACCCCTAACAGGGTGACCTCTCCTTTCCTGTTTCTAACCTCAGCCCATACTACCTCAATTGACGAGTCCTCATCGAACGTCCTTTCTGCCACCGTAATATTGTCCTTGACTAACAATGCCACGCCTCCCCCTCTTTTACCACCTTCCCTGAACTTACTGAAATATCTAAACCCCGGCACCTGCAACAACAATTCCTGTCCCTGCTCTATCCATGTCTCCGAAATGGCCACAACATCGAAGTCCCAGGTATCAACCCATGCCGCAAGTTCACCCACCTTATTCCGGATGGTCCTGACATTGAAGAAGACACACTTTAAACCACCTTCCTGCCTGCCGGTACACTCCTGCAACTTTAAAACCTTACTCATGACCTCACTACTCTCAACCTCCTGTATACTGGAGCTACAATTCAGGCTCCCAAGCCCCTACTGAACTAGTTTAAACCCTCTCGAAGAGCATTAGCAAATTTCCCCCCCAGGATATTGGTACCCCTCTGGCCCAGGTGTAGACCATCCCGTTTGTAGAGGTCCCACCGACCCCAGAATGAGCCCCAGTTATCCAGAAATCTGAAACCCTCCCTCCTGCACCAGCCCTGTAGGGAGGAGAAACTGCAGACTCCGCACAGACAGTGGCCCAAGGCTGGAATTGAACCTGGGTCCCTGACACTGCGAGACAGCAACGCTAACCACTCTGCCACCAATTTGCCGCCGTTTCCTCCGGGTGCTTCGGTTTCCTCCCACAGTTCAAAGATGTGCAGGTTAGGTGGATTAGCCTTGCTAAATTGCCCCTTATTGTCCAACGTTTAGGTGGGGTTATGGGGATAGGGTGGGGCGTGGGCCTGGGTCGGATGCTCTTTCAGTGTACCAGTGCCGACTCAATGGGCCGAATGGCTTTCTTCTGCACTGCTGTGATTCTATTAACTCAAATCAAAAAAAATCAGACGTTATGAGGACTGTGACAGCAAAAAGCCCTGGGACTTAAAAAAAATCTTATGGCCATCATCTAAATTAAAACATAGGAACATTTTTAAGCATGCCACACGTAAAGTTATATAATAATACAGTGCAGATTTATATAGTTTTACAAATTTAAAACAAATAACCAACCTATGTTCACTTATAAATAATCACCATTAATCCCGAAAAAAATTAAAATTACTTTAAAAGAATCAACTACAATAGTAATGCTTGTTTAAAAATGTCTACATACCTTTAAAACACTTGTTAAAAAAGTTGCCATTTGTTTTCCATCTACATCTATTGTTTAAATTCCTGCCCTCGATGGGCGTTCCCGAGCTGGCCACATCATCATTGGGTGGGTCTGCAGTCCTCTTGTGCCATGATGGAGCCTGCACAGACCGGGGCGCTGGACGCCTAGGCTGCCACAGAAGGTTCGTCGCATCATCGCAGCGCAGGTAAATGCGCAGATTTCTCTTTCAAAATCGGCAGCCTGTAGCTTCCCGCCGCTAGCCGAAAGTTACAGGCCAATAAATTGCATTGAGCCAAGGCTCCACACTGCCTGTTTCCTTGGAGCAAAGCCCCATGGGTCCTTGGGATCTTATCCGCCCAAATAAAGGAGGACATTAATTTGTTGACTTTGACAAAAAAGTGCTTGGGGAGACAAATGGGGAGACATTGAAAAAGAAATACAAATTTTGGATGTACGCTCATTTAAATAGTCTGAACCCTGTCCGCCAAGGACAGGGGGAGGTTATCCCACTTCCATAAGTCTGACGATACCATCAACCAGACTAATGTAATTTAATTAATCAAGCGAGGCCCAATTGAGGCCACCCAGACCCCCCCAGATAACAAAAGCTAGTCTTGGCAAAGGTAGCATCCCAAGAGGGTTGACTGAGAAGCATTCAATCTTTTCTAAGTTTAACTTGTACTGAGAGAAGGAGCCGAAACTCCCAAGTAGCTTCATTATCTTGTCCATAGAGGGTACTGGGTCTGTAATATAGAGAAGTAGGTCATCCGCGTAAAGGAACACCCAATGCTCCAACCCTCCCCAATTTATCCCGCTCCACTTACCAGAGGACCTCAGCGCTATAGCAAGCGGTTCTATTGCCAAAGCAAACAGGAGTGGAGACATCACTGCCTTGTACCCAGATGTAACTGGAAGTAGCCAGAGTTCAGGGCATTCGTACAAACAATAGTATTGGGGGCCCTATACAGTAGTCAAATCCAGGAGATAGATTTGTGTCCTAATCCGAACTTCCCAAGAATCTCAAACATTCCCAAGAATTCCCACTCCACTCTATCAAACTCCTTTTTGGCATCGAGGGAAACAATCACCTCCGGTTCAGACACCGAGGAGGGGAAAAACACAATGTTTAGCAGCCGACGAATATCGACCTACAATTACCAACCCTTAATGAAGTTTGTCTGATCCTCTGATTTCACTTCTGCTAGCGCCAGCACTTCGGTAAGTAACTTAACCAATCACTATGTCTCAAAAGGGCCACTTCCATGTCTTTTATCGTAGCTCTGTGTGTTTTCATGCTTTTGTTGGTCTTCTCCAGAGCCACTTTGTATAACACTCCCCCCCCCCCCCCCCCCCCCCAACCAGGGGCAGCACGGTAGCACAAATGGATAGCACTGTGGCTTCACAGCGCCAGGGCCCCAGGTTCGATTCCTCGCTGGGTCACTGTCTGTGCGGAGTCTGCACGTTCTCCCTGTGTCTGCATGGGTTTCCTCCGGGTGCTGCAGTTTCCTCCCACAGTCCAAAGACGTGCAGGTTAGGTGGATTGGCCATGATAAATTGTCCTTAGTGTCCAAAAAGGTTAGGAAGGGTTATTGGGTTACAGGGATATAGTGGAAGTGACGGCTTAAGTGGCTCGGTGCAGACTTGATGGGCTGAATGGCCTCCTTCTGCACTGTATGTTCTATGTTCTCTGTTCTACGTTCACTCTGATTGGGGCCAAGGCCTCCACCATTGATTTGCGGGGGTCCTCCGACAAATACATCAATAGGATGGGTATAGAGGGATACGGCATGAGGAAGTGCTGAGGGGTATCATGACTGGTACAGGCTTGGAGGCCAAAGGGCCTGTTCTTGTGCTGTATTGTTCTTTATTTTTTGTTCAAAACGCCAGTGTTTATCGAATTATTTTGCCAAGGTACTCGAAAGCACCTCGGCTGTTAGTGGAGTAGCTGGAGCCCCAGAAGCTGCCTCTGCCATTTTATCTGCCAATGAGCCCTGAGAGGCCTCTGATTCCATCGAGGAAATTCCACTATCTGTCTTTTTACCCCTGACTTTTCTGAGCATTTCACTCATATAGGATCCTTATCCCATTAATTCTGTGGGTTTCCAAAAGAAAATACCCGCAGCACCGCAACACCCCAGAGCATAAGTCCAGGGACGAGACCAACTTTTCGTCACTGCTATCATCAGACCCTCCACCATCCCAGGGACACTCACCTCAGTTGGGCATGACCGTGAAGGGGCTCCTGGGACACTATCTGGTGCGCACCACACACATGCAGCAGGGCATCAAGTGGATGTAGGACATGGTGCCTGGTTTTAGTTTTTAAATACCACAAGTGAACCACGCCGGCGTCACTTCCGCCTGGCGGAGGCAGAGAATCACAGGAGGCCGGAGACTGCTGGGTTGGGCCTGTTACTGATATGCTAATGGCTGTTACTGTACTATTTGCATACCCACGTCGGCGCCGGGCATTCACACCGCTATCGAGGTGCCGGAGCATGGTGTTCCATTGGGCACCCTGCGCCAACTTCGATTTTCCGCTGGCTCCCGATTCTCCGCCTGATCGTGATTCACGTCCGTTGCTGCACGGAGAATCCAGCCCAGAGAGTTTGTGAGAAAGTGAGATGGACACAGTGGTGGAGCTCGGCAAAACTCTGGTTACATTATCATATACCTCAATGTTGGGTAGCAAATAATATCCAGAAAAATAGTTTGGTCAAATCTGTATTTTATTTGCCAATGACTATTGCAGATGATCCGTCTCTCTTTCCCTATGTGTCTCTTTTTGTAGCTTTCGGAAGGTCTCTCTATCTGCATGAGTCTCTTTCTTTATCTCTTGTTCTGTCTATTTTTGCTGAGCTCCTGGATTGTGTCTATCTCACTTTCTCTCTGGCTCCCTATGCCTGTGTATGCATTTCTTTCTGACTCTCATTTGATACGTTTTCTGAAGGACAAAAATCAAAAAGGCTGAAATTCCAAATGGGCTCCACTGGTCTCCTGCCATAGTTGAAAATCTACTCACATTCATTGTCTAATTTAAATTCAAACCTTCAACCACAATATGGTTATGTCCAAAAATGCAATTTGACTTTTCTATTGAAAAAAAATGAATAGCACAATTTTTCCCAGTCCTAAGTCATATTGCAATTCAAATATAAATGAAAACTTTCCCCCAAATAATTCTGTAAAGTAGTGTTGCTAACTTTTGGTTGGTTCAATTGGCTCTGTTTTATAACCTTTGCTCTAGAATCGCCAGGTATCTTTATGATACCGCCACGAGGTTCAAGTTCAAGTAATGATCAATAACTCGACACACCAATTAGTAAGATTCAAATCAAAACACATTTATTATACACAGTTAATCATTACTCATGCATAAACTCTACTTTCTAGGCTATTTCTCTCACTAACAGGCCTATACTTAGCTCCGGACTGGCCCACCAGGTCAGGGGAACAAATGGCCTTTCGTTCAGGTCCTGAGTCTGCGGGATTCAAAAGCTGGTATGGACTGATAGCTAGGAGCACCTATCTCGTAGCGAGCATTGACTTGAGACTTACTTGCTTGGAGGCAACAAGACAGGTCACTGTCAAGGGTTGGTTCAAGTTGCTGAGTGACCCTGCCACAGAAGGACGATTTGAACTTGGGGACTTTACTTTGTAGTCCCCAGGGGCTTCCCGCCCTTCAGGGCGGACCCTGTACCTGGTTCCAAGTGATTGGACTGCGTTTCGATCACTTTGATCGATTTCTCCAATACTGGAGTCGTTCCCTGATCGTTGGGCGGTCCCTAAATGTCCGTTGGCCTTCCTTTGCCTTGGCTCCTGCTGGTGCCGAGGAGTCTGGCTTGTCTTTATTCACCTTAACTGTTGCCATTGTGCCCTGGAATCGCATTACTATGCAGATGGCTGCTGCATTACTATGCAGATGGCTGCTGGTTTTAGTGCTGTCTGGTTTCTTACAGGTTCCAATATACATGATTTCTGTATTTGCTAGTCTTTGCCCGTGTTAGCTGAATTTCCCTTCAGCCTTTGCGGTTCTCCATTTTAAGTCGGGAAGTGGCGAACTCAGGTGGCTACAATCCCTCCTTGTGATCCTAACGCGAAGCTTGAAGGATCACATAACTGCGCTGTCTTCATTCCCTGACCCGGTGAGCACTCTTCCATGGCCTCTACACGGACCATAACTATGCAAGAAAAATTTTAACTAACAATTTCTAAGTGGCGCTATGTCAAAACAAGGACATGCATTACAAAATTTAAAAAACGGTACCTCTAACTGTCCTTAATAAACTACACTCACTCAAACATTCAATCATACTAACTTCCTAAACAATACACACAAAATCATGGCAGCATTATTCACATTTTTCCTGGCTTGGCAGTCAAGCTCAGGATTGTACAATCGCTCATGAAACACATTTCTTTATTTACAGAAGAACGCAAACGAATGTCCTTTATTATAGATCGACGGGTTCGGGGGCCTGGTGAAAACCCGAAAATAGGGGATCTCATTCTGTATACCAGGGTGCTAGCGCGGTAGGCTCTCCTTCTCCATTTCCTCATGCGGATAATCTGCATGATGCTACAGAGTATCGCCAACACTAATAGGGATTCTATTAAGTAGGACAGGGAGTACCAGGTTATAAACCTGTCACACCAAGATGGTGTGGTGTCGCTTATGACTGGGCTCTGGGTGCTATGGGGAAGTGAATCATTAACGGCTGTGGGGGGGGGTCAGGGGGTTCGTGTTCGCGCGCAACCAAATGTTCATTAGGATGATGAGCAACACGGAGGATGTCCTCATGGTTCTTTTTCTTTCTCTTCTCTTCCCTTCGCTGGAGCTTCTGGAGTTCTGTGGGATCAAGCATAGTATCTGTTTCTATCTTGGTTTAATATCTCGTCTGTTAGTATGTCTGTCCTTTTGTGCCAATTCTCCCATTACAATTTGTCACCATGTGTGACTCCCTCATTTTTATTTATTTTTTTAAACCGAATATTCAGGACAAGGCACACTTAAAAATACTGAAACAGTGCGAGCCGTCTCGCAGACTGTGCGATTTACCATCCAAATGTTTGAGGATGTAAATAGCATAGGGGTGGCAACCTAAGGGTCGCCTGAAAACAAAACAAAACTTTTTGAACCAAAAGTGCCGAAATGAGGTGCGTATGGGCCGCGACGGGTAAGATTTGGATGGAATCCCCGGGTAGGACGGCGACCAATGCCGTGTGTGCCCTACCCGAGTGTAGCTGACCAGAGGGGGGGTTCCCAGGCAGGGCGGGTCCCAATGCCGTTTCTCCACTGCCTGAGCAACCGACAAGAACGGGCAAAAACGTAGTCATCGTGGGGTTTTACCTTTAAACTTAAAGGGCAGTTATGAACGGTTTGTTTTTCTGTCGACAGACGAGTTCCTCTGAACTGGTGTCTGGGACATTAACAAGTCTCTGTGGACAAACTAGTTCCTCTGAACTAGCGTCCGGGACAAACTAGTTTCTCTGACTGCCAGTGGGCGTCAGAAGGGTGGTGGCGTGGGGCTGTGAATTTTTTTTTCCGATCTTGCAAACAACATTTAACAATACCACTACAAACAACATTGAACATGCTGCAGGTTCCATCAGAAAGGACACCGTTTCTCCCAAGCAGTTCCTTTTTAAAACATCATCTGGACACTTCAGTTATCAGTTGTGAACAGGGTCGCTTTGGGAGTCAGACTCAAAGTTGTCATCTTCTCCCGGATGCCATACTCTGGAATGTATCAGGGCTGATAGGGCTGCATGGTGCGATTTGGGGTCCATCTCGTTGTTCCGGACGTGCCTGTATGAGTTATCTCGGTGCCAAAAGGTGGTGTCTAGTTCTGTGGGGACAGAATCAGGGTCGTAATCGTAGGGCGGTGGTCTTTGGTAGGGCTTATTGAGGAATGTGATGAGGAAGGGATCACTCGAATCGTGTTCAGATTCGCTGGGTGTGGGTCCTGTTGCCTGGGGATAGTAGGGAGGCGTGCTGTGGCTATTGTCAGTGTCACAGTCGCTGTCGCTGCTGCTGCAGTCTGTGGGCGTTCCGGGGCGGAGTGTATAGCTCGGGGGTGGAGTCGGGGTTGAGTTTGTGGATGTGGTGGGCGTGTTGGGGGAGGGTAGGGATACGTTGGCTGTGGGCGGGGTGTGGTCTGCTGCTTCGAGCATGACGTGGTGTGCGTGGTTGGACTGTGGGCCATATGCCTTAAGCTGGTTAATATGGAACCACGCAGTCTTTCCGTTGGGGTATTTAATTTTATAGACGGAGGGGCTTACTTTGTCCGCAATGGAGTACGGACCTGAATACTTTGGTGACAGGAATGTGCTGGGGTTGTATATGGAGAACATGACTTGCTGTCCTACACTGAACTCAGTCGCATGTACTGTCTTATCGAAACAGGCCTTGCTCTGTTTCTTTTGTGTGCCTAATCATACCGCGGCTGCTACCTGAGCCGTTTTAACATTCTCTACCAGTTGTTCTACTGCTTTCTCGTGTGTGAGGGCCGTCACTTCGGGGCTGGCCAAACCTAATCCCCCCCAAAATTCTGTGCCTTTCATGGGGCGTCCAGTCATGAGGGTGTGTGGGGTGTAACCTGTAGATGTTGAAACCGTATTTCGCAAAAACATCAGCGCAAAAGGGAGGACTGAATCCCAAGTGGTGTTGTTTTGCTGGACCATTTTTCTGAGGGTTGATTTTAGGGTCCGATTCATGCGCTGCACGATACCACTTGACTGGGGGTGGTATGCGATGTGGAATTTTTGGGTAATGCCAAATATCGTGAGGACGTTCTTCATGACACATCCCGTAAAATGGGAACTTTGGTCGGATTCAATTCTGCGGGGGAGGCCCCATCTCGTAAATATGTGGTGGGTTAAGATCTTGGCTGTGGTCTTTGCCGTGTTCGTTCTGGATGGGAATGCCTGTACCCATTTTGTAAACGTGTCTATCACAACGAGTACATACTTATAACCATTCCTGCAAGGGGGCAATGGTCCTATAAAATCAATCTGGAGGTTAGTCCAGTGGCCATTAACGGGGTGGGTGTGACTAACTGGAGCTTTCTTGGCGTATCTGTCCGGATTATTCTGGGCACAGATAAGGAAATTCTCAACGTAGTGCGTTACATCTTCTTTTAAGCTTGGCCACCAACAGAGCTGCCTGAGGTGGGCTGTAGTGGGATCAATTCCCTGATGTCCATGACTGTCATGGAATAAACAAATGAGCTGATTCCTGTCCTGTTCAGGAACCACATAAAGGGTGTCTTTTAACACCACACCATCGTGTGTGGTCAGTGCATTTTTGAATCTATCCGAAGGTGCCGTAAATTTTCCGTTCAAAATCTCCCTGAGATTGTTATCCTGCTTCTGGGCCTGCACTAAATCCTCGATATTAGTCTGTGAGACCTGAACTGCATTCACTGGTGCGCTTTCGGGGGATGTCCAAAAATATCCATGCCTGGAACCTGCTTTTGCCAGTGCGTCGGCCTTTACATTTCCAGGGGGGGGAGGAACGGTGGTGACTTCGAACTTTAACGATTCCGAAAGTCACGTTCTGTGCTTTTCCTAAAATGTGGCGGAGCAATGGGGCTGAAGGGCGGGGTTTTCCGTCTGTGGAAACAAATCCTCTTGCTTTCCACAGGGGTAGGAATTCTGTAAGGCTATTGCAGACATAAAGGCTGTCCGAGTATATGTCTGCTGGGCTGGGGAAGGAATCTGGTTGATCCACAATGTACGCAACGGCTTCTAGTTCTGCCGCCTGCGCGCCTAAGTGGCCTGGTAGCTTTAAGGAGATCTCTTCTAGGGTGCGTCCCTGCGCCTCCTCAACATAAATGCTGCATCCTGTAATGCGCTTCCAGTCTAAGATTGTGGAAGAACCATCCACATAAATTCGCAAAGGTGTGCACGTGTTTGTGGGCTGAGGGCTCTGGGCTGAACTACCTATCTTTCTTACAATAGGTGAATACGCCAACAAGGCTTAACCCGGACCAGAAGAATCCACCAGTGGAAAATAGCGAGCAGCCTCCGACACCGCAAAATATGCCACAGGGTCTGGGCAGGCAGAACATCTCAACCAGAGTGTAATATAACCAGATTTGCTGATGATACAATGATTGGTGGGAATATGGGGGAGACACAAAGGGCTGCAAAGAGTTATAGACAGATGAAGTGAGTGGGCAAAGCGGAGCCAGATGGAGCCTCGTGCAGAAGTGATGTAAGAATAGAAAAGGAGGATCTTTGAAAGGCGCAAAACTTGTAAATGTTGATGCTCAGAGGAACTTGGGTGAACTCGTAAATATGCCACAGGAAATTAGCATGCAGGTGACGAAGAAATGAGGAAGGCAAATGACATGTTGCTTTTTATTGCAAGGGGATTGGAGTGCAAGTATTAAGAAATGTTGCTACAATTGTACAAGATTTTGGTGAGACCGCAACTGGAACACTGGGCGGAATGTTTCATTTCTTTGACTAAGGTCAACTCAGATGGGAAAAGTTATGTGTAGCCCATCGGCTCCACTGCTGGCTTTTACCACAATATTTTTTGACATGTGGTCAAAAAAAATTCCCTGGAGGCGGGTCTTACATCATCACGCTGGCAGGGTGGGTTGTGAAAGTGCCTGCTCCACCAGCAATGCCGCCCTTCGAGAGATCAGGGCGCCATTTTTAAAGGCTGCCCCAATCTAAACATAAAAAAATAAGATAAAGGATCACCCCCAGGGGCACGGGAAGCCCCCCCCCACACCTAATACATGCCCCCCCCCCCACCACCCTCACAGACATGGGGAACCCACCCCCTCCATCGACCTCTCCATCAGTAGCCCTTCCGGCCCTGCCCCTTGACACTACCAGAGTACTGCCTAGCCATGACCCCCCCCACCCCCACCCTTCCCCCGGCCCCAAGGGCTGGACTTACCTGTGCGCCTCTGATGGGTTCTTTTTGCTAGGTCTCCATTTGTAAAAGGCCGTTGTAAACCCCACCAACGTGATGTGACGTAAAAGCCATTGGGGGCTCTCGTTGGATTCTCTGCCCTCTCCGCCATTCCGTCCCGCCAAACGCGGGGGCAGAAAATGCCCCTCACTGTGTGCAGTTTTTGTCTACATGTTGAGAAAGGATTTAATAAGAACCTAAAAACCAGGAGGGGGAGTAGGTAGTTCAGCCTCTCTCGTCTGTTCCACCAATCAATATGATCATGGCTGATGTCATCTCTCCTTGATCTTCACCGCCTGCTCGCCTCCCTGCCCTCCAGCCACTTGCATAGTTGATAGCTGGGAAGTATGTTTCCTGGCATACGTCACTCTCGCAAGTGACCTGAGCATCTTCTTTGAAAGGAAATTTATTCTTGAACAACAGCGTAACTCAGAAATTTAACAATAGAACGCAAAGAAGCATATTATCCAACCGGTGAGAGATTGCAGAGCTCTGAGATGCGGAGAGATCTGGGGGTCCATGTGCATGAACCACAATAGACAATATGCAGGTACAACAAGAAATTTGTTGTGAGGGCAATTGGATTCTAAAACAGGGAGGTTATGCTTCCGTTGTACAGGGCACTAGTGAGACCACAATTGGATTACCGTGTACAGTATTGTCACCTTATTTAAGGAAAGATATAAACGCATTGAAAAATGTTCAGAGAAAGTTTACCAAACCCACCTGGAATGGATGGGTTATCTTCTGAGGGAAGGTTAGACAGGCTAGGCTTGTATCTGCTGGAGTATCAAAAAGTATTAAGTGACTTCATTGAAACATAAGGGGCGGAATTCTGCTGTAATCAGCAGGGCGGACAACTCCGGCGGGAAGGAGTGGCGTGACCCACTCCGGTGTCGGGCCGCCTCAAAGGTGCGGAATCCTCCGCACCTTCAGCGGCTAGGCCGGCCCCGGAGTGCTTTGCGCCGCGCCGGCGGGCGGGGAAGGGGCTTGGCTCCACACCAACCGGCGCCGAAGGGCCTCCGCCGGCCGGCGCGAGTTGGCGCATGCGCGGGAGCGCCAGCATGTGCTGGTGTCATCCCAGCGCATGCGCAGAGGGCTTTGTGTCCGCACCGGCAATGGCGGACCGCTACAGCCGCCGGTGCGGAAGAATAGAGTGCCCCTACGGCACAGCCCCACCCGTGAATCGGTGGGCCCCGATTGTGGGCCAGGCCACTGTGGGGGCATCTCCCGGGGCCAGATCCCCCCCCCCGAGAACCCCGGAGGCCGCCCCTGCGCCACCAGGTCCCGCCGGTAAGGACCTACTCTAATTTACGCCGGCAGGACCGGCAAAACAACGGGCGGCCACTCGGCCCATCGCGGGCCGGAGAATCGCCGGGGGAGCTTCTGCCAGCGGCTGCCGACCGGCGCGGTGAGATTCACGCCCTCGCCAAATCCCCGGTGCCAGAGAATTCGACAGCCGGCGGGGGCGATTCTCCGACCCGGCGGGGGGGGGGTTGGAGAATCCCGCCCAAGATCCTGAGGGATCATGACACGATAGTGTCGTGTTGGGTGTTCTGATGCACAAATGATCCAACACGGCTGTCGATGGTACAACTCTGTTTTATTGTCTATTCAACGGTAACAACTAACTACTGGCTTGGGTTCGTACTTCACCAGCTAACCTGTGGACCTAGCCCTATCACTATCTTAGTGAGGCACTCAGCACATGGTGTATGTCTGAGTGGCGCACTGTGAGCTCTGTGCTCTGAGCTATCTCCTTGTAGAATGAGCGAGAACTGTGGTGTTCCCTGTTTTATAGTGCGTGTGCTCTCACTGGTGATTGGCTGTGATGTTATGTGTGTGTTGGTTGGTCCAACTGCCTGTCCATCAGTGTGTGTGTGATTGCACCATGATATGCTGATGTGGATATCATGACACGGTAGATGTGGAGCTGATGTTTCCTTTTATGGAAGAATCTCGAACTATGGGTTACTGTTTAAAAATAAGGAGTCATCCATTTAAAATGGAGAGGAGGTGAATTTTCTTTGCTCAGACGATTGTGAGCCTTTGGAACTATCTTCCTGAAAGGGTAGTGGAACGAGAGTCTGAATACTTTTAAGGCAGAGGTGAATCGATTTTTGGTAAGCAGTGCTGGGGCAGGGGTGGGGGTGGGGTGAGGGGCTGATCGGTTATCTGAGTAGGGTGAGATGCAGATTTGAGGTTAATATCAGATCAGCCAAGACCTTATTAAATAGTGGAGCAGGCTCAAGGGGTGAATGGCCTAATCCTGCTCCTTGTTCATGGGTGGGATTCTCTGCGAACTGGCGGGGTGGGCCACTCCAGCGCCGAGGAGTGGCATGAATCACTCCGGCGTCGGGTCGCCCCGAAGGTGCAGACTCAGGGGCTAGGCCGGCGCCGGAGTATTTGGCGCCGTGCCGGCTGGCGCGGAAGGGCTTGGCGCCACGCCAACCGGCGCCAAAGGGCCTCTGATAGCCGGCACGAGTTGGTGCAGGTTGACAGCGGCCGGTGCGGAGGGAAAGAGTGCCCCCTCGGCACAGGCCCGCCCGCAGATCGGTGGGCCCCGATCGTGGGCCAGGCCACTGTGTGGGCACCCCCTGGGGCCAGATCCCCCCAATCCTCCCCCCGAGGACTCTGCAGGCCCCCGTGGAACCAGGTCCCATCGGTAAGGACCTGTTTTGATTTACGCCGGCGGGACCCGCTGGAAACGGGCGGCCACTCGGCCCATCGCGGGCCGGAGAATTGCCGGGGGGGGCCGATGCCAGCAGCCGCCGACCGGCGCACCGCGATTTCCGCCCCCGCCAAAACCCCGACGCCGGAGAATTCGGCAGCCGGCAGGGACGGGATTCACGCTGCCTCCCGCCGATTCTCCGACTCGGCAGCGGGTCGGAGAATCCCGCCCTATATGTCCACTACAGATAGAAACAGTGAAGGTCCCAGGAAAATAGTGTGAGCATTTGAAAACAGCTGTTTTGCCATTTATGTGTGGCTGCAGATGAGTAGCTTGAAAGTGGTTTCACCAGACACTATAGTCTGAAGTAAAGTTAGTCTCTGAAAGTAGTATTAAGCCGCGGTTCGGGGCTCTGATACCCCCTCTTATAGAACCCAGGCGAGCAATCAATAATCTCAATTAAACGATACAATATTGTGCTACTTGTGCTCCTGGATGGGACTGACAAGTGAAACCTTCAGCTTAAAGTGGTTCTAACTATGCAAGATTTGTTTATAGAACTGTGTGTTGGTTTGTTCTACTTAAGTAGGTTTAAGATATCAAAGGTACTGGTGTAGTTTTGAAGAAGCCATTTGTTCCCTGATCCACAGCCGCCATGATCAGCAAATGTAAGGACTTTTAACAGATGCCTCAAGATATCTTTCAGCAACAGTATCTTATTTGTCTAAATTGTGTTGATCTGGAGTCGTTTAATTGCTTTCCCCAATGGGAAACCTAACTTCCTGATTTTTCTTTTCAGGTCCAATTTTAGGTTTTACCAGAGGACTATTCAGAAAAAGAAGCAAAAGTTATGAATGCAACTTTTTTGCCAAGACGATCTTCAGGTTGAAGGGATTTGTGTTTCCTTTACACTTTTCTTATCCACTTTGAGAACTGATTTAGAATCAGTTTCCGTTGCCACTTTTGTTCAGCTGCTACTTCATTAAGAAATTATTCACACGTTTTATTAAACTTCCCATTAAGAACAAAGGTCTTAATAAAATAATACCCCGAGATCATTGTTCAATTAAAAAATATTTCCTACATTTGGATAATTTCATATTGATTATTTCTTATTATTATCACTCAATGAATGACGTAGAAAATGCCGATCAGGGAGCAATGAAATGTAGAAAAATGCAAAACCGCGGGTGCAATCAGATCAAATACCCCACAAGTGTCACAAGTTTGAAGTTCACAGGAGTTGCACTTCTTCAGCTACTTCAGCAATCATGGGCGGGATTCTCCGACCACCCGCCGGGTCGGAGAATCGCCGGGGGCTGGCGTGAAACCCGTCCCCGCCAGTTGCCGAATTCTCCGGCACCGGATATTCGGCGGGGGCGGGAATCGCGCCGGTTGGCTGGCCCCCCCCGGCGATTCTCCGGCCCGCGATGGGCCGAAGTCCCGCCGCTGTCAACCCACGCCAGCTGGCGTAGATTGAACCACCTTTGGGATGGCGGGACACGGCGGCGTGGGCGGGCTCCGGGGTCCTGGGGGGGGCGCGGGGCGATCTGGCCCCAGGGGGTGCCCCCACAGTGGCCTGGCCCACGATTGGGGCCCACCGATCCGCGGGCGGGCCTGTGCCGTGGGGGCACTCTTTTCCTTCCGCCTTCGCCATGGTCTCCACCATGGCGGAGGTGGAAGAGACCCCCTCCACTGCGCATGCGCGGGGATGCCGTGAGCGGCCGCTGACGCTCCCGCACATGCACCGCCCGGCAAAGTCAGTTTTGCGCCAACTGGCGGGGTGGAAATCAGTCCAGAGCGGGCCTAGCCCCTCAAGGCGAGGGCTCGGCCCCTCAAGATGCGGAGACCTCCGCACCTTTGGGGCGGCGTGATGCCGGACTGATTTGCGCCGTTTTTGGCGCCGGTCGGTGGACATTGCGCCGATATCGGAGAATCCCACCCCATGTTTGTTTACTTTCATAGAATTATTGAACAATATGGTAAAGGTAAAGTCACCACAGTCCCAGATGACCATAGGCTGCTTTCCCTTTTGAGGGGGAGAACTGACTGCTGGTGTGGATCACCAAAGCTCAGGCGAGGAGCAAGGTTGAGAAGGCGGGGCATTCATGAATGACCTGAGCCGGTACGGGAATTGAACCCGCGCTGCTGGCTTATTGAACAATGTGGTGCTGCAGGAGGCCATCGGACCTGCGCCAGCTCTTTGGTGCAGATATCCAATTAATCACATGCACTGTCCTGTTTCTTTCCCCATATCTCTGTAAATTATTTACCCTTCAAGTATTTATCTAATTCTTTTTTGAATATTACTATTGAATGTGTTATGCTTCCAAAGAATTTCAGGCAGTGCATTCCACACCACAACAACTTGTGTGAAGAAAAATGCTCCCGCATGGTCGCCTTTGGTTCTTAGATCACACACCTTGGGTGAAATTCTCCGTTATCGGCGGAAAGTCCGCCGATCGGCGCAAAAAACGGCGCAATTCGACTTGCGTCACGTCGGAAAAATGGGTCGAAAGTCTCCGGCCCGAAATGGGCTAGCAACGACGTAACGGGATCCGCGCTTGCGCAGTGGTTCACGCCGTGCAGCGTCATACGCGCCACACGGCGTGACGGCTCATAAGGCCGCGCTGCTCCCCCCCACCCGACCGGAACACCCGACTGGATGCTGGCCGCCGCTCAGCCCCGAGGTTCGAGTCACGCGATGTGGAGGCGCTCCTGGACGCGGTGGAGCAGAGGAGGGACGCCCTGTATCCCGGGCACGGCTGCAGAGTTGCCCCACGCCACAGCCGGCGTCTGTGGAGGGAAGTGGCAGAGGCCGTCACCGCTGCGGCCCTGACACCACGGACAGGCACCCAGTGCCACAAGAAGGTGAACGACCTCGTCAGAGCAGGCAGGGTGAGCCTCCCCCATATCCCCCCCTCCCCATATCCCCCTCCCCCTATCCCCCCTCCCCCATATCCCCCTCCCCCATATCCCCCCTCCCCCATATCCCCCCTCCCTCATATCCCCCCTCCCCATATCCCCCCTCCCCCATATCCCCCATATCCCCCCTCCCCCATATCCCCCATATCCCCCCTCCCCCATATCCCCCCTCCCCCATATCCCCCCTCCCTCATATCCCCCTCCCCCATATCCCCCCTCCCCCATATCCCCCCTCCCCCATATCCCCCATATCCCCTAACCTTAACCTCTGCAATGCACGCGCAACCGATGGCGTGCATTCATATAACTGCCTAACAGTGTTGCCTTTTACCCCTGCCACCCCCCCCCCCCACAGGAGAAGCGCGCGCACAACAATAGGGAGCATGTGAGGACTGGAGGAGGCCCTGCTGATGAGAGGCCACTGACCAAACACCAGGAAAGGGCCCTGGAACTGGCTGGCGGACCTGGCGACCGGGAGGTTGCTGATACAGAGGTCGGGGGCGTAGTAGCAAGTGAGCCACCGACAACCCGTCCCCATATCCCCCCTCCCCTATATCCCCCTCCCCCATATCACCTGATCACTGCCTGATGTCTAACCATGCATGCTTCATTGTGTATCGCAGGACCAAACGTCCAGGCACCCATCCCCGCAGATGCACACCGCCCGCAGGATGCCCCTCGGAGACCATGGGTGACGGAGAGACACAAACCCTCCAGCATGCGACGCCCGCAGGATGCCCCTCGGAGGCCACGGGAGACCCGGATCCTCCAGCATGCGACGCCCGCAGGATGCCCCTCGGAGGCCACGGGAGACGGAGAGACCCGGACCCTCCAGCATGCGACGCCCGCAGGATGACCCTCACACACCACGGGAGATGGAGAGACCCGCACCCTCCAGCATGCGACGCCCGCAGGAAGCCCCTCGCCCACCACGGGAGACGGAGAGACCCGCACCCTCCAGCATGCGACGCCCGCAGGATGCCCCTCGCAAACCACGGGAGACGGAGAGACCCGCACCCTCCAGCATGCGACGCCCGCAGGATGCCCCTCGCACACCACGGGAGACGGAGAGACACGGACCCTCCAGCATGCGACGCCCGCAGGATGCCCCTTGGGGGCCACGGGAGTCGGAGAGACCTGGAGCAACAGGGAGACGACACCCCCGTCACGTGCGGGAGCGACCACCCAGCGACAAGGGGGGCAGCCACAGGCCCCCGTCACAACCGAGCCAGGACACCACTACCCAGGACACCACTACCCAGGACACCATTACCCAGGACACCACTACCCAGGACACCACGACCCGGGACACCACTACCCGGGACAGCACTGCCCAGGACACCCCTACCCGGGACAGCACTACCCAGGAAGACGAAATACCGGACAGTGACTCAGAGTGGATGGGTACAGACGAACACCCACCCCAAAGTGCCATGGACTCAGAGTGGGACGAAGAGCATGACACAACGCCACTGCTGTCACCAACACCCTCCACCATCGCAGAGACACTCACCTCGGTTGGGCACTTTAGTGATGAGGCGTCTGGTACACTCACTGGTGCGCACAACACAGCCGTCCCGGTACAGCAGGTGGAGGTAGGAGCAGCAGAGGGACCGGGCGGTCGGAGGGCAGCCCAGCCCAAGCGAACATCTGCCGCCCAGATGGATCCCGGGTTCCTGGAGTTACCACACCCACACATAGATCCGATGCAACCACCGACCCGGAGACGAGCGAAGAGGGTGACGGGCGGCTTGCGGCGGCTGCAGTCGCAGGTGGAGGAGTCCACCCGCGTCCAGGAGCTGGGAGTGGTGCCGGTCATGCGTGCCACCCAAGCTGACACCACACGGGTGGCGTCCGCGGTGGAGGCAATGGGTGTGACGGTGTCAGACATGGGGAACGGTTTGCGAGGCCTGGGGCTTTCCGTGCAGGAGGCGTCTGTGGCCCAGGAAATGGCTGCCCTCTCACAGGAGGCCATGAGCCAGTGCCAGCGCCAGATGGCAGAGGCATTCAACGCCATAGCCCAGTCTCTGCAGGCCATGGCCCAGTCTCAGCAGGCCATGGCACAGTCTCTGCAGGCCATCGCTGAGGGCATCGGCGCCAGTGGCCGTGTGCGAGCCGGCGTCGCACTGTCACAGACAGGGTTTGCCAACCCCCTGGGCTCCATGGCTGCAAACCTACAGACCCCTGTCGATACCAGCACGGGCCTCCAGGACTGGCAGCGCCAGATGTCGGGGGGGCGTCGGATGGCCAGTCCGTTCGCATCCCCCACCCATGTAGAGGCCTGGGGGCCATCGGGCACCCCGAGGGAGGAGGAGGTGGTGTGGTCCATCCCGGCTCCCACGACTCCCCCCCTTCGGTCCCAGGTGCATCGGGTGGGCAACGGGCAGGACAGGCTGGCAGCTCTCCATCCCAGCCGCCCGGGCCGCAGCCTGGCCCATCTAGGCCAGGACGCCCCAGGAAACGGCCGCCAAAGGGATCCAGTGTCAGAGGGCAGGAATCACAGGAGTCCACCTCCAGTTCTGCTGTACCGTCTGGGGAACCACGTAGACGTAGTCAAAGGGCCCGTAAGGCCAAACAATTAGACACTGAGTAAGTTGGCACGGGTGCAGGGCACAGATGAGTTTTAGGGGCTAGGGCTCGTGCATGAACTCCTTTGGTTATTAAAGTCAATGTTACACCTACAGAAGCTGCCTTTGTGCTCTGTCCAAAGCGTGCGGGGGTGTCATGTACGTTGAGCGCAAGTGTGTGTGTGAGGGGTGGTCTTACCTCAGCCCCAGGTGAGTCTGCCCCCTTCCCCCTGGGCCGCCATCAACATCCCCCGGGCAGAGGACGGGACTGTCCGCTGCAGTGTCACAGCCGCATGCAGGGATGGTCCGGGTGGATGGTGGTACTGTGGCCATGGGTCAGACATAGTCCAACGATGTAGAGCCAGGAGCTCACCGCAGGGCGGGTTGTCATCATCCTCCATGGCCTGCAATAGACACGCGTCCACCTGCAACTGTGTGAGCCCGGCCCGTTGTGCCGCAGGTGGATCGGCAATGGGGGAGGGGGGGGTGGTGTGCATGCAGGTGGGGTGGGTGGGGTTGGGGAGGGGGGTGAGGGTGCTGGGTGGGTGGATGGGTGGGGGGTGTGGGTGGTCGGCTGTTGCCATGGTGTGCGGTCTGTGGCCATACTACCCGATTCCCACGCCCATCTAGTCAGTGAAGCGGGCGGCTATCAGTCTGTCCCGTGCCCGCTGGGCCAGCCGGTAACGGTGGACAGCCACCCGCCTGTGTCTAGCCCCTCTGCCCTGACCATTACCCCCATCCCCCTCATCTGGGGAGGACTGCGCCTCTTCCTGCTGCTCCTCCACTCCGCCCTCCTCTGCCTGTGGCACATCGCCCCTCTGCTGGGCTATGTTGTGCAGGACGCAGCACACCACAATGATGCGGCCGACCCTATCTGACCGATACTGGAGGGCGCCCCCAGAGAGGTCCAGGCACCTGAAACGCATCTTCAGCACGCCAAAGCACCTCTCTATCACTCCCCTTGTCGCTACATGGGCATCATTGTAGCGGTTCTCCGCCTCATTGCGTGGCCTCCGTATAGGCGTATATCAGCCACGATCGCAATGGGTAGCCCCTGTCGCCCAGCAACCAGCCCCTCAGCCGGGGATGGCGTCCCTCGTACATGCCGGGGATGGATGACCGCGACAACACGTATGGGTCGTGTACACTGCATGGGTAACGGGCGCAGACGTGCAGGATCATCATGCGGTGGTCGCAGACCACCTGTATGTTCATCGAATAGGTCCCCTTCCTATTGGTGAACACGGCCCTGTTATCTGCAGGTGGCCGCACGGCGAAGTGCATCCCATCGATCGTGCCCTGGACCATGGGGAACCCGGCAACGGCAGAGAAGCCCACGGCCCGGGCATCTCGGCTGGCCCGGTCCACGGGGAAGCGGATGTAGCGGTGCGCCATGGCATATAGGGCATCTGTCACTGCCCGGATGCACCGTTGCACCGATGTCTGCGATATGCCGGACATGTCCCCACTCGGTGCCTGGAATGACCCCGTTGCATAAATGTTCAGGGCCACCGTAACCTTGACGGACACGGGGAGAGGGTGTCCCCCGCCAGTGCCACGCGGTGATAGGTGTGCCAGCAGGTGGCAGATGTGTGCCACGGTTTCCCGGCTCATCCGGAGTCTCCTCCTGCATTCCCGGTCCGTGAGGTCCTGGTATGACTGCCGGGGCCGGTACACACGGGGCGCCCTCGGGTGCCTCCATTGCCGTGGGGCCGCAACGTCCTCCTCCCCCTCCTCGTCCTGTCGGTCAGGTGTCCCTCCAGCCTGGGCGGCTGTCGCCTGTCCCTCTGCGGCAGCCTGCGCCGCCTCTCTGGCACGCTCCTCCTCCTCCTCCTCCTCCTCATCCAGGGCAACATAGACATGAGCGGCTGCCGCCACGGCGGCCAACATCGCTGGATGATCGGAAAACATGACGGCCTGGTGGGGGGGAGGGGAACGACGACATGTCATCATTGCCCATATCCCCTCCTCCCCCATGCCAGGTGGCATGGACCGCATGGGTCCAACTGTTGGAGGCTAGCACCTGGCCAGGTGGACCAACTCACTTGCCCTCGCACCCCCCTCCCCGGCACGGACCCCCAATCCCCCTCCCCGGCACGGACCCCCCCCACCTCCACCCCGGCACGGACCCCCCATCCCCCTCCCCGGCACGGAACACCCTCAACCTCCACCCCGGCACAGACCCCCCCATCCCCCTTCCCGGCACGGACCCCCCCCCAACCTCCACCCCGGCACGGACCCCCCATCCTCCTCCCCGGCACGGACCCTTCCCCAACTTCCACCCCGGCACAGACCCCCCCATCCCCCTCTCCGGCACGGACCCCCCCATCCCCCTCCCCGGCACGGTCCCCCCCCACCTCCACCCCGGCACGGACCCCAACCTCCACACCGGCACGGACCCCACATCCCCCTCCCCGGCACGGACCCCCCCAACCTCCACCCCGGCACGGACCCCCCATCCCCCTCCCCGGCACGGACCCCAACCTCCTCCCCGGCACGGACCCCCCCCCCCAACCTCCACCCCGGCACGGACCCCCCATCCCCCTCCCCGGCACGGACACCCCCCAACCTCCACCCCAGCACGGACCCCCCCCATCCCTCTCCCCGTCACGGACCCCCTCCCGGCACTCCCCCGGAGCCCAGCCTATTCTAACCACCCCCCCCCCCGCCGCACACACACACACACAACCCAAGACACACCTCTCCTCACGCATTCAGACTGCGGCCACGCCATCGCCTGCCCAGAGCCAACCCCCCAGGCCGTCACTCACCTCCACGCTGGTCGGCGTGAACCTGGAGCACAGGGTCACGCCGATGAAAAGGAGGTTTCATTTACGTCGACGTGACCGGTCATCACGTCGACGGGACTTCGGCCCATCCGGAAGGGAGACTATCGGCAGGCCGAAAATCGGCTGCCTTGCGCAGACCCGTGAAATTCTCCGACGGCAGCGGCGACATTAACGCCCCGCCGACTTTTCTCCCTTTCGGAGACTTCGGCAACCGGCGGGGGCGGGATTCACGGCGGCCAACGGTCATTCTCCGACCCTCTGGGTGGTTGGAGAATGACGCCCATGATGTCACACATGTCTATCTGTCACTTCAAATTAATTTGATGCCCTCTTCGACAGTCATTATTATAAAAGCCACAAGCCATTTTTACTTGGAGACCTGATGGAGCCAACCTATTCTAGGGCCTAGAGTGATTCATCTGAATCATTATCCGACATATCTCCAGCAACCATCTTTGTAGGTTTGCTTTTCTTCTTTCTAGCAAAACATTTGCGTACAAAATGGTTCAGCTTCTTGCAGTTCGAGCACTGTTTTCCCCACTCTGGACACGTTTCCTGGTCTTTCATGTGGTGCCCTCTGCAAGGTTTTACATCCAGGAGTCAAGCCTGGATCTTTTTGCTGGCCCTGCTGTAAATTGTTCTTTTTCTCCATTGCCTGGAACTTTAAATACCCAAACTACCTCTCTTCATAGGTAGAAGCCTTGTTAGTTCTCCCATCAAAACTCTATAGCTGAGCATTAATCACTAAAGAGCTTCTGCACATGTCAATAGCTTTCTTGAGAGGAAGGTCTCTCAGTAGACATGCTCTTATGGGTGATTCCTTGTTCCTAAGCCCTGAGCTCTGATATTAAACATTAATAGAGGGCTCAAAGTGGGTGTTCCAAAATTTTTTTGCTCCTCCATGAGGCCTAGGTGCAATAAAGCTCATAGCACTATTTCCCCAGCACTGATAAGATTTGCTATTCTTATTTGTTCATGTTTCTTGGTTAAGTCTGTGGCAATTTCATCGTTCTGTTATTGAGACTAGAAGAATTTTCAAATCATTCTCAAATCAGCAGTCAATGTCTTGTACAACGTTCTCGGCTGAATCTTTAATTATTCCATGCTGTTCCTTACAGCAGCTGGCTCTCTTTCAGCTGTCAAAATCTGGCCCAATTTCATTTGCACACTCTGACACCATGTTTCATGTGGTGGCAAAAATGGCTTCTGCCCCAATCCTTTACTCACAAAGGAATGACACCAGGAGTCACATGACTATGACAAGCCACAGTACACAAATGGCAACCATCCACAGAGGCATTTCTCCTGTCATGTGGGAGTACCTTTATGAAATGGGTGTTTAAGAAGTGTACCTTTAAGAAATGGGTGTTTATCAGTGATGTCAGAGTGTGGCTGGAGCTGGGCTGTCTGTCAGTTTTTTTACTTTCATTTTAGGCTGTTTGCTGTAGGGTGTGTTTTAGTTTTGTTTTCAGAGCTGGATAGCTGCAGTCACAGCCAGAAGGGGTATTAGTCTCTCTATAATCTAAGAACTGTAAATCGATCCTTTGGTGATTTAAAACTAATAACTGCTCTCAGTAGTGACTTTAACCTTATGTGCTTCTGTTAAAAGTTTATTTTAAAGGCTAATGGATGTTAAATGGAAAGCTTAAAGGATTACTTAGTGTTGTAGTCTTTGGGGGTTGTATTTGAATTAATGGTTGCTAAGATGTTCACTGTATGTTTTAAAAAAGTTAACTTGAGTTCATAGAATAAACATTGTTTTGCTTTAAAAAATATTTTTCCATTCCTGCTGTACCACACCTGTAGAATGAGCCGTGTGCTCCCCAGACCACAATCTATTAAAAGTTGTGGGTCAGATGAACTCCATGATACACTTTGGGGTTCTCTAAACCCTGGCCCATAACACTCCAAATGCTACTATTTGTCTGATACTATCCCCTTAATTTTCAATTATATTTCCAAGTTTCGTATCATCTGAAAACTTTGAGATTATGTCCTGTATCCCCTAGTCTATGGCAATAACATCTACTGAATAGACTAGTGATCTTAATATCGATGACAAGGGAATACCACTGGACATCTCCTTCAAGTTTGAAAAATAACTACTCCGCTTTTTGTGTTTCAATCAATGTTGTATTCATGTTTCCATTGTACCTTTAACCTCATTGGCTTCAAGGTTGCTCACAATCACAGACATAGACAACGTGCAATCATAAGAACAAAACAAATAGGAATATACAATCCCTTGAACCTGGTCTGCTATTCCATTTCATTACAGCTGCGATTCTGCCTTAACTCCACTTTGGCTCCCCAAATCCTGTGATTCCCTGAGAGATAACAAGAAAATCTTCAATCTAAGCATTGACTGTATTCAACAATCGAGCAACTAAAACCCTCTGTTGAAGACAATTCCAAAGATTCTCAATGCACTGAGCAAAGAAATCTCTCCTCAAATCCGTCCTAAAGATTGAACCCATTATCCTCAGTCTGTGCCCCACTTTCTAGATTCCCCAGCTTCGTAGGTTTCAATGAGATCACTCTCATCTTTACTAAATTCCAAAATATAAGCCCACTTTACTCAGCCTCTCATCGCAGAACAAGCCTCTCATCCCAGGAACATATCTAGTGAACCTTGACTGTACCGCATCCAGTGCAAGGATATCCTTCCTTACTAATGGTTATGAAACAACGCACAATGTGATCTCACCAAAGCCCTGTGCAGTTGAAGCAAGACTCTCTTTCATCAGCTCTGAATCCTGTGATTGAAAGGTTGTGGTTGTCGGCTGAAAGGTCATTGAGGAAATATTAACTTTGTTTCTCTCTCCACAGGTGCTGTCAAACCTGCTGAACGTTTCATTGCTAAATTTTGATGGCAAGTTTAGTTCTTAGGCTTTTTTATTGTTCATGGTGTGTGAACATTGCTAGCAAGGCCAGCATTTGTTGTCTCTCATTTCCCTGGAGGAGATGGTGGTGAGCCATGGTGAGACGTGGCAGTCTATGTGGTGTCGGTGCATGCACAATGCAGTTAAGGAGGGAGTTCCAAGATTTGGCGCAGCAACAGTACAGGAACTTGATGCTATCCAATGCTCAAATGCTGTTAAAACCAGGGGCGAAATTCTCCATTATCGGCGCAAAGTCCGCCGATCGGCGCAAAAAACGGCGCAAATCCGACTTACGTCACGTCGGAAAAATGGGTCAAATGTCTCCGGCCCGAAATGGGCTAGCAGCGACGTGACGGGATCCGCGCTTGCGCACGTGGTTGCCGCCGTGCAGCGTCATACGCGCCGCACGGCGTGACGGCTCATAAGGCCTGCTCCCCCCACCCGACTGGAACACCCGACCGGAATCCCGGGCACGGCCGCAGAGTTGCCCCACGCCACAGCCGGCGCCTGTGGAGGGAGGTGGCAGAGGCCTTCACCGCTGTGGTCCTGACACCACGGACAGGCACCCAGTGCCACAAGAAGGTGAATAACCTCGTCAGAGCAGGCAGGGTGAGCCTCCACCCCCCCGCCTGATATCCATATCCCTTTCCCCGATATCCCCCCTCCCCATATCCCCCCATATGCCCCCTCCCCCATATCCCCCCTCCCCCATATCCCACCCCCCCATATCACCCCTCCCCATATCCCCCCTCCCCTTATCCCCCATATCCCCCCTCCCCCATATCCCACCTCCCCTATATCCCCCCTCCCCATATCCCCCCTCCCCCATATCCCCCCTCCCCCAAAGCCCCTCTCCCCCACATCCCCTCCCCCATATCCCCCCTCCCCATATCCCCATGTCCCCCTCCCCCATATCCCCCCTCCCCCATATCCCCCCTCCCCATATTCCCCTCCTCCATATCCCCCTCCCCATATCCCCCCTCCCCCATATCCCCCTCCCCATATCCTCCCTCCCCCATATCCCCCCTCCCCCATATCCCCCCTCCCCCATATCCCCCATATCCCCCTCCCATATCCCCCCTCCCCCATATCCCCCCTCCCCATATCCCCCACCCCATATTCCCCCTCCCCCATATCCCCCCTCCCCCATATCCCCCTCCCCCTTATCCCCCCGCCCCCATATCCCCCCTCCCCCATATCCCCCATATCCCCCTCCCCATATCCCCCCTCCCCCATATCCCCCCTCCCCATATCACCCCTCCTCCATATCCCCCCTCCCCCATATCCCCATATCCCCCTCCCCATATCCCCCCTCCCCCATATCCCCCTCCCCCATATCCCCCATATCCCCGCTCCCCCATATCCCCCATATCCCCCTCCCCCATATCCCCCTCCCCATATCCCCCCTCCCCATATCCCCCCTCCCCCATATCCCCCCTCCCCCATATCCCCCCTCCCCCATATCCATCCTCCCCATATCCTCCCTCCCCCATATCCCCCTCCCCCATATCCCCCCCTCCCCCATATCCCCCATATCCCCAAGTGAATCCAGCCCTAACCTTAACCACTGCAATGCACGCGCAACCAATGGCGTGCATTCATATACCTGCCTAACACTGTTGCCTTTTACCCCTGCCATGGACTCAGAGTGGGACGAAGAGCACGACACAACGCCACTGCTGTCACCAACACCCTCCACCATCGCAGAAACACTCACCTCTGTTGGGCACTTTAGTGATGAGGCGTCTGGTACACTCACTGGTGCGCACAACACAGCCGTCCCGGTACAGCAGGTGGAGGTAGGAGCAGCAGAGGGGCCGGGCGGTCGGAGGGCAGCCCAGCCCAAGCGAACATCTGCCGCCCAGATGGATCCAGGGTTCCTGGAGTTACCACACCCACACATAGATCCGATGCAACCACCGACCCGGAGACGAGCGAAGAGGGTGACGGGTGGCTTGCGGCGGCTGCAGTCGCAGGTGGAGGAGTCCACCCGCGTCCAGGAGCTGGGAGTGGTGCCGGTCATGCGTGTCACCCAGGCCGACACCGCACGGGTGGCGTCCACGGTGGAGGCAATGGGTGCGACGGTGTCAGACAAGGGGAACGGTTTGCGAGGCCTGGGGCTTTCCGCGCAGGCGGCATCTGTGGGCCAGGAAATGGCTGCCCTCTCACAGGAGGCCATGAGCCAGTGCCAGCGCCAGATGGCAGATGCGCTCAACACCATAGCCCAGTCTCTGCAGGCCATGGCCCAGTCTCAGCAGGCCATGGCCCAGTCTCAGCAGGCCATGGCCCAGTCTCAGCAGGCCAAGGTCCAGTCTCAGCAGGCCATCGCTGAGGGCATCGGCGCCAGTGGCCATGTGCGAGCCGGCGTCGCACTGTCACAGACAGGGTTTGCCAACCCCCTGGGCTCCATGGCTGCAAACCTGCAGACCCCTGTCGATACCAGCACGGGCCTCCAGGACTGGCAGCGCCAGATGTCGGGGGGGCGCCGGATGGCCAGTCCGTTCGTATCCCCCACCCATGTAGAGGCCTGGGGGCCATCGGGCACCCCGAGGGAGGAGGAGGTGGTGTGGTCCGTCCTGGCTCCCCCTGCAGGGGAGGTCCGGGAACACAGCGACACCTCGGACTCCCCCCCCCTTCCGTCCCAGGTGCATCGGGTGGGCAGCTCGCCATCCCAGTCGCCCGGACCGCAGCCTGGCCCATCTAGGCCAGGACACCCTAGGAAACGGCCGCCAAAGGGATCCAGTGTCAGAGGGCAGGAGTCCACCTCCAGTTCTGCTGTACCGTCTGGGGAACCACGTAGACGTAGTCGAAGGGCCCGTAAGGCCAAACTATTAGACACTGAGTAAGTTGGCACGGGTGCAGGGCACAGATGAGTTTTAGGGGCTAGGGCATGTGCATGAACTCATTTGGTTATTAAAGTCAATGTTACACCTACAGAAGCTGCCTTTGTGCTCTGTCCAAAGCGTGCGGGTGTGTCATGTACGTTGAGCGAAAGTGTGTGTGTGTGAGGGGTGGTCTTACCTCAGCCCCAGGTGAGTCTGCCCCTTCCCCCTGGGCCGCCATCAACATCCCCCGGCAGAGGACGGGACCGTGCGCTGCAGTGTCACAGCCGCATGCAGGGATGGTCCGGGTGGATGGTGGTACTGTGGCCATGGGTCAGACATAGTCCAACGATGTAGAGCCAGGAGCTCACCGCAGGGCGGGTTGTCATCATGCTCCATCACCTGCAATAGACACGCGTCCACCCGCAACTGTGTGAGCCCGGCCGTTGTGCCGCAGGTGGATCGGCAATGAGGGGGGGGGGTGGTGTGCATGCGGGTGGGGTGGGTGGGGTTGGGGAGGGGGGTGAGGGTGCTGGGTGGGTGGATGGGTGGGGGGTGTGGGTGGTCGGCTGTTGCCATGGTGTGCGGTCTGTGGCCATACTACCCGATTCCCACGCCCATCTAGTCAGTGAAGCGGGCAGCTATCAGTCTGTCCCGTGCCCGCTGGGCCAGCCGGTAACGGTGGATAGCCACCCGCCTGTGTCTAGCCCCGTCTGCCCTAACCATTTCCCCCATCCCCCTCATCTGGGGAGGACTGCGCCTCTTCCTGCTGCTCCTCCACTCCGCCCTCCTCTGCCTGCGGCACATCGCCCCTCTGTTGGGCTATGTTGTGCAGGACGCAGCACACCACAATGATGCGGCCGACTCTATCTGACCGATACTGGATGGCGCCCCCAGAGAGGTCCAGGCACCTGAAACGCATCTTCAGCACGCCAAAGCACCTCTCTATCACTCCCCTTGTCGATACATGGACATCATTGTAGCGGTTCTCCGCCTCATTGCGTGGCCTCCGTACAGGCGTCATCAGCCACGATCGCAATGGGTAGCCCCTGTCGCCCAGCAACCAGCCCCTCAGCCGGGGATGGCGTCCCTCGTACATGCCGGGGATGGATGACCGCGACAACACGTATGAGTCGTGTACACTGTCTGGGTAACGGGCGCAGACTTGCAGGACCATCATGCGGTGGTCGCAGACCACCTGTATGTTCATCGAATAGGTCCCCTTCCTATTGGTGAACACGGCCCTGTTATCTGCAGGTGGCCGCACGGCGACGTGCATCCCATCGATCGTGCCCTGGACCATGGGGAACCCGGCCACGGCAGAGAAGCCCACGGCCCGGGCACCTTGGCTGGCCCGGTCCACAGGGAAGCGGATGTAGCGGTGCGCCATGGCATATAGGGCATCTGTCACTGCCCGGATGCACCGATGCACCGATGTCTGCGAGATGCCGGACAGGTCCCCACTCGGTGCCTGGAATGACCCCGTTGCAGAAAAGTTCAGGGCAACCGTAACCTTGACGGACACGGGGAGAGGGTGTCCCCCGCCAGTGCCACGCGGTGACAGGTGTGCCAGCAGGTGGCAGATGTGTGCCACGGTTTCCCGCCTCATCCGGAGTCTCCTCCTGCATTCCCGGTCCGTGAGGTCCTGGTATAACTGCCGGGCCGGTACACAAGGTGCGCCCTCGGGTGCCTCCGTTGCCATGGTGCCGCGACGTCCTCCTCCCCCTCCTCGTCCTGTCGGTCAGGTGTCCCTCCAGCCTGGGCGGCTGCCGCCTGCCCCTCTGCGGCAGCCTGCGCCGCCTCTCTGGCACGCTCCTCCTCCTCCTCCTCATCCAGGGCAACATGGACATTAGCGGCTGCCGCCACGGCGGCCAACATCGCTGGATGATCGGAAAACATGACGGCCTGGTGGGGGGGAACGACGACATGTCATCATTGCCCATATCCCCTCCTCCCCCCAGCCAGGTGGCATGGACCGCATGGGTCCAACTGTTGGAGGCTGGCACCTGGCCAGGTGGACCAACTCACTTGCCCCCCCATCCCCCTCCCCGGCACGGACCCCCCCAACCTCCTCCCCGGCACGGACCCCCCCCCCCCTCCAACCCCTCCCCGGCACGCCCCCCCCCCCCGGCACGGACCCCCCATCCCCCTCCCCGGCACGGACCCCCCATCCCCCTCCCCGGCACGGACCCCCACATCCCCCTCCCCGGCACGGACCCCTCCATCCTCCTCCCCGGCACGGACCCCCCCATCCTCCTCCCCGGCACGGACCCCAACCTCCTCCCCGGCACGGACCCCCACCCCATCCCCCTCCCCGGCACGGACCCCTCATTCCCCCTCCCCGGCACGGACCCCCCCCCCCCCATCCCCCTCCCCGGCACGGACCCCCCATCCCCCTCCCCGGCACGGACCCCCCCCCATCCCCCTCCCCGGCACAGACCCCCCCCATCCCCCTCCCCGGCACGGAACCCCCCCCATCACCCTCCCCGGCACAGACCTCCCCCCCATCCCCCTCCCCGGCAAGGACCCACCCCCCATCCCCCTCTCCGGCACGGACCCCCCCCCCCATCCCCTTCCCCGGCACGGACCCCCCCCCCATCCCCCTCCCCGGCACGGACGCCCCCCCATCCCCATCACCGGCACGGACCCCAACCTCCTCCCCGGCACGGACCGCCCATCCTCCTCCCCGGCACGGACCCCAACCTCCTCCCCGGCACGGACCCCCACCCCATCCCCCTCCCCGGCACGGACCCCTCATTCCCCCTCCCCGGCACGGACCCCCCCCCCCCATCCCCCTCCCCGGCACGGACCCCCCATCCCCCTCCCCGGCACGGATCCCCCCATCCCCCTCCCCGGCACAGACCCCCCCCATCCCCCTCCCCGGCACGGAACCCCCCCCCATCACCCTCCCCGGCACAGACCTCCCCCCCATCCCCCTCCCCGGCAAGGACCCACCCCCCATCCCCCTCTCCGGCACGGACCCCCCCCCCCATCCCCTTCCCCGGCACGGACCCCCCCCCATCCCCCTCCCCGGCACGGACGCCCCCCCATCCCCCATCACCGGCACGGACCCCAACCTCCTCCCCGGCACGGACCGCCCATCCTCCTCCCCGGCACGGACCCCAACCTCCTCCCCGGCACGGACCCCCCCTCCATCCCCCTCCCCGCACGGACCCCCCATCCCCCTCCCCGGCACGGACCCCCCCCCATCCCCCTCCCCGGCACGGACCCCAACCTCCTCCCCGGCACGGACCCCCTCCATCCCCCTCCCCGCACGGACCCCCCATCCCCCTCCCCGGCACGGACCCCCCCCCATCCCCCTCCCCGGCATGGACCCCAACCTCCTCCCCGGCACGGACCGCCCATCCTCCTCCCTGGCACGGACCCCCCTCCCGGCACTCCCCCGGAGCCCAGCCCACTCTAACCACCCCCCCCCCCCCCCGTCGCACACACACACACACAACCCGAGACACACCTCTCCCCACTCATTCAGACTGCGGCCACGCCATCGCCTGCCCAGCGGCCAACCCCCCAGGCCGTCACTCACCTCCACGCTGGTCGGCGTGAACCTGGAGCAGACCCGTGAAATTCTCCGACGGCAGCGGCGCCATTAACGCCCCGCCGACTTTTCTCCCTTCGGAGACTTCGGCAACCGGCGGGGGCAGGATTCATGGCGGCCAACGGCCATTCTCCGACCCTCTGGGGGTCGGAGAATGACGCCCCAGGGTGCAGCCTTGGGCCAACCCCTGACCATCTTTAAATTTTGCTGCGCTTTTGAACACACTCCTAACTTCTCCAAATGTCAACTTTGTGTAGGTCCTTTTATCAAATTGAGGTCACGTCCTGCGGTTGCACAAGAAAGGAAAGGGAAGGAATTTGAGAGCTTAGGGCCATGGCAGCTGTAAGTATGGCCACCAAATCAAGAATGACAGGAGAGGTCAGAATTAGAGGAGCACAGGGCTAAATCGCTGGTTTTGAAAGCAGACCAAGGCAGGCCAGCAGCACGGTTCAATTCCCGTACCAGCCTCCCCGAACAGGCGCCGGAATGTGGCGACTAGGGGCTTTTCACAGTAACTTCATTTGAAGCCTACTTGTGACAATAAGCGATTTTCATTTCATTTCATTTCACAGGTATCTTGGAGGATTGTAGGGCTGGGGGAGGTTACGGAGATAGGGAGATGTGGCAGCATGGACAGATTTGAAAACGAGGATGAAAACTCAAAATGAAGGTGTTGCTTAACTGGGAGGCAGTGAAGGTCAGCAGTTGGGGAGATGGTGGCATAGTGGTATTGCCGCTGGATTAGTAATCCAGAGACCCTGGATAATAATCTGGCGACCTGGGTTCAAATCGCAACAGAGCAGGTGATGGAATTTAAACTCAATAAAATATCTGGAATTAAAAAGTCGAATGATGACCGTGAAACCATTGTCGATTGTCGTAAAAACCCACCAGGTTCGCTAATGTCCTTTAGGGAAGGAAATCTGCCATTCTTACCTGGTCTGGCCTACATGTGACTCCAGACCCACAGCAATGTGGTTGACTCTTAACGGCGCCCCCTCAAAGGCAATTAGGGATGGGCAATAAATGCTGGCACAGCCTGTGACCCCCACGTCCCATAAACAAATACAAAAAAAAGTGCTGGGTGAACACAACTTGGTATGAGTTCTGAGTGATATTAGGTTTGTAAAGGCTAGAAGGTGGGAGGCGAGCAAAGAGTGCATCAGAATAATCAAGTACAAAGATAAGAGAAGCAAACTGAAATTTATAAGGGTGGTTAGTTGAATTCCCATGTCATTGTCAAAATTGAATAAGCTCTTCTATTGCTAATAAATGTAAACTTCGAGAGGGTTTGTATCAGAATGAAATGCAATTTGAAATGAATGTTGTATTTTCATGTTAACCATCATGTAATCCAACATCACTGACATACATATACATTTTTAATGGTATCCCAACAAAGAATGTGGGCAATGTTTACAAAGTTAAAAGCTTGGATGATACTGAGTGCAGTTATTCTTCAAACATTTAATGAACTCATAAAAAATCCTTTCTCTCCTATTTTAACAGCACCGCTAACCCATTTATTCCAGATAGGTAAATGCTTCTGTTAAAACAGTGGATAGAAGAATTTGATATGAGTGTGTCAGGTGCTTATATATAGTAACATTGCTTACCGTAATCTCAAGCTATTTAATGTACATAAAGTTTGTTCAAACCTTTGTATATCACCCTTAAAAATGGGCATAGAGCAAATGCATTTCTCAAGATGTCATACCAGAGAGCTAGTTCAATGTGAACGTGGGTGTGTGGCCAACAATGCAGTTTGTGTCAAATCATTTCCAACAACACTTGTAAAACATTACTTTCATTGGCTGCCAAATATGATGTCGTTTCCTTTAAAGATAAGCCTTTACATCGTACATTTTGGGATAAGATTACCATTAAGACTAAAAAAATGAATACTTTGTACAGTTAAAAAAATTGTTGTTACCGCCTGCTGATTGTCAGCTGGTTTTTTTTGTTCCCTTTCACTTGGGAGTTCTAAATGTGATTGTAAGATGAAGAGAATGGAAAATAAAAAAGATAATAAATGCTTTAACAATGAGAAATTTAAGATACAAATCTGTATGATTCTATCTTTTTATCAAATTGGAATGCTGAAATTCACCGTTGTTCTAGGATTCTGTGTGGTGCTATATTGGCCCACAATCTGAGCAAATAGAAGGAGACTTCAACAGTGGGCCAGGGAGTTGGGGGGCTGTTACTGGTGAGAGTGGGGTGGAGGTTGGTTGCTGGTGAGAACATTGGGGCGGGCCATACCCCTCGAAGAATTCGGAATGTTTTTTTTACAAATGTTGTCAAATCCTCTTAAGCGTCACAGAAAAAAGTGTCATCAAATGTTAAGAAACACCCATGAGGCTTTGAAAAGATTGTAAATGGACAGATCATTCAGATTCCAGTTGCAATTATACACATTAACTTCCTGGCTCCCCAACATCACATTTAGCGGCACCCCATTGATGAGCCGGGGAATCCCTCCAGGAAGTTCCCATGTAAGGGTTTACCCGGCAATTGCGTAGAAATGCTAACTTCCTTTGGACAATTGCATTGCACTGGGAATCATTCGATAAAAGCAATTTAAATCGCTAACTTCGAATGGATCTGCCAGTTTTACCCCGGTGGTTACTCTGAAAACGTTAGCGGGAAAAAAAATCACTTGTAACTCCAGAGTAACTATTTGAAAACAAACGCCTCGCATGGGACACCCTGCTCACACACGACCCCCCAGGGGACCCACCACACCATTCCAATGCATTCCCCCCCTCCCCACCATCCCAACCCCCCAATCATATACAGCTCCCACTGGTCCCCAATCCCGGCCTGACCCGGCATACCCGCTTCACAATCCGACCCCCAGCCCCACCCCACCCCTACCACACTCCGGCCCGACCCACTCCCCCTCCAAGTGCAACCCGATCCAACCCCCACCCTTGTGTGACTCAGTCTGACACCCGCTCTGGTGCGACCCGGTCTGAACCCCGCTCACAAACTGAGCCCCTGCCTTCTCCTGGACTGACACTCCTTCCCGGACTGACCACCCCTCTGGTCCGAACCCTACCCATCCCCCGGTCAGACCAACCACTCCGGGCCAACAGCAATGTCCTTCAGGACTGACCCCACCCTCTCCTGGTCCAACACCCACCGCTCCCGGACTGAGACCCTGACACCACCCCCACCCCTCGCCAGGCTGACAACCCCTCCACCTCCTTTCAGTCCAAAACCACCCCCACCTCACCCTGTTACCCCCCCCCCCCCATCCAGTCCAACACCCTCTCTCATCCCCCCACCCTCCAGTACTATCTAACTATGCCCTCACCCCATTTCCGATCTGACCCCAGTGGCCCCATTGCCAACTAGCAATTGCCTCTCTGAGGATGATACAAGCCATAGTGATTCTGAAATAACACAATTCATGTTTGGCCATTTTTGTTTGGTACCCAAACCATCTTATTGTGACTTAAGTACATAACTTACGATCAATATATATGGCATGATATATGCGCAACTAACATGAAGTCACAAATGAGTCATATCTCAGCATTCAATAGTCAGGACATTTAATGTGTTGCCACCCCAGGTTCAATGAGTACAATAACAGTAATGAATATATCAACACTCAACGTGCTGGCAAGTTCCTCTTCATATTCAGGGGCACGATTCTCTGACCCCCCCACCGGGTCGGAGAATCGCCGAGGGCTGGCGTGAATCCTGCCCCCGCCGTGTCCCGAATTCTCCGCCACCAGAGATTCGGTGGGGGCGGGAATCACGCTGGTCGGCAGGGGTGGGAATCGCGCCTCGCCGATCGGCTGGCCCACCCCCGGCGATTCTCCGGCCCGCGATGGGCCGAAGTCCCGCCGCTGTCAACCCTCTCCCACCGGCGTGGATTAAACCACCTCTTGAACGGCAGGATAAGGCGGCGCGGGTGGGCTCTGGGTCCTGGGGGGGGGGCGCGGGGTGATCTGGCCCCGGGGGGTACCCCCACGGTGGCCTGGCCCACGATCGGGGCCCACCGATCCGCGGGCGGGCCTGTGCCGTGATGGCACTCTTTTTCATCCGCCTTCGCCATGGTCTTCACTATGGCGGAGGCGGAAGAGACCCCCCTCCCCTGAGCATGCGCGGGGATGACGTCAGCAGCCGCTGACGCTCCCGCGCATGCGTCGCCCGGCGAAGACCTTTCGGCGCCGGCTGGCGTGGCGCCAAAGGCCTTTCCCGCCATTCGGCGGAGCGGAAACCACTCCGGCACGGGCCTAGCCCCTCAAGGTGAGGGCTTGGCCCCTAAAGGTGCGGAGACCTCCGCACCTTTGGGGCGGCCCGACGCCGGAGTGGTTCCTGCCACTCCATTACGCCGGAACCCCCCGCCCCGCCGGATAGGGGAGAATCCCGCCCCAGATCTCTCCTGATCCTTATCCCCAAATCCTTCTTCACCAGGGTCGACAAGCAAATCATGGCCTTAGTCTCGAGGGAAGTTTCCCGAGGGTATGTAAGACCATCTTTCAGCCAGGGCGGCAGGTGGGAGGACGGGCCGTACCGAACCTCCTACTCTACCACTGGGTGGCAAACGCGGAGAAGTTCGGTTCTCTGGGGAAATGTTTTTGTCTCCTTGTGGAAAGTGTCATGCATCAGCAGGTATCGGAGCCTGTTCCAATAGACGAGAGGTGGGGGGTAGGCCATTCGCCGGAGGGGACACAGACCCTTCCCACACATGGAAAATCGAGCAGGCGGACCATCCTAACCTCCCTCAGGAACTCAATGGAGAGCAGGACTCCCACACCCCACGCCATCAAAACGAGTGTAAATATAAATAAAGTAAAGAGTTCTGGCATTGATTGTAAATACAAATGGAAATAAGATGATGCGAACAGGAGAATCTGTGTCACAGGAAAAGTGAGCACCTATTGTACAGATATTTATGAAGTTTCTGTTACTTGGTTTCTTCTTTTGTGTTTTCGCCAATTGCTCTGACTCTTGTTCTGTGTAAATCTTGTTACAAAATGTTGAAAATCCCAATAAAAACATTTTCTTCAGAAAAGAGAATATTAATCCTACCTCCCACAAAACAGTAACTTTTCTGTTGGATGTTTATTCCATGACAGTACACAAGTGCATACATTGTTTTCTTCCCAATGCTACAAAAAATACACATTCTGACTAGCAAAATCCCATGCAGGCCTTCTTTGAGCTCCAGTCAAGTGCTTAAATTGGAGTTTGGTGACTGAGGAAGTTTGGTGCAAAGGGAAGCAGGTGATCCTTTCATTTTCCACATCTCCTCAGAAAGAAAAGCAGCAGTCTTGGTACATAAGACCTGGTGAGAATTTCTATTGTTCTTAACATACCTTAAACTAGAGGAAGTAAAAGTAAAGGGAGTAATTTAAGTGTAAGCCATGGGCCGGGCAGTTTGGCCATAGAGAATGCTCCTCCTGTGTGATGTGGGAAGTCAGGAGCACTTCAAGTATCCAGGGTGACCATGTGTCCGTGAACTTCCTCCAGCTGCAACTACTCAAAATTCATGTTTCAGATGTGGAGTTTTGACTGGCATCAGCATGGAGCATCTGCAAGGAAGAGATCTTCATGGAAAGCATGTGGAGTGAGTTTGTCACATTGCAGGTAAAGAGTGCATAGGCAGAAAGGGAATAGGTGACCACCAGACAGAGTGAAAACACAATGAAGGTAGGCAAGGAGTCCCCTGGGCCCATCTTTCTATCCAAAAGGTTTTCCATTTTGGATACTGGAGGGGGAGGTGATTTCTCAGGAGAATGCAACAAGAACCATGTCCGTGGCACCACAAGTGACTCTGAAGCACAGAGGGCAGATAAAAAAGTGGGAGAGCAACAGTGATAGTGTATTATTCTATTGTAAGGGAAACAGATAGATGTTTCTGTGGCTGTAGACGTGACACCAGGATGGTATGTTGTCTTACTGATGCCAGGGTAAAGGACATCACTGAGCGACTGCAGGACATTCTGAAGATGAAGAGCCAGATGCCGTGGTCCATATCAGTAGCAACAAAATGAGTAAGAAAAGAATCAGGTCCAGAAAGCATAATCAGACTTCCAATGTAACTCACAGCACTGCAGCGGGGGTCCCGGCCAATGGTGGGGCCCATACTGAGAGGTGGATGATGTGCGTGCCCACAAAAACGTAATCCATTTCTGCTGCAAAGCATTCAGCAAGGCGAGGTGGAGGCACTGGCCAATGATCATCGAGGAGAGCAGCAGGGCAGCTCGCAAACTCCAAGCCAGAACAGAACTGGGTGGGTGGGCAACTAACCAAAAGTAACAGAGGCCACCTGGCCACATAGCCAGCAGCAGCAGCCAGGCAGTCAGCCAGGAGGATACGCAGTCATCGAGGCTCGAGACTCGAAGCCCAAGTGAGAGCCAAGTGGTGAGCAAGGGGAGATGCGAAGAAGACCAGGCAAGCGTCGGCATCATGCCTCAGGGAACTTGGGAGCGGCAGCCAGCAGGGGATATGGTGTGAAATGGGGACCCCCAAAGAGGGAGAGCGTGTGGCCCCAAAAGTGTACGTCCGCCTGGGCCAGAAGCAAAACATAGGCTGTAAGATTCTCCATCAGTGGGATCCTCCACTTTGCCACAGCGCACCATGCCTGCTGATTTCCCAATGGTGTAGGATAGCCACAATGGCTGCCAGAAGGGAGGATTCCGCTGCCGGTGGGGGGGAGGGGTGCCGCCCGGAAGACAGGGCTGGTAGGAGGGAGAATCCTGTCCCAGGGAGTTAGCAAATAAATTAAAATGCAGGACCTCAAAGTGCCACATGCGAGTGAGAGCAGAGATAGGAGAATAGACCAAGTGAATGTGTGGCTGAAGTAACAAGCCTGAGGGTTGGGAGCAGTTTAGAATTCAGGAAAGGAGGACCAATAGGTTGATTAAGAGGGGAAAAAGGGTGCGAGAGTAAACTTGCAAGCAAGATAAAAGCTGACTGTAAAAGGTTCTATAAGTATGCAAAAATTAAAAGATTAGTGACAAATGTAGGTCCCTTACTGTCCAAAGCGAGGGAATTTATAATAGTGAAATTAATCAAGAAAAACAAATAACTTCCCAGAAATGTGAGTGAGCCGAAGATCTAATGGGAAGGAGGAATTGAAGGAAATTAGTATTGCTAAAAAACGTGCTGGAGAAATTAATGGGACTGAAAGCTGATAAATTCACAGGGCTTGATAATCTACATCGCAGGATTCTAAAGGAGCTGGCCATGGAAATAGTGGATGCATTGGCTGTCACCTTGCAAACTTCTGTAGATTCTGGAACAGTCCGGCAGATTAGTCGGTAGCAATTGTAACCCTGCTATTTATAAAAGGAAAGAGGGAGAAAACAGGGATTACAGACCGGTTAGCCAAACATCAGTAGCAGGGAATCTATAATAAAGGATGCGATAACAGGAGACTTAGAAAATGGAAAAAGGGAATTGGGCAAAGTAAATGCGGATTGATGAAAGGGAAATCATGTTTGGCAAACTTACTGAAGGTTTTAGTGACATAACTCGAGAATTGCACCTCCCACAATACGAAGCATAGTCACATGGTAACAGTCTAGAAAGAACACACTGGAGGCAGGCCTGCAGGGCTCCCCCCTCAGGAGTACAGTGGTCAGGTCCAGTCAGATTGTGCACTAACTAAGAGGGGGCAGGGCTAAGGGTTGAGGACCCCAAATTTGGAGTTCCTTATTCTGACCGAACAAAAAAAGAAAAAGAAAGACTTGCATTTACGGGGCTCCATTATCAACTGCTCCTTATTCATGGAAGAACTGCAATTTTATGGAGCGGGGTAGCAGGAGGAAGATTGGTCACTTGAACTGGTTTTTGGGCAAGTTAAATGTGCTTCTTCCCAATTCACTACAGCTCTCTTTGTCAAAGAGTTGTGTTCTCTCCTTCTCCTCCTCTGAGTGGGTGAACAGTAGTATGCATAGGTTCATGGTGCACCTGTACTAAAACCAATGACGCAAGGGCAGCAGCATGAGAATATTCCCAACATTCTTGCCCAAGGTGCATGCGACAAATGGCTTATCAGGGAGACAAAATATAGGACACAGAACAAAGATTAGGGGACAATTGCAGGTGGCACAGTGGTTAGCACTGCTGCCTCACAGGGACCCAGGTTCAATTCAGGTCTTGGGTGACTGCCTATGTGAAGTTTGCACATTCTCCCCGTGTTAGCGTGGTTTTCCTCTGGGTGCTCCAGTTTCCTCCCACAGCCCAAAGATGTGCTGTTTTGGTGAATTGGCCATGCTAAAATTTCCCATTAATGCCCAAATGTGTGCAGGTTAGGTTGGATTACGGGGATAGGGTGGAGTACTGGGTTTAGGTAGGTTGCTCTTTCAGAGGGTTGGTCTAGACTCAATAGGCCGAATGGCCTCCTTCTGCACTTATAAGAGTTCTATGGTTCAATGGTCTAATTCCATAAAGTGTAGGAGGATTGATCGCCCTATCCAGAATTTCTCCACTGGACTCCCAGGGCTGAATTTCAAACCCCTTTGGGGATCAGGCATGGATGTGGGCAGGTGTGTAATTTTGTTCACCTGATCAGCATGCCCGGATTGAACATCAGCTGCAGGCTGCCCTGTGGAGGGGTATCCCACATCACCATCCCCCCAGGGCAGCATGGTAGCACAAGTGGCTAGCACTGTGGCCTCAGAGCTCCAGGGTCCCAGGTTCGATTCTCTGCTGGTCACTGTCTGTGCGGAGTCTGCACGATCTCCCCGTGTGTGCGTGGGTTTCCGCCGGGTGCCCCGGTTTCCTCCCACAGTCCAAAGACGTGCAGGTTAGGTGGATTGGCCATGATAAATTGTCCTTAGTGACCAAAAGGTTAGGTTGGGTTATTGGGTTACGGGGATAGGGTAGAGGTGGGGGCTTAAGTGGGTCGGTGCAGACTCGATGGGCCGAATGACCTCCTTCGGCACTGTATGTTCTATGTCCCACCCCAACGTCATGTCACCCCTCCACACCGGAAATGGTAGCCCGGCTGCAAAGGCCTTTTTATAATTTTACATTTAAAAAGTGCTGGAAAGATGTTGCATCCATTCTGAGGTGCCACTCCCTTAATTACCTGAGCCATCCAGCAGCTGCCTCCATCCTGGAGGCCTCCTACTAATTAGACTGCAAGCCCACCCTCTGGTCATGGATCGGGGAAAATGACAGGTGAGTGACGATTCATCACATGGTGCAGACCTCTGACCCCCATTTGATCCCAAGCGTGAGGTCCTGAATCCGCAGGGAAATTCCGGCCCCATTTTAGTCGGAGTGCATCAGAGGGGGCAATAAATCAAACAGGACTCCGAAGCACTGGTTGCTAGCCTATTGCATGCTCCTGGGTACTATTTAAGTTGATACTAATAATCGCTTATTGTCACAAGTAGGCTTCAATGAAGTTACTGTGAAAAGCCCCTAGTCGCCACATTCCGGCGCCTGTTCGGGGAGGCTGTTACGGGAATTGAACCGCGCTGCTGGCATTGTTCTGCATTACAAGCCAGCTGTTTAGCCCACTGTGCTTTTAAAAATTGTGAAACCGGCGTTATGGCTGCTGAGGGAGAGAGAGGGGTTAGGGAAAGTGTCCAACATCACCATAGTTTTCTGGCAGTTGTACCGCTGGCCTGCGGGCTTCTGCCTGCGGGAATAGCGGGGGTTGGCCAGGAGATGGGCTCAGGGTGAACGGGCATGGAACACCATTGCGTGTATATGCGGCTCGAGTGTCAATCAGGAACCCCGTGAATCTCACACCGTTTCTCATTGGAATCGACTGTGATCCACATGGTGACTGTGCTAGACCCTCCACAGTTGCTGAATCGATCCAGGTTCGGCGGCAGTTTTGCTGTCATGAAAGTCCACCGGAGGGATTCTCCGTTTCTGAGACTTAGGTCTCCGGCCGCCACAGGTCGCCACTGTACGCACGTGCAGCCAACGACCCGGCAATTCCCGGTGTCGGTGACTTTTTGGTCGTAAGACAAAACGCTTTCTCCGGACATAGCCGCAAAATCGTTGAATCCAGCCCTTAAGTGTCGACGCCATCGCAAAATGTGTAGACTTTCACGACAACAAAACTGATGCTGCACCTGGACCGATTCCGTTTCTGTTAAGGGGCTAGCACTGGCGCCACATGGGACACCAACGATTCTAATGAAAAACGGTACGGGATTCACCAGGTCTGTGATTGACACTCAGGAGGCTGACAAGCTGCAGCCGCACATACACATTACAATGCCCACACACACTCATCCCAGCCAACAAGGTGGCACTGGTTGTGCTGGGGCGTGTCCATACAGCTGATGGGTCGACTGGGGCCAGAGGGCCCCCGGGGGGGGGGGTGGCGGTCTGGGGGGACAAGTATAATAATAATAGTCTTTATTGTCACAAGTAGGCTTACATTAATACTGCAATTAAGTTCCTGTGAAAATCCCCCAGTCGCCACATTCTGCCGCCTGTTCGGGTACACTGAGGGAGAATTCAGAATGGCTTTTAAGGAAATTGTTAGATGCACAGTGGGGCAAAACATCCTAGTGATGGTATAAAAAGCTACATAAATATAACCTTGTTTCTTATTTCTCTTCTTACTTATGTACTTTAGCCTATTATGGACTTTACCTATCAGCCAGCAGTTTAGTATAATTTATATTTCCATTCATGAGGCTAACCAAAGCTCACTTGCAATTTCATCACCTGTGATATATTGGCTCTGTCTCACTTGTCGAAATGTAAATCATATTACATGGCTAGCCACAAGATATCCCTAATGTTTACTTTGAGATTTCCTGCACATGAAAAGGGCTATAAAATGGCAAGTTGTTACTGAAATGAATAGGTATCAGAGTGACTGCCTGCAACACCTTCAACCCCAACATTTTAAATAATTCTCCAGTCTCAAAAAGTGCTGGGGCTTTGTCTGTACAAGAGTGAGTCTGATTGAAAAGTCTAGTCAGTATTTAAATCAAATGTGAGCGCTTACGTCCCACAACTGAATGTTGCCAATAGAAATATACTGAACTTTGCGAGCAACAGAATTGATTGTAACTTGTGGCAATCGCTATTACAAACCTTAGGTTCCAGTGGTGACCCACACTCCTACTTGTGTTCTTTGACTTCAAAGCAATGATTAGTGCCATGGGTGGCATGGTGGCACAGCGGTTGGCATTGCTGCCTCACAGCGCCAGGGATCCAAGTTCAATTCTGACCTTGGATGACTTTGTGTGGAGTTTGCACATTCTTCCCGTGTGTGCGTGGGCTTCCTCCGGGTGCGCCGGTTTCCTCCCACAGTCCAAAGATGTGCAGGTTAGGTGGATTGGCCACGCTAAATTGCCCCTTAGTGTCCAAAGGTTTGGTGGGGTTACTGGGTTACAGGGATAGGGTGGAGGCATGGGCTTCAATAGGGTCCTCTTTCAGGGGCCAGTGTAAACTCAATGGGCCGAGTGGCCTCCAACTGCACTGTAAATTTGATGATTTGACTCACCATAATCACCTAAAACAAGTTTATTTTCCTACTCTGAACTTGTACACGATAATGTCCCATTCTCTTGCAGAAGTAAAGATTTTCTTTGATGCATTGTGAAACTTTATATATATTATACATAGATACATAGAAGATAGGAGCAGGAGGAGGCTTTTTGGCCCTTCAAGCCTGCTGCGCCATTCATCACGATCATGGCTGATCATCCAACTCAATAGCCTAATCCTGCTTTCTCCCCATAGCCTTTGGTCCCATTCTCCCCAAGTGCTGTATCCAGCTGCCTCTTGAATATATTCAAAGTTTTAGCATCAACTACTTCCTGTGGCAATGAATTCCACAGGCTCACCACTCTTTGTGTGAAGAAATGTCTTCTTATCTCTGTCCGAATTATAGGACAGCCCTCATCTCCATTGAGCTGGGTTTCCTGACGTCCCGGAAACATGACCATCCACAGTTAAACTTGGAAAACATATTAAAATAAGTCACCCAGCCTCATTATTTAATGGACAACTAACCTCCTGATCTAAAGTGTAATCTCCGCAATCACATCAAAAACTTCAATTCAATACTCATTAAAAAAATTACTTACCATATTTTCTCCAGTTTCTGCTTGCCAATTAGGCAAGAAGAATGCAAACTCATTTTTAGCTTTGGACGGAGAATAGAAATAAACAGCACATGCAGAAACAAAGGTCTTTGGTAACTTTGTCCAGCACTTATCTGTCAACCAATATAACTAAAATAGGTACAAAAGCAAAATGCTGCCAAAACCCGTTCTGTGACCTCATCTACGGGAGTTATGACACCCAGTGTCATCATCTGATGCAGCTCATTGACTACTTTCTGCTTCATGGCCATTGGTACTCTTCTTGGAGCACAGACGCTGGTGGTATCGTGTTATCTAATCTCATGTGGTATATACTGGTAGCTTACCAATGATGTCACGGTTGAAAAGGTTTTGATCAAGAGAATGCACCTCTGGACCAAATAGGATGAGCCCCAGTTTAATGCTGCCCCAAAGACCTAACTGTGGTCTTACATTCTGGTCAATTATATGAAACTTGCAGCAGCCCTGTGCACAATGGAGAGTGGCCACACCTTCAGTATGGATGGTTTCTCCACCATAGGTCACAAGGTCCACTTGGGGTAATGCAGTCTGGTGCTGTATATGGGTCTAAGCTCCCATGGCATTCGGCTGGGCAATATTCCAGTGTCACTCATTATCTTCAGTTTGCATTGCTGCAAATCATGTTCAGGGTGGTGAAGGTCTAATCCTTTCCTGTGACGGTGTCAAATGTTGTTCGAGGCTCAGTAATTTGGATGCTCTGACTGAACTCCAGTTTGTTCACTTTGCTAATGCTGCTATCTTGGAGGACTGACCAGCTGCAATATGGCTTGTGGTAAAGGAAAGCTGCCGTGGTTTCCATCTGCAGAATTTCGCAAAATGATTCCACTTGTCACATGCTGTTCTGTTCTGAAAGTGATGGCTACCAAAGTTGGGATGTGTCCTTTATCGTGAAAACCTGTTTCCCACCTAAACTCCTTGCTACTTTTTTCTGACTGTCATTTAGCAGAAGGATGCTAATGGCTGTTTGTAGTGTTAAATCTTTTTCACGCAGCAGCTGCTTGCAAACAAGATCACTGTGGACCCCGCAAACTATTCGATCCCTGACTAACTCATTGGTAAGGGTGCCAAATGCACATTGTTTTCCTTACGATTTTCAATGTTGCCATATAGGATTGTATTGATTCATCTGCTTTTGCTTTGTCGAGTTAAACTTGTGTCGGTCAAGCATTGTGGGTGGGATTTCCCATCCAGCGACGCCAAAAATCGTGGCTGCCGCCGGGCATCAAACAGAATCCGATTCTCCAGCCCCTCGACAGCAGCATGAATGCGTTCAATGCTGCACATCGGTGTGGGCATGCAAATTGTACAGTAAACACTGTTGGTATATCATTAACATGCCCTCCCCTGCATTCTCTGGGTCTCCAGCATTGCTCTGCCTCTGCCAGGGGGAATTACTGATGACGAGATTACTTGTGGTGTTTAAAATTGAGAAACAGGTGCCGTGGCTGCTGAGGATGCCGTGGGGTGGGGGGTGGAGGGGGTGGGGGGGTGTAGCCAGTGTCCAACAGCACTATAGTATGCTGACAGTTGTGCCACTGGCCATGGGGCATTTGCCAGGCCGGGGGGAGGACTGGAGGGTGGCTCGGAGGTGGCCCAGCGCGTTGGGGTGGCCGGCAACGGACCACCATTGTCGCAGCCTGCAGGGCAGCAATGCAGACCGCTGACTTGCCCACTGGGAACATAGTGTCATGGGTCGCATGGGTGCCCCACAGGTCAACCCCCTAGGTACTTTCTGGCCCCAACCAACCCATCAGTGGGATGGGTGTGCTCCAGCTAAACCAGTGCCATCTCCTTGGCTGGGATGAGGGTGTGTGGGGAGTGGAGCTCCTATATGCAGCTCCTGCTTGTCAGGCTCTCCAGTGCCGCTTCCGACCTCGTCATATCACACCCCGGCACGCATTGGAATTGCACTAGTCCCACGTGGCGCCGGTGATAGCCCAATAGCGGGTCCTGTATCGCTCCGGGACCAGCACCACTTTCATCAACATAAAACACCCGTGACTCAGTCCCGCCATCAGCAGTTAGTCTCCCAAACGGAGAATCCCACCCCATATTCTTCACTGGAAGGCAAATGTTTCTCAGAATTATTTCGGGGCCCTCTTCCTTCTCCTCCATTTGAAAAACAAATGATTGAAACTTCCCCATGGTCTTGTGGCCCACTAAATTTTGTGAGGTGTCAGCTTGTACCTTTTTTACTTTGTCAAATAATACAGCACTGCCGTAAATATTCCACTCCTTATCAAACCTTACCCAACTGTCCGTAATGTTTTCGTTCAACGTGAATGGGTCAATGCGGTGAAGCCTTTGTGCCATACTGCCAACGCCTGGCACCTTGGAGAAGTGCTGGGTTCCAATGAGTGGCAACCAAGGGCTTCGAATAACAATAGTTTATTCACTACTCTGAGCAGCGCTACGTGCTTGTCCTCTGCCCTCATTCCAGAAAGAACTCCCGCACTTCCATCACTTAGCCTTTACGTAGCTGCATCATCATGTGACCACTTGTTCTACAGCTTGAACATCATGTCCCTGCTGGTGTATCGACAAATTCCTTTGCTCTTCTACCCCATTAAGATTCTTATGTTCTAAAATGCAAGTGTCATTTCTAATTTTCCTACCAAAATGCATCACCTCACATTTATCGATACTAAAAATTAATTGAACGCTTAACTACCCAGCCTACATGTTTCCTAGTGTCGTCTTTGTTCTCACCATTAACTAAACCACTCATCTGCAAATTTTGTTGCTTAAATTCCTAAACCCTTCGAAAGGAAAAATAGTGTTTAACTAATTTTATGGGTGAGGCGTTTTCAGAACCCGAAAATGTATCATGGAGTTCAACAAACCTCCCCCTTTAATGTATTTGTTGCTTTTCCTAGCACACGGCTTGTTCCCTAGGTGGGGGATTACAATTATGGACACGTGGGTTTTTAAACACAGAACACTGTTTATTCCATGAACTCAACTTAACATCTTAAATAAACATTGGATCACTTAACACCCCTTACTTCAAAGATAACTCCGAAAATATTGCAACAGTAAATAATTCCTCAAAATGTTCCTCAGGACACCCAAGTCACATCAGGTTAAAGGCTTTACTATTATGAGTTTAAATCACCCAAATGATCCAGAGATAGTCTTTCATGGCAGAGATCCAGCTCACTGCAAACACAGACACACACAAGCTGCTTTTTCAAACTCCAAACTGCAGCTTTCTGGAAACGCACAGACACACACAAGCTGCTTTTTCAAACTGCAAAACTAAAAACTGCAAAATAGCTGATCTACAGCCCAGCTCCACCCACACTCTGACATCACTGCATTTTCTTAACGGTACATTGCGTAAACATCCATTTCTTAAAGGCACTCTCACATGACACTAACTTGCTGAAGCTTTTTGACAAGGTAACAGAGAGTGTTGGTGAATGTATTGCTGTTGATGTGATATACATGGACTTCCAAAAGACATTTGATGTATACCCTATAATAGACTTAGGAGAAAAATTATAATGCATGGAATAAAAGGGACAGCAACCTGGATACAAAATTGGCTGAGTAATAGGGAACAGTAAATAATGGGTAGTGGATACTTTTTGGACTGGAGGAAGGTTTGTGTTATGTTCGGTGTTCATTGTCTGGCAAGGAATCTAACCTAATAATTTTTTTAAATGTATTATTGTCACAAGGAGGCTTACATTAACACTGCAATGAAGTTACTGTGAAAAGATCCCTAGTCGCCACATTCCCGCACCTTCAGGTACACTGAGGGAGAATTCAGAATGTCTAATTCACCAAACACGCAAGTCCTTCGGGACTTGTGGGAGGAAACCGGAACACATGGAGGAAACCCACGGAGACAGCATGATCTGGACAGGTTGGGTGAGTGGGCAAATGAATGGCAGATGCAGTATAATTTGGATAAGTATGAGTTTTTTCACTTTGGAAGCAAAAACAGGAAGGCAGATTACTACCTGAATGATTGTAAATTGGGAGAGAGGAGTGTGCAACGGGACTTGGGTGTCCTTGTGCACCATTCGCTGAAGGTAAGCATTCAGGTGCAGCAAGCGGTAAAGAAGGCGAATGGTATGTTGGCCTTCATAGTGAGAGGTTTTGAATACAGGAGCAGGAATGTATTGTTGCAATTATACACAGCCTTGGTGAGGCCACACCTGGAGTATTGTGTGCAGTTTTGGTCTCCTTTTCTGGGGAAGGATGTTCTTGCTCTCGAGGGAGTGCAGCGAAGGTTTACCAGACTGATTCCAGGGATGGCCGGACTGTCATATGAGGAGAGATTGACTAGGTTAGGATTGTTCTTGCTGGAGTTCAGAAGAACGAGGGGGGATCTCATCGAGACTTATAAAATTTTAACAGGACTAAACAGGGTAGATGCAGGGAAGATGTTACCAATGATGGGTGTGTACAGAGCCAGGGGGTCACAGCCTGAGGATTCAGGGTAAACCATTTCGGAAAGAGATGAGGAGACATTCGGACAGAGATGAGGGCAGGGTTCCAGGTTCGGTATCCTGGCTTGGGTCACTGTCTGTGTGGAGACTGCACGTTCTCCCCGTGTGTGTGTGGGTTTCCTCTGAATGCTCCGGTTTCCTCCCACAGTCCAAAGATGTGCAGGTTAGGTGGATTGGCCATTCTAAATTTCCCTTAAACAAAACGTTTGGTGGGGTTATGGGGATAAAGGGGGATAGGGTGAAGGAATGAGGCTTAAGTAGGGTGCTCTTTCAAAGTGCGGGTGCAGACTCGATGGGCTGAATGGCCTCCTTCTGCACTGTAAATTCTATGGTAATTCTATGGCTATGGTAATTCTTCACCCAAAGAGTGGTGAGCCTGTGGAATTCATTACCACAGGAAGTAGTTGATGTTAAAACATTAAATATACTCAAGAGGCGGTTAGATATAGCACTTGGGGCGAATGGAATCAAAGGCTATGGAGAGAAAGCAGGATTAGCCTATTGAGTTCGATGATCAGCCATGCTGGTGATCAATGACGGAGCAGGCTCGAAGAACCAAAAGGCCTCCTCCTGCTCCTATCTTCTATGTATCTATGTAGGAGCAGCGGGACATGCGCGTATATGTGCATAGATTATTGAAGGTAGAAGGGCAGGTGGAGAGCAGCTAATAAAACATATAGTATTCTGGGCTTTATTAATAGGGGCTGTCATAATATACATGCATGTATATGATGGTGCACAGACAGGCAGTGATTGACACACAGGATGACCAGTGAACACACAGAACACAGCAGCCAATCACCAGACAGGACACGACCACTATAAAGCCAGATGGCACTAGTTTACCCGCTCTCTTGGGATCCAGCCTCTGAGACAGTCAGAGCCCGTGAGCAGCAACTAGAACAGACACGATGTGGTAGTAAGATAGTCCGGTCAGGTTAGCCTCAGGTCTCCAGTCAAGTCAACATAGTTTCAACCCACTGTTAAAGTATGTATGATAGTTAAGAGTTCAATAAAATTGAGTTGCATTTCTTCAAGTGTTGGAAGCCTGTCTCTCTCACTGCTGCAGTAAACACAGTCCTCGCAGACCCGGCATTCCCAACAAATCATGGTACCAGTGAGTCATGCTCGAGTTTGATGGACCTACCTTGAGATAGTCTGCCTTTGACCAGCGATCAGCCATCCGATAACATGGACAGCGTCCGCCCTCCCCCGCATCTCCGCATCGCCGGCAACCTCGGTGCTAACTGGAAGATTTTCAAGCAGAAGTTACAGCTGTATCTTGACGCCACCTGAATGTGATGTCCCACCTCACATGCAGATTCCTCAGGACGCGCCCTTCCACGAGGCCACTGATCTGCCAGTTCTTTTACCGACCTCTACATTGGCGACAGTTCCGCCCGTTCAAGTGCAGGCGGCCCCTGACCCACCCTTGAGGCGGTCAACCAGAATTCGTTGCCCGCCACGGAGACTGAATTTATAGACTGTATGTTGCATTACCTTGTGATCCATTTACACATCTGTACATATTGTTTCTTCCTAATTTGTTATCTGCCCTCTATCTGCACTAGACACCCTCCCATGTAAATACGTTAACATACTCTGTATATAGTCAGGCTCCTGTACACACACACACTCACTATTTATTGACCTACACACATTTTGTTTTTTATTTAAAAAAAGGAGAGATGTCATAATATACACGCAGGTATATAATGGTGCACAGACAGGCAGTGATTGACACACAGGATGACCAGTGAACACACAGAACACAGCAGCCAATCACCAGACAGGACACGACCACTATAAAGCCAGAGGGCACTAGTTTTCCCGCTCTCTTGGGATCCAGCCTCTGAGACAGTCAGAGCCCGTGAGCAGCAACTAGAACAGACACCATGTGGTAGTAAGATAGTCCAGTCAGGTTAGCCTCAGGTCTCCAGTCAAGTCAGCATAGTGTCACCCCACAGTTAAAGTATGTATGATAGTTAAGAGTTCAATAAAATCGAGTTTCATTTCTTCAAGTGTTGGAAGCCTGTCTCTCTCACTGCTGCAGTAAATGCAGTCCTCGCAGACCCGGCATACCCAACACATCAGGGGCATAGAGCACTGGAGGAAGGAGATTATAATGAACATGTATAGGACACTAGTGAGAACTCAGCAGGGGTATTGTGTACGATTCCAAGCGCCACACTTTCTGAATACATAATAATAATAATCTTTATTATTGTCGCAAGTTGGTGTACATTAACACTGCAATGAAGTTACTGTGAAACGCATTGGAGAGAGTTCAAAAGAGGTTTACAACAATGCTTCCGGGGACGAGGAACTTCAGTTATGAGAAAACATTGGAGAGAGTGGGACTGTTCTCCTGGAGAGAAGGCAAAGAGGAGATTTGATGGAGATGTCCAAAATATTGAGTTGGCTGGACAGAGTAAATTCCTCTGGCAAAAGGATCAAAAAAGAGAGGGCACAGATTTAATGTGGTTTGCAAAAGAAGAATGTGTGATGTGAGAAAAAAAAATTCACACGAGTGGTTTAGGTCTGGAATGCACTGCCTGTGAGTGCGGTGGAGGAAGGTTCAGTCAAGGCATTCAAAAGGGCATGAGATGGCAAAGGGGCTGGATTAGCTCAGTGGGCTAGACAGCTGGTTTGTAATGCAGAACAAGGCCAACAGCACGGGTTCAATTCCTGTACCAGCTGAGAATTCTGAATTCTCCCCCTGTGTACCTGAACAGGGTGCCAGAATGTGGTGACTAGGGGTTTTTCACAGTAACTTCATTGCAGTGTTAGGGTAAGTCTACTTGTGACAATAATAAAGATTATTTCAATGTGCAACGGTTCGGGGGAAAGAGAGGGAAATGGCACTAAGTCATCATGCTCGTTCGGAGAGCTGGTGCAGACATGCTGGGCTGAATGGCCTCCATCTGCACCATAACAATTCCGTAATTCTGAACCCAAATCTTTGAAGTTTATTATGAAAAAATAAACAATCCCAGACACTGATCCTCTAGATACAGGATTCTACCTTCCTACTCTTTAGTACCCTTACCCCTACTTTCTGCTTCCTATTTTTTAGTCAATTTACTATCTCTTCAGCTAATTGGTCCCGATCCACATTTGCCATAAAAACACCATGTCCTGCCTTATCTATCACAGCCGCTGACTGAATAGGATTTGCTGGGTAGGTTGCTACCCATCAACTCTTCTGTCACCAATACAGCTTGCCTTCTCCTGGATAATCTGTGTACTGGTGGTAATACAACTTGATGTTTTGGTGTGGGACAGGCACAGGGATCCCACTTTGGCCGGGAATTGGGCGGCATGGTAGCACAGTGGTTAGCACTGTTGCTTCACAGCACCAGGGACTTGGGTTCGATTCCCAGCTTGGGTCACTGTCTGTGCGGAGTCTGCACGTTCTCCCTGTGTCTGCGTGGGTTTCCTCTGGGTGCTCCGGTTTCCTCCCACAAGTCCCGAAAGACCTGCTTGTTCGGTGAATTGGGCATTCTGAATGCTCACTCAGTGTACCCGAAAAGGCGCCGGAGTGTGGCGACTAGGAGGATATTCACAGCAACTTCATTGCAGCGTTAATGTAAGCCTACTTCTGACACTAATAAAGATTATTATTATTAATTGACAGACAAAACCTTGGAGAAATAGTTATTTTTAACCATTTCTGCCTGTTGTGCACAAGTTCAGTCACTCTCCTGCTGGAGAACCCTGGCCTCAGTTATAGGCATCATTGTCCAGTGCAGATACAAGAAACCGCTGGTCAGTACACCACTCAGTGGGCAACTGAGTCATCAGGTTGTGGCGTGCCAGGTTGAGACACTGTACGGTGCTCGGTTAGCTGATCTCAACTCGGAAACAATGGGATATTTTGCTAGCTTCTATTATGCTTGGCCTGCTCCAATTACAGGATCAGTTGCGATTCTTGTCTTGTGCCATTCAGTCTCACACATAAAGAATATTTACCCGTGGATAGTGAGCAGCACCCAAGAAATCTGCATTAAAGACACTGTAAAGCATTTCAAAGCACTTCACTCCGTAGGGTAAAATATTTTGAAGCAAAGATAAGTAGGCCAACGCGATAGCCAGTTTGCACAAAACAAAATGAATGGCTTCCGCTGGTTGAGTAAACTGTGTCAAAAGAATGTTAGCTCAAGATTGCCATGGGATCGCCAAAGTTCAGGAAAGGAGACGAGAGTACCTCAAGCAAAAGGCAGCAACTCACATAATGCACCACTTCATGAGCGGGATGGGGGGGGGGGGGCGCTTAGATTGTGTGATCAAGACCCCAGGATGAGGGTCGAACCTCCAAACTTCTGATTAACGAGTAAAAAATCAATCATGTTACCAAAAGGCAAAAACCTTGGCCAACTCTTTCATCCCACATAGAAGAGTTTTATCTCATGATGACAGCATATATCTCAATACAATTTTACATCACTGCGTTGTAGAAATCTTTCAGAAGTTCACCCAACATTGTCTTATGGTGACAGCGGCCTTGCAAGCTAGTCGACAAAGACTTTAGCCCAAGTGAAGCCATGGCAGAGGCAGCCTATTCCTAGTAAGAGCTTTCAAATAGAAGCCTCGTGCTGCTGGCAGGGTTACAGACTGAAATGTCAGCTGAAGTCACTCTGTACTACTTTTCTCAGCCTTCACACCTGTTTCCTGTATTGCGCCAGTATTGTTGCATCAGCTAATAATAAAAAGAAAATCGAGGATTCTCATCAAAGTTCTGTATTGAGTGAAACCTTTTCCATTATACACAACTGTTTTTAATACTTGCAGTCAAGTGTGAACTTGCCAGCCACATGGCAGCCCATCAATCAGGTTCTGGGCATGCTCAGTCGGTGCCAGAACCTGTCAGCATCAGTGCTGCCAATCAAATAGACACCTCTGTCAAAATTTAATTAGATTTTATTCAGATTTAATTTATTTTGTGTTTACACAGTGGAGAAGCCAATAATAACCTAACCCAAAGGCAAAAGGGTGTAAGTTATCCATAAAATCTCCATTTCCTGTCAGTTTCAGAAATACTCTTACAATATGCTCCTCATTTTTGCATTAACGTACTATTTGAAATATGTGAAACAGATTTGATCTGTAAAGAAGCTTAACCTTAGGGTAATCTAAGCAGAAAACCAAATGCTGTTGCAGGTGTTTATTTAGTTTCATGCTCCCTTATGTTTTCTTTGAAAAGGATTGCTGAGTTGGTAATTAAAAGTGATTTTTAAAAAGGAGAAGGAGAAGGGAATTTTGCTGGCATATCACCGTGAAAATGAGGATTAAAACAATGCTGTAATAGGTGGTCTCATGTTTAAGGCTGGAAGACAGGGTTGGGAGATCAGCCCACTGCAGTACTGATGGAGTGCTGCACAATCGGAGGCAGCCGGCCTTTGAACGAGGCATTAAACTGAACCTGTTAAATTTCTGACTGCCAGATGGTGCATGAGACCAAAAGTCAATCTTTACTCAGTTTCAAGCTTATTCACAAAGTAAAACATCACAAATTCATAGTTCCTAACACTACAATCCACCACCAGTGTCAATAAATTTGTTTTTATATGTTGTTACGGATGGTTCCGGAATGGTTTCCCCTTTTCCCACCTCAAGTCTGACCAAAGACAGATGTGCTTAAACCCCAAGTGCTGTAAATCACAAGACAGTCAAATGACAGATTTTCTCTTAAGTTTTAAAAAAAGGAGGATAAATGTTTATTGCTCAATGCCTGAAATGTATACCCAACAGCACCCACTCACACAGTCAAACACACTGTCACACAGTCACACACACAGACATACCCATTCACAGTCACACACACACACATGCCCACTCACTCAGTCACACACATTGTCACAGACACTCACACAGTCACACACGTACAGCCACACAGTCACACTCACAGACACACTCACTCACACAGTCACACACAATCACATGCACAGACACTCCCATTCACACAGTCACACATTTACACATACACACGCCCACTCACTCAATCACACACATAGTCACACACACTCAGTCACACACATACAGTCACAGAGTCACACACAGTCACATCCACTCACACAGTCACTCACACAGCCACACACACTCATAAATTTTCACACATGTACATCCACTCACACAGTCACACACATACAATCACACAGTCACACTCACAGACACATCCAATCACACAGCTGCACGCACAGTCACATCCACTCACATAGTTGTCATAATATACACCAGTATATTATGGTGCAGACACACACACACACACTGATGGACATGCAGTGGGACCAATCAGCATACACAACACCGCAGCCAATCACCAGTGAGAGCACACACACTATAAAGACAGAGGACAGGAGAGTTCCTGCTCATTCTAGTAGCAGCCAGCTCAGAGCACAGAGCTCACAGCCTGAAACACAGACATTCACCATGTGCTGAGTGCATCACCTGGTTAGGACTAGGCAAGGGTCAACAGTTAAAGCTGGTATTGCATTTACCCACAGTTCAAGTATGTTAATATAGTTAACCTTATAATAAAATAGAGTTGCACCACTTCCAGTGTTGGTGACCTGTTTGTGATCCAGAACACCGAACACATCATGGTGATTGGCTGCGGTGTTGTGTATGCTGATTGGTCCCACTGCATGTCCATCAGTGTGTGTGTGTGTGTCTGCACCATATTATACTGGTGTATATTATGACAATAGTCATACACACAGTCACACACATAGGCACATCCACTCACAGTCACACTCAGACACGCCCACTCACACAGCCACATGCAGTCACATCCCCCCACATAGTCACACATATAGACACATCCACTCACACAGTCACACACATACAGTCACACAGTCACACTCACAGACCCACCCACTCACATAGTCACACAAACGTACATCCACTCACACAGTCACACACATACAGTCACACAGTCACACTCACAGACCCACCCACTCACACAGCCACATGCACAGCCACATCCACTCACATAGTCACACACACAGTTACACACATAGACACATACACTCCTACAGTCACACTTACAGACACCCCCCTCACACAGCCACACGCAGTCACATCCACTCACATAGTCACACTCACAGACACCCACCAACACAGCCACACTCACAGATACATCCACTCACATAGTCACACACATCTACATCCACTTACACAGTCACACGCACAGACACATCCATTCACACAGTCACACACATACAGTCACACAGTCTCACACACACAGACACACCGACTCACACAGTCACACATACAATCACATCCACTCACACAGTCGTACACACACATCCACTCCCGCAGGCATACACTTACAGTCACACAGCCACATGCACAGACACACCCACTCACAGTCACACACACAGTCTCACACATGCACAGGCACATTGACTCACACAGTGCACAAAGTCACTTCCACTCACGCAGTCACACACACACGCATTGGCCACAATAAATTGCCCTCAATTGGAATTTGTTTTTTAAAATTAAAAAAAAGAAATACATGACCTGCAATTTATATATTAGACCAGATTCAGGATTAGGGTGAAGTGGATAATCAGAAGCTGCATGAGACAGGAATGTACGATCACGTTGAGTTCATAAATGTTTTTTTTTCATTTTGAATACCCAATTCAGGGGCAATTTAGCGTGGACAATCCACCCACCATGTACATCTTTGGGTTGTGGGGGTGGGACTCACGCAGCACAGGGAGAATGTGCAAACTCCGCACAGACAGTGACCCGGGGCCATGATTGAACATAGCTCCTCAGTGCCGTGAGGCAGCAGTACATAAACGTTAAAATAGACAATTTGGTCTATCACATCCTGTGGTAGTCACCACTGTTGTATTATATGGTATATACTGCACTGCATACGAGGATATTACGGTAAGGCCCCTGTACTACAGGTACGGGGGTAGATCCCTGCCTGCTGGCTCCACCCAGTAGGCGGAGTATAAATGTGTGGGCTCTCCGAACTGCAGCCATTTCGGCAGCAGCTATAGGAGGCCACACATCTCTGCGTAATAAAGCCTCGATTACTCCCTACTCTCGTCTCGTCGTAATTGATGGTGCATCACATCCACATGTTTTTCTCTATTCCAGGCACCCATCTAATCCCAATCTTCTGCTCAATCCCATAACCTTGATATTCTTCCTTGCCTGATCTTTTTTGGGTTTGCTTCAAAGATGGTTCGTAGCACAGAATTCCACACGCTGAATATCTTCTGTATAAAGAAATGTTTTCTCACTTGCCTTTTCATTCTTTTTGTGGCTTGAATCGGGGCCCTTTCATTGCTATTTTCCAGCATCAAAGGGAACTCAATTCATCACAATTTACCTTATCGTAATCTTAAAGGCCGCTCTCAGATCATGCCCCTAATTTTTTCGGCTCTTGTGAAAACAAATCCAGGAGCCCTGAAATTTTGAATGTAGAAATCACACAAGCTGCAAGGGGAACGGTTGATTTCATATGGCAACAGAGTGATAATTGCCATTTGGAAAGCAGTAATAAACACACTGCCAGTGCTTTTTTTTAAATCCCTTTGGCTAGAATGGTCATCACTCCCAATGGAGCAGCCCCAGGCCTCTTTTGTGTCTGCCGTGCTTGTGCACAGCACAGGAAAAAGATATATGTTTCAGGTTTGTTCTTTGGACAACGTCAACACTGCCAGCTACAAGGCAGGGTTTTCTCGCAGACCTCGGGATCCCAACATTGGACCAACACAAGTGTCCCGAGACCGCCAATTTTGTTAGTGCATCTGTTCACGCAACCTTCCAGGGAGTGGCCGAGTAAAACCATCTCTGCATTTGCTGACTTGAGGTTACAGAACCAATCGGAGGGCCCGCAGTGATGTCAGGTCAGCAGAGAAATGTGGGCACCACCGAGCAAGCAGGCAAATGCAAGGTCACCTAACATGGCTGCCTGCATTGAACTTAGAAATTAAAGGCTCTCGACGCAAACAAGGTCATTGTGTTGGAGGGGAAACCTTTCCACAAACCTAACCAGGGTCTGGGATCTTTCAGCCCCGTGGGCACGGAGTCCTTGGCTGGATTCTCCGATTCTGGGGCTATGTATCCACGATGATGTGGGAACGGTGGCGTTTTACGCCAGATGAAATGGTGTAAAACGACCACTGATTCCCCGCTTTGCTGGGGGCTAGCATGTCAGCAACATAGAGCACCCGGCTCTAGCAGCCAATGCGGCTCGGAGACTTACCAGGTCCGTGGCCGCGCATGCGCAGGGTGGCGGCCTACATCGGCCGCGCAGTGCTACATGGCGGTGGCCACTCGCGGACCCGACCCGCGAAATAGTGCCCTCCCTTTTGCTGGCTCGCGTGCCAAGGACCACCCCCCACAGTGCCCCCAGCCTCCAATAAAGTTCCCCGCTGCCCGCGAATCGGCCCTCCAGACTGTGGCGGCGCTGGACTGAGTCTGCAGCCGCCACGCCGAGTTCCCGACAGATGAGTGCACACGCGACCGACGCCGTCGGGAACTCGGCCAGTCGGTGGCGGAGCTTCGGGGGCGGGCCTCAGGCAATGTCCTGAGGCCGTCAATACGTGGTGCGGCGGCTCCGAGTATGCCGCTTTGCAGGGGGCGGAGCATCATGAAAGCAATGCTACCCCCGATTTGGTCAGGAACTGTGATCGGAGAATCCAGCCCCTTGTCTTTGTTAGCTCCATGGCCTATCACTGAAGGCTACCTCGATTGAGCTGGCGGCCTCCACATACTATTTGCAGGGAGCCAGCCTGATGTCCGTAAAATATCGGCACTGGCACAAAACGGGCCCTATGTGAGGCCTTAATTGTCCTAATTACCTGCCTGCCTACATGGAGTGGACTGCCGACCTGGTTCTCAGACCGCCCCAGGGAAGCTTTGGGGAACTGTCCCAATGTGGCTCTCCATTATTTTTCATCCCCCCCCACCCCTCCTCCACTACCATCTCCAAAGGCCCAGGAAAATTCATCCCACAGTGGCAGAATACGTGTTTTAGCACTGGCCATTTCCTAAATCATGGAACCATATAATTCCTGCAGTACAGAAGGAGGCTATTCAGCCCATCAAGTCTGCACCGACCCTCCGAAAGAGCACACTACCTAGGCCCACTCCCCGCCCTATCCCCATAGCCCCATAACCCCACCGAACCTGCACATCTTTGGACTCTGAGGGGCAATTTAACATGGCCAATCAAGGAAACCAGAGCACCTGGAGGAAACCCATGTAGACACAGGGAGAAAGTGCAAACTCCAAACAGACAGTCACCCAAGAAATTGCACTATGAATATCTTAACGATGATTTTTTTTGTTAAACTGAGCAGAAGCTGAAAGATTAATTTGTAATATTGCACGAACACCACAGTAAGCTCTGGTCATGATATAGCTGAGCTAGAAAGAGCATTGATGCACAGAGACGAGAGTTGAATACAACTGAGGCTTTATTACTCTAAGATGTGTGGCCTCCTACAGCAGCTGACGAAATGGCTGCTGTATAGGGAGCACACGTATTTATACTCCGACTACTGGGCGGAGCCAGCAGGCAGGGACTACCCCCGTACCTGTAGTACAGGGCCTTACCACACATCTCCTAATATGTACAACAGTGGTGATTACCACAAGCATTTGACCTGTCACCTAATAATTGTGGACAGGATACTGAAAATTTTAAAACAGACTGAAGTTCACCCAGTTGTGCCAGTGCAATGTTCCATTACGAGCATTCCTTTGTATGACACCACAATTATGAGGACAAGCAATGTAAATTACCTAACACTTACATATCACAGTTAAAGGTATCTATGGTCTGCTGAAATCAACACTACATTCAGAAGGGTTTTGTGTGTATTTGTTAATCCGCAGGGAGTTTACGTTAATAACAATGCTACTTTCTGGCCATAATCTTTTCTCAATGATAAACCTCAGTGAAAGGCTAATGCCATAATATAGTAAATGTAGCAGGGAAGAAAGGTACATTGAAAAGTAATGGTTAGACATCACCGTGCCGGAGGAGTTTAAAGGCCTGTAGATTATAGAAGGAAAGATTGAAGGAGGGAAGGAGTTTCAGTCTTGAGGACCCAAGGGAAAAAAATGAGTCAGGGTAGATTCATCTTGATTATAAGTTTGAGCTGCATTGTAATGAACCAGAACTCTTTGCCAGTGTTAGCATGAATCACAAAGGAAAACAAACCTCCAGCCAGTAATTGTATGGCTTAAAAAAACTTGATATCAAAAAGCAGCTGCTTTTCGCTGTTATGTTGACTTTAGAGCAATTTGGCGGTCAGTGATCCTAAAGAGGAAAGGATGAGGTGGGCTGCAAAGAGAAGAAAAAGCCAGGAGTATTGGGCAGTATTTAACGTAGGTGATGGGGTCTCACACCACTCCCTCCCCCAGCTGGTGAGACCCCCCAAGTGACTAACTTTGGGGAAGACCCACCGGCCAGGCCACCATTGAGCCTTCCCCAACATCAAGGCCCCAGAGGCGTAAATCCCACCTGCCTTGAGAATCAGCCATTCAGCAACCAGCAGCTGCACTGAGGGTGCCCGGCCACAGGGGTGTGACAGGAGGGTGGGGGTTCTAGGAAGGTTAAGGGAGGGCTTGTCCACAGCAACAGATCCCTGTCCTTCAATCAGGCACATAGGGCCTTTGGACAAGGAACCATCCCACTCTGGAAGCTTGCAAGCAAAGCTGATCAGGTTTAAGGTTTCAGATTTAAGTGGGCATTAATTGCCCACTTAAGGACCTTAAATGATAGCAGGACAAGCAATAATACTAATCTTTATTAGTGGCACAAGTAGGTTTAGATTTTAATGAAGTTATTGTGAAAAGCCCCGAGTCGCCACACTCCGGCGCCTGTTCGGGTACACAGAGGGAGAATTCAGAATGTCCAATTCACCTAACAACACGTCTTTCAGGACTTGTGGGGGGAAACCGGAGCACCCGGAGGAAACCCACGCAGACATGGGGAAAACGTGCAGACGCCACACAGACAGTGACCCAAGCCGGGAATCGAACCCGGGTCTCTGGCGCTGTGAAGCAACAGTGTTAACTACTTCCCATCACAGGCATAATCAGGGCAAAGGTGGGAATAAGGCAGTGGGATCAACAGCTCGCACCCTCAGATCCAATCAAATGACTCCGGCCTTCAAACTCAACTGAGGGGAGGTAATTAAATTCCATCCATTGCTCCCAAACTGTGCTGTGTATTGCATCCCAGGCAGACTGTTGTCCAAAGTGATCTAAGTTTAGCGTAGAAAGAAAAGCATAACCCTTCATTGAACTGCACCAGGCGGAAGCACGCAGATCAATGGATGTGCACCCGAACAACCAGGAAGTGAGATCTGGAGGTGCTGTTGTCAGCCAGGCAAGCCCCAGTAGGGTTTCGCTGAGGGAAAGTGGGCGGGCCAGCTGCCATCTTTCCCACCACTGACAAAATGTCATAGCAGTGGGAAGGCATCGGGCACAGCCCCTGCCACATTCCCATGTCATTTCTCTAGTTTTCCCGCCTCCCAGCCCAGCCTCAAGGGACACGAAAAGTCCCAGGCTTGTCATCTCAATTTAACCTAAGCTACTCAGTGAGAACAGAACTAGTTCAAGTCGAATGTTCAATTTATGTTCTGCCCTATTTAAGCTCCCCTGAAGTCAAAATCAGACAGAATTTTAGTTGGACATGTAACCCAAACTCACCACATCCTCACAGGGTGGCTTAGGTTAAATTGAGAGCATGATGAGTAACTCACCTCCTGACCTCGTAAAGCCGATCCACCATCTATAAGGCACAAGTCAGGAGTATAATGGAATAGTCTCCACTTGCCTGGATGAGTACAGCTCCAACAACACTCAAGAAGCTCGACACCATCCAGGACAAAGCAGCCTACTTAGTTGCTCCCCCTTCCAGGAACATTCACCACCAATGAACAGTGGCAGCAATGTGTACCATTTACAAGATGCACTGTAGTAACTCACCAAGGTTCCTGAAGAAGAACTTTCCAAACCCAGGACAAGAGCAGCAGGTACCTGGGAACCCCGCCTCCTGGAGGTTCACCTCCAAGTCACTCACCACCCCAACTTGGAAATATATCGCTGTTCCTTCACTGTCGCTGCGTCAGAATCCTGGAACTCCCTCCCTATCAGCACTTTGGATGTACCTGCACTTCAGGGACTGCAGTGGTTTAAGAAGACAGCTCACCATCACCTTCCGAATGACAACAAAGGATGGGCAATAAATGCTGGCCCAGCCAGCAACGCCCACATCCCGTGAATTAATTTAATAAAACGAGTCCATCTACAACCTCTAAGGAGGAGCAGAGAGATAGGGAGTCATAGTGAGCAGGAGAAAGCAGGAAGGAATGGTGAGCAAATGTTCCATTTTCCCCAGACAGGAAATGACTATCCCTTGCTGAGAAGCCCAAGGCACACAATCTCGGAAGCTCATTTTGTAAAAGAATAATCAATGATTTTACTATATCGATGTCACGTTCGGGCAGTATCTGTGCAACAGACAATGGATAAGTTGCGAAAGTCCAGAAAGGACAATTTTTTGAGACAGAAATTGACCAACCCTCTTGTCCCATCTACAGTGAGCTGCAGGGTGTCATCAGTCAATCTGTGTTTATATCTTCTGCACCCCCTGTCAAATTCTCTCAGACCTTGGGCCCTCTAAAGCTGCTTTAGCCAACAGAGGGTTATTAATGCTGCTGAAGAAGTGTTGAGCTGGGAGGGCAGCAGCAGCCTCACACCTGTTTTCAGAATGATTCAGTTCACACACCCAAGCTTCCAGAAAATGCAGAGTAAAATAGAATTAGACAAAAAGAAAGATCCATTTCACTAGCTGTGTGCGAAGGAAATGCACCCTGTGTAATATTTTTCTGACCTTTACCATTAAAGTTCAGTTCACATTACATAATGGTTCAGTAATGTCCATCCTTAGCTGGCTGTTTTTTACCCCGAGATGCTGATCTTTCAAATAAAGTGTAAGCTGTTGTAGCCCAACGCTAAATTGTAATTATTTTGTGCCAGTGTTTAATTACAGCCTGTGTAAGCCAACAAAAAGAATAATATACTAATTTTAACAAAATCAATAGCACAAGCCAGGCATTTCTGTCTGCATACCTAATGTCAAATCAATCACTGGCACAATCCACTTACGCTTTTACCAATAACGCAATGACTTTAAAAATCTGGATTTAATGTGCGAGAGCGCCCGCCAATTAATCACTGATGCTTTACATGATACTCACTACAATGTATTGCGATTGTCCAATGTAATTTGGCTGCAATATCAATAATTGTGTAATTATATTTGATTTCATAATATTTACATTTTTAAACAATGTAGATGACTGGCCAGATACAGCCAAGCTTCTTTCGTCATAAAAGCATTGCATTGGGATCTTTCCTCACCACGCTATGCAGTTGGTTTAGAAAAATGTTCTCTGTGTATTACTTACAGAATACTGAGAGGCCTAGATAGAGTGAACCTGGAAAGGGTGTTCCTATTTGGAGGTGAAACTAGAACCCGAGGCCACAGCCTCAGACTGAAGGGACGACCATATAAAACAAAGAAGAGGAGGAATTTCTTCAGCCAGAGGGTGGTGAATCTGTGGAACTCTTTGCCGCAGAAGCCTGTGGAGGCCAAGTCACTGAGTGACTTTAAGACAGAGATAGATAGGTTCTTGATTAATAAGGGGATCAGGGGTTATGGGGAGAAGGTAGGAGAATGGGGATAAGAAACATATCAGCCATGATTGAATGGCAGAGCAGATACGTGTGCCAAATGACCTAATTCTGCTCCAATGTCTAATGGTCTTATGGTATGACTGTGCTCTTTCCCTACACTTTACAAAGGGTTAGTTTGTAAACTCTTGAGATGGAGCGATTCAAAATTTTTTGAGGAAATGTGTACCCCATCTTAACCTTTAACTCAATGCTTAAATCACCAATTGGCAATTTTCCTCTCATGTGTAAGGTTTTGTTAAAAAGCAGAGGCAGAGAGCGAAGGAAGATGTTAAGGCTTGTTATCTTCATATTAATGTCAAGAATGGCTTCTTGAACCTTTGTACAAAAGCAGTTATCCTTTCCTCAACGTTTATATATGGGGCAGGATTCTCCGTTTGGGAGACTATGGGCAGCTTTCTCCGATTGCCGATGACGAAATCGCGTTTGGCAATCGGCTGGGGAATTCATTTTTACACCGGAATCTGATGCTCAAAAAAGCCCCCTCAAAAATGGCGTACTCGAGGAGTACACCACAGGCCGTATGGATGGCCCCAGGATGTCACCTGAGGCCCTCCCCCGATGCTCTGCCCCCGATGGGCCAAGTCCCCGACAGTGTGGGACACGTGTCCTCTCACTTTCGGGGACCTCGGGGGGACTTCGTCGGGGGCTGGGAGGACTGGTGGGAGGTGTTCCGGGGGTGACGAGGTGGGTTTCAGGAGGAGGTTTTTGGCAGGCTGGGTCCACGTACGGCCGCAGTCATGTTGTATGGCACGGCCGCCACAGGCCCGGCAATTCTGCGTCAGTATTGGCAGGTAAACGTGGCATTGCTGCTAGCCCCCCACCGGAGGATCGGTGTGGGGGTGGCACCAACATATTGGTCGTAAGACCAGATGGAATCTGCAGACATAGCATCAGATTCGGACAATCCAGCCCGATGGGTTGGATTCCCCAATTTTCAGGCTATGCCCGGAGGATCGCTGATGTTTTACGTCAAAAAAATCGGCGGCACCCCAGCACCGATCCTCCGACAAAGGGGCTAGCTGTCACGCCACGTAAAATGCCCGGCCGTGCTGTACAACATGGTGCCGGTCGTGCGCGGACCCGACCTGCCAGATTGTGTCCCCTGGACACCTACTGGCCACCCCCACCAGTCCCCCCAGCCATCGCCAAAGCCCCCCCGGCTCCCGCCCGATGGTTGCGGCGCTGGACACAGTCCACCGCTGCCACACCGGATTCCCGATCACTGAGACCATGAGTCAACCACGCGATCAGGAACTCAGCCCATTGGGGGCGGAGCACCGGGGGAGGGCCTTGAGGTGACATCTGAGAACGTCTTAACGACGTACGTCGCGCACCGTAAGGACGCCATTTTGGAGGGGGTGGAGCATGCGAAAACAGGCACCGCCCCAATTCCATCGTAAAAAGGGATTCTCCGCCCGATCGCCGAATACGAAATCGGTGTCAGGGAACGGAGAATCCCGCCCTGTGTTCTCCCGCTGGACCTGAATTGTGCTCCCAATCCTTAGCCATGCAAATTTCTGCATGGCGAGGATTGCGAGGGATTCCCTAGGGAATCCCACTACCAGGTAGCCAGAGTGGGCTGGCAGATAATGAGGCCACGCAGCTGGCCACCCCCATCTCCCCCTCAACACCTTGCAATTAAGCCCCCGTGCTTGGAATTTTCTGGGTCCCCAGCCTCCCTCCCCCCAATACGGGAGTGACCCAACCCACCACCACCCCGCCCCCCCCAACAGAGACCCCCTAAATAAGGGGAACCCCCAGACACCCTAAGTAAAGAGACCCTTAATACAAGCTGGATAGCAACGGAGCATGGCGACTCTATGCGAGCTATCTCCTATAATCGTACTAATCTCTTAAAACTTAATAAAACCTTTCCCTTTTATGTTGTTTTGCAGGTTTGAAGATCCTCAGAGGCCCGTGGACTGGATCAGATGACCCGACCCGACCCGGCAGGTCTCCTCCAACGACCCAACGTGGAAGGTGAAAAAGCCCAAACCGGAAGTCCGACCCCGACCTTGCGTAGGACCTAACCCGGCCCTCGGAACACCTGACCCGGCCTGAGAACCAACATAAGCCCCCCGACCACCCGATCCAGACGCCAGAGGGCCCAATCTGGCCTTCGACCATGAGACATGGTCCGACCCGACCTGGAGAGGACAGCCCAGCGACCCGACTTAATAATGGATCGAAGGAAGAATCCATATGGAGGCCCAACTAGGCCTACTCCAAGGCTCAATTCCAGGAGTACCCGACCAGACCACCAATGCTGGAACAAAACACGGGACCTGGCCAAACCTGACCTAGGAAGCCCCCTGCCTTCAATGCAAACCTGGATTAAAGACCCCAGAAACGGCAGAGGCCCCGAACGAGGACCTGAACGTGCCGCAAGGTACACCCGTCCTTGCAGAATATCAGGGCCCAATCAGATCATAAGCATGTCCCCCCGGCAACCACAAAGTCGCAAAAGGCACCCAGGACCCTGCCAGACGTGACCCTGAAAACGAAACCGGCGACCGGACCCCGCCAGACGGACCCCCTACCTTCCACAAAGTTAGACCTCTCTTATCAATTCCCGGGACCATCCAGATGCAGCCACCGACCAAGGAAGAGCGGGAAACGCAGCGGTCTGCAGATGAGACTGAAGCAACGTGTTTTCAAGACTCCTCTCCACAGCATTATCCTGGCAAAGGTCAAAGCGATCAAAAACAAGCTGGATGAACTTAATGCTAGACTTACCTCTCAGAGGGAAGTAAGATACTGCTGTGTGTTCTGTTTCACAGAGGCATGGCTCACTCCTGCCTCACCGTACTGTTCATACCAAACGGCTGCACGCGTCATCAGGCAAAGCAAAGGTGGAGAGGTTTACCTCCTCATCAACTCCTCCTGGTGCTCGGATGTGGCGACCCTGGCGACCTACTGCTCCCCAGGAGGAATACCTGACCGTGAAGTGCCGCCCGTACTACCTTCCACGTGAGTTCACTTCAGCCATTATCACATCGGTTTACATCCCACCCCAAGCAGAAGTGAAGAAGGTGCTGGATGAATTGTACACCGCTATAAATAACAATGAAAGAGAAGACCCAGAGGCCTTGTTCATTGGGGACTTCAACTGGGCCAACCTCAAGAATGCACTGCCAAATTCCACCAGCCCATCCCCTGGTCCCACCAGTGGCCCCAATATCCTTGACCACTGCTACACAAAAATCAATCCATACCCCGACCGCACTTCGGAAAATCGGACCATAAGACTCCTTCGCCAGGCATACAAGCAGAAACTTAAGCGGGAGAATCTGGTTAAGAGGATCATGCAGTGCTGGTCTAAGGCAACAGAAGAGCTCCTATGTAACTGCTTAGAGTCAGTGGACTAGTCCATATTTAAGAACTCAGCGACCAACCTAAACGAGTATGCCACCACTGTCACAGACTTTATCAGCAAATTTGTAGAAGACTGCATGGCAAAGAAAGTAGTACATAAGTTCCCCAACCGGAAACCATGGCTTAATCGGGAGATTGACTCCCTACTGAAGGACAAGTCTGAGGTGTTCAAGTCAGGCGACCCTGACCTATACAAGAAATCCAGGTATGACATCCGCAAAGTCATCAGGGATGCCAAGAGACAGTATCTGACTAAGCTAGAGTCACAGGCTAACGACACAGACTCTCGTTGGTTGTGGCAACGCTTCAACAACATCACGGGCTACAAAGCCAAACCGAGCAGAATCTCCGGCAGCAGCACACCCCTCCCCAATGAACCCAATGCATTCTTTGCTCGGTTCGAGCAGGAAACAATCAAACTTCTGTCAAATGCCACAGCAGCCCCAGAAACAGCCATACCCACCGTCACAGCTTCCAAAGTCAGATCGGTCTCCTTGAAAGTAAACTCTCAAATAGTGACAGGTCCTTGGTCGTGCACTCAGATCCTGCGAGGACCAGCTGGCAGATGTGTTCAAGGACATCTTCAACCTGTCCCTACTCCATTCCGATGTCCCCACCTGCTTCAAGAAGACCACCATCATACCGTGCCAAAGAAGAACCAGGCAACGTGCCTCAATGACTATCATCCAGTGGCCTTGATATCGATCATAACGAAGTGCTTCGAGAGGTTGGTCATGAGGCACATCAACTCCATACTCCCAGAACGCCTTGATCCACTGCAATTCACATACCGCCACCACCGGTCCACAGCAGACGCCATCTCCCTTGCCCTACACTTATCCCTAGAGCACCTCGGGGCGGCACCGCAGCACAGTGGTTAGCACAGTTGCTTCACCGTTCCAGGGTCCCAGGTTCGATTCCCGGCTTGGGTCACTGTCTGTGCAGAATCTGCACGTTCTCCTTGTGTCAGTGTGCATTTCCTCCCACAGTCCAAAGATGTGCAGGTTAGGTGGATTGGCCACACTAAATTGCCCCTTAGAGTCCAAAAAGGTTCGGTGGAGTTACCGGGTTATGGGGATAGGGTGGAGTCGTGCCCTTTCCAAGTGTCAGCGCAGACTCGACGGGCCAAATAGCCTCCTTCTGCACTGTAAATTCTATGTCTATGTCTATCTCAACAACAAGGACTCCTACAACAGACCCCTATTTATTGACTACAGCTCCGCCTTCAACACCATAATCCCAGCCAAGCTCATATCTAAGCTCCAAAATCTAGAACTGGGCTCCTCACTCTGCAACTGGAGCCTCAACATTGTAACCCATAGACCACAATCAGTAAGAATAAACAACAGCACTGTTGTGTTATGTACTCTGGGATAACACAGGCTACAACTCGATGCAGCTTTGACCAAAATATATTCCAGACTTTGAAGTAAGTTCAATGTGATTTATTGAACCATTAGCACAGTTCTCTTTGAGTTCGACTCTCCTGCTAATCTTGCTATAGTAACTCAGTCTAACTACCCAGTCTGCTCTAAGCCACGTGGTGGGTGTAATGCTTCTGATCTGCCCCTGTCCTACTCTCTAAGTGTCACCTGTGGAAAGAGGCAGAGCATGTGTGCCCTGTCCTTTTATATGGGTTGTGTAATGCCCCCTTGTGGTACTGCCACCTCTGGGTGTCTTGACTGCTCATTGGTTGTGTCCTATTCTAAGTGTTCATTAGCTGTATGTCTGCATGTCATGACATCTCTGGTGCTCCCTCTCGTGGTTACTTAGTTGTAGTGTATTTACCCCTTGTGTATATACAGTGATGCATATCACCACAAACAGCTCCTCCACAATAGTCCTCAATATCGGGATACTCCTCAATACTTAGTCCCCTACTATACTCCCTATATACACACGACTGCGGGCAAAATATGCCTCCAACCCTATCTATGTTTGCTGGTGACACGACCGTAGTGGGTCGGATCTCGAACGACGATGAGTCAGAAAACATGAGGGAGATAGAGAACCTAGTGGAGTGGTGCAATGACAACAATCTCTCCCTCAATGTCAGCAAAACTAAAGAGTTGGTCATTGACTTCAGGGAGCAAAGTACTGTACACACCCCTGTCAGCATCAACGGGACCGAGGTGGAGATGGTTGACAGCTTCAAATTCCTAGGTGTGCACATCACCAACAATCTGTCCAGATCCACTGACGTCGACGCTACCACCAAGAAAGCACAACAGCGCCTATTTTCTCGGGGAAATAAGGAAATTCAGCATGTCCACATTGACTCTTACCAACTTTTCTCGATGCATCATAGAAAGCAATGGGATTCTCCGTTGCCCGAGGCCGATATCGTAATCGCGATCGGGCGGAGAATGCCTGTTTCAGACCGAATCGGGAGCGATGCCTGTTTTCGGATGCTCCGCCCCCTCCAAAACGGCGTTATTGGGGAGTATGTCGCATGCCGTTGGGACGGCCTCAGGACGTTACCCGAAGGCGCGCCCCGATGCTCCGCCCTCGACGGCCCGAGTTCCTGATGGTGCGGGACACGTGCGCTCTCAGTTTTTGTGAACCGGCGTGGCGCTGCGGACTGTGTCCAGAGCTGCCACAGTCGGGGGGGGGGGGGGGAGCTGCTGGCCGGGGGGGCTTCAATGAGGGCTGGGGGGACTGATGGGAGTGGCCCGGAGGTGGCGAGGGGGTGTCCAGGGGGGCACTATCTGGCAGGTCGGGTCCACGCATGGCCGGTGTCATGTTTTACGGCACGACCGCTGCAGGTTGGCGCCGTGCACATGCGTGGCCACGGACCCAGCAATTCTACAGCTTTTGCAGGCACAATATTAATATGGCTAGTACAGTTCAGTTTTTAGTTAATGGCAATCCCCAGGACATTTATTGTCGTGGATTCAGCGATGGTAATGTCCATGGATGATGTTCATGGGAGATGGTTAGATTTTGTCTTGTTGGAGTCACAAGAAACAAAGAGAGGGGTAGTATTAAAACTGTTTATGCACATGGAGGTTCCAAAATTGCTCAAATATTTTGCCATGAAGCAGCTAATCACCAGCCAGCCAGCATGTAATGCGCACAGTCAAGGCCTGAGCAGTGCTGGTGAAGGCCGGAAGAGAGTGGGCACTGGCACAAGGGAGGGTGCTGGCCAGAACTTACAATGTGCTCCCTCAGGAGGACAGCCATATGGAACTGTCTCAGGGAGCTGCTGACCCATAGAAATAAATATCAATGGAAAAACTATGCCATGAGTATCTAGGCACAAAATTATGCAGACCTCAATCGAAGACACATTTGTTAATTTTATTTGAGGCCTGACCTATCACCCCTCTTTGGACCGAGGTTGCAGTTGAAAGGTAAATGGCCACCTTGCCAATTGGCCTGCCCACCAACTATAAAGGCAGATGGGCAACGTAAAATTCTGGTCAATTGGTGCTTAATCTATTTTAATTGGCTTCCTGATTGTTGGTGGGCACTCTTCCAACTTTCGTGCATGCCCTCCAACCAAAATATCACCAGCGTGCGCGATGCTGCGTTGGGACTTGCATCTGACAACTTCTCACACAATTTTACACACTTCCAAAATGTGGGCATAAAATTCTGCCCAAGGTTCCTTTATCCCACTGGCATCAAAACTGTTTAAACTGTCGAGGGAAAGCGTAACCCCATGAACTAATTATACTGGGGGTATTCACTGCCAATGCTCCATATCTCTGTCCTAGTCAGAGCCTCGGCTGCTCAGGATGGCACTCACCAGGCATGTTCAGGCTTGTCCTACTGCCCAGATCCTGGCAGCACCCTGCTCTCCTCACTCTCCACAAGGCCTCTCAGACTCAGGAATGCTGCCAGTCAATCTGATTAGGTCCCAATTCCCATTACTGGCTCTTCTGCCACCCTCCAGGGGTTCAAGCTTTCCTTGGGTTAAGTCCCTGCCCAATGGTAGGTTCCAAGGATGTTGAGCACGTTGCCTGCCCTGGAGTATTTTCCGCAGTCGAGGGCTTCCTGCTCCGAAGATGGTTCATCTGCTTTTTTACGATCCTCTCTCTGGTCTGGACCTTGTATGACACGCGGTCAGTCTTCTCAACTCCCACTCCCAGGATCCAAGGGGACACGTCTCCGAAATTGGTCGGTATCTCCCGGCCTGAAATCCTGTCAGGTCGTCGGGTGTCATAATTGTTTTTATGAGCCACCTATTTTGACTCCACGTTCCTACCTAGGTTGGGAAATGGTAGACTGAGTTTGATCCAGAGGTGCAGAGGTGTCGGCCCATCAGCAATTCCACTGGCACATCCCCTGTCATCACATGTGGCACAGTCCTGTAGTTGAAAAGGAACCGAGCTAGTTTGGTGTCGAGCGATCCAGTATTCTGTTTCTTCATTCCGTTTTTAAACGTTTGGGCCGCTGTCATGTGAGAGTACCTTTAAGAAATGGATGTTTAAGCAATGTATCTTTAAGAAATGGAGCTGATCATATTAATGAAGTGATGTCAGAGGGTGGGGGGAGCTGAGCTCATTTCTGCTTTTTGAGTTTCAGAGCAGCTGGGAAGTCTGTGTGTTTTGCTGTGAGCTGCACGAAGAAACACAGAGCTGGTCTGTTGATTTCTGCAATCCAAAGACTATAAATATATTGAATGTAACCTAATGTGCTCCTATTTTTGTAGGTTTGAAGTCTTTTGGATGTTCAAAGGAACAGTTTGAAGGATTATTTAGTGTTGTAATCTTTTGGGGTTATCTTTGAAGTAATGGGTGTTAAGATATTCAATGTTTGTTTTAAAAGGGTTAACTTGCGTTCATAGAATAAACGTTTTGATTTAAAAACCACTTGTCCATCTCTGCTGTATCACACCTGGAGAGTACGCCGTGTTCTTCCCACACCACAATCTATTAAAAGTTGTGGGTCAGTTGAACTCCATGCTACACTTTGGGGTTCTCCAAAATCTGACCCATAACACCGCCCTTTCAGCCACGCCATTTGAAGACAGGCAGTAGAGCACTTTCTGAATGTGCTTCATTCCATTGGACTTGGCGAACATGTGGAATTCTCCACTAGTGAAGGAGGTCCCGTAGTCGGACATGAGGACCTCTGGTATTCCATGATTTCAGAATTCTTCTATAGTTGTGTTGGAAACCTTGGAGGACATCAAATGCATGTCCGTCTATTTACGATGGGCGGCGACCAAGTTTAAAAACATTGACCCCATAAACGACCTGGTGAAATCCACATGTACGTACCCAAGGCCTCCCAGGCCATTCTCACGGGTGTAGCAAGGCCAACGGCGGGAGATTCTAATTCTCCTGACATGATGAGCACTGTTTCAGCAAATTTTCAACGTCGGAATCAAAACTGGGCCACCAGACATAGCTTCTTCCAAACATCTTCACCTTGGAGATTCAGGGTGATCACTGTGGAGCTCCTGCAAGATGGGGCACTGGCCAGGGCAGGGGACAACCACTCAGATTCCCCACAGGGTGATGCCGTTTCCCATGCTGCATTATTGGCGTTTTGACAAGGAAGGGTTTCAGGTCCTGCAGAGGCTGACCTTGCATTCCGCTGCCCAGGATCACGTGCGTAGTTTCACCACTGTGTGGTCTTTCTGGGTCCATGTCTGGAGCTGCCTGGCTGACACAGGTACGATGTCCATAAAATTTAAAGTCACAATGACTTTGTCTATTGTGGGTGGGGGGGGGGGGGGGGGGGGGGGGGGGGGGGCGGTGGTGAGCCTGTGGATAACGATCTGCATTCCGGGCATTGCTCGAAGGTGTACTCATATTTGATTTAGTGTCACGTGTACTGAGGTACAGTGAAAAGTATTGTTCTGCGTACAGTCCAGACAGATTGTTCACTACATAAAAAACATCGGACATACAATAAATACACAATGTAAATACGTAAACTTAGACATCGGGTGAAGCATACAGTTCAGTCCGTAAGAGGGCCATTCAGGAGTCTGGTAACAGTGGGGAAGAAGCTGTTTTGAATCTGGTAGTGCGTGTTCTCAGACTTTTGTATCTCCTGCCCGATGGAAGAGGTTGGAAGAGAGAATAACCCGGGTGGGCGGGTCTTTGATATGCCTCCAAGAAGAGCGCCCAGCGGTGAATCCGAGCCAGGACGATGGGGAGGATCACCTTATCCTCTTTAAAAAGGCCTAACAGGGGTTTATGATCTGTGATTATAATAAAGTGCCGGCCATAGACATACAGATGGAATATCATGGCCAAACCCAATTTTTTGAATACTGCATAGTGTCACTCCGCATGTTTGTGTTTGTGACGCATCAGCAATCAATCACTGGCTGCCATTGCCCATTACAAAGAACAAAGAACAAAGAACAAAGAAATGTACAGCACAGGAACAGGCCCTTCGGCCCTCCAAGCCCGTGCCGACCATACTGCCCGACTAAACTACAATCTTCTACACTTCCTGGGTCCGTATCCTTCTATTCCCATCCTATTCATATATTTGTCAAGATGCCCCTTAAATGTCCCTATCGTCCCTGCCTCCACTACCTCCTCCGGTAGTGAGTTCCAGGCACCCACTACCCTCTGCGTAAAAAACTTGCCTCGTACATCTACTCTAAACTTTGCCCCTCTCACCTTAAACCTATGCCCCCTAGTAATTGACCCCTCTACCCTGGGGAAAAGCCTCTGACTATCCACTCTGTCTATGCCCCTCATAATTTTGTATACCTCTATCAGGTCGCCCCTCAACCTCCTTCGTTCCAGTGAGAACAAACCGAGTTTATTCAATCGCTCCTCATAGCTTATGCCCTCCATACCAGGCAACATTCTGGTAAATCTCTTCTGCACCCTCTCTAAAGCCTCCACATCCTTCTGGTAGTGTGGCGACCAGAATTGAACACTATACTCCAAGTGTGGCCTAACTAAGGTTCTATACAGCTGCAACATGACTTGCCAATTCTTATACTCAATGCCCCGGCCAATGAAGGCAAGCATGCCGTATGCCTTCTTGACTACCTTCTCCACCTGTGTAGCCCCTTTCAGTGATCTGTGGACCTGTACTCCTAGATCTCTTTGACTTTCAATACTCTTGAGGGTTCTACCATTCACTGTATATTCCCTACCTGCATTAGCCCTTCCAAAATGCATTACCTCACATTTGTCCAGGTTAAACTCCATCTGCCATCTCTCCGCCCAAGTCTCCAGACAATCTAAATCCTGCTGTATCCTCAGACAGTCCTCATCGCTATCCGCAATTCCACCAACCTTTGTGTCGTCTGCAAACTTACTAATCAGACCAGTTACATTTTCCTCCAAATCATTTATATATACTACAAAGAGCAAAGGTCCCAGCACTGATCCCTGTGGAACACCACTGGTCACAGCCCTCCAATTAGAAAAGCATCCCTCCATTGCTACCCTCTGCCTTCTATGGCCTAGCCAGTTCTGTATCCACCTTGCCAGTTCACCCCTGATCCCATGTGACTTCACCTTTTGTACTAGTCTACCATGAGGGACCTTGTCAAAGGCCTTACTGAAGTCCATATAGACAACATCTACTGCCCTACCTGCATCAATCATCTTAGTGACCTCCTCGAAAAACTCTATCAAGTTAGTGAGACACGACCTCCCCTTCACAAAACCGTGCTGCCTCTCACTAATACGTCCATTTGCTTCCAAATGGGAGTAGATCCTGTCTCGAAGAATTCTCTCCAGTAATTTCCCTACCACTGAAGTAAGGCTCACCGGCCTGTAGTTCCCGGGATTATCCCTGCCACCCTTCTTAAACAGAGGAACAACATTGGCTATTCTCCAGTCCTCCGGGACATCCCCTGAAGACAGCGAGGATCCAAAGATTTCTGTCAAGGCCTCAGCAATTTCCTCTCCAGCCTCCTTCAGTATTCTGGGGTAGATCCCATCCGGCCCTGGGGACTTATCTACCTTAATATTTTTTAAGACACCCAACACCTCGTCTTTTTGGATCACAATGTGACCCAGGCTATCTACACCCCCTTCTCCAGACTCAACATCTACCAATTCCTTCTCTTTGGTGAATACTGATGCAAAGTATTCATTTAGTACCTCGCCCATTTCCTCTGGCTCCACACATAGATTCCCTTGCCTATCCTTCAGTGGGCCAACCCTTTCCCTGGCTACCCTCTTGCGTTTTATGTAAGTGTAAAAAGCCTTGGGATTTTCCTTAACCCTATTTGCCAATGACTTTTCATGACCCCTTCTAGCCCTCCTGACTCCCTGCTTAAGTTCCTTCCTACTTTCCTTATATGCCACACAGGCTTCGTCTGTTCCCAGCCTTTTAGCCCTGACAAATGCCTCCTTTTTCTTTTTGACGAGGCCTACAATATCATTCGTCATCCAAGGTTCCCGAAAATTGCCGTATTTGTCTTTCTTCCTCACAGGAACATGCCTGTCCTGTATTCCTATCAACTGACACTTGAAAGCCTCCCACATGTCAGATGTTGATTTGCCCTCAAACATCCGCCCCCAATCTATGCTCTTCAGTTCCCGCCTAATATTGTTATAATTAGCCTTCCCCCAATTTAGCACATTCATCCTCGGACCACTCTTATCCTTGTCCACCAGTACTTTAAAACTTACTGAATTGTGGTCACTGTTACCGAAATGCTCCCCTACTGAAACATCTACCACCTGGCCGGGCTCATTCCCCAATACCAGGTCCAGTACCGCCTCTTCCCTAGTTGGACTGTTTACATATTGTTTTAAGAAGCCCTCCTGGATGCTCCTTACAAACTCTGCCCCGTCTAAGCCCCTGGCACTAAGTGAGTCCCAGTCAATATTGGGGAAGTTGAAGTCTCCCATCACCACAACCCTGTTGTTTTTACTCTTTTCCAAAATCTGTCTACCTATCTGCTCCTCTATCTCCCGCTGGCTGTTGGGAGGCCTGTAGTATACCCCCAACATTGTGACTGCACCCTTCTTATTCCTGATCTCTACCCATATAGCCTCACTGCCCTCTGAGGTGTCCTCTCGCTGTATAGCTGTGATACTCTCCTGAACAAGTAGCGCAACTCCGCCTCCCCTTTTACATCCCCCTCTATCCCGCCTGAAACATCTAAATCCTGGAACGTTTAGCTGCCAATCCTGCCCTTCCCTCAACCAGGTCTCTGTAATGGCAACAACATCATAGTTCCAAGTAGTAATCCAAGCTCTAAGTTCATCTGCCTTACCCGTAATGCTCCTTGCATTAAAACATATGCACTTCAGGCCACCAGACCCGCTGTGTTCAGCAACTTCTCCCCGTCTGCTCTGCCTCAGAGCCACACTGTCCATATTCCCTAGTTCTCCCTCAACGCTCTCACCTTCTGACCTATTGCTCCCGTGCCCACCCCCCTGCCATACTAGTTTAAACCCTCCCGTGTGACACTAGCAAATCTCGCGGCCAGGATATTTATGCCTCTCCGGTTTAGATGCAACCCGTCCATCTTATACAGGTCACACCTGCCCCGGAAGAGCTCCCAGTGGTCCAGATAACCGAAACCCTCCCTCCTACACCAGCTGTTTAGCCACGTGTTTGTCTGCTCTATCTTCCTATTTCTAGCCTCACTGGCACGTGGCACAGGGAGTAATCCCGAGATTACAACCCTCGAGGTCCTGTCTTTTAACTTTCTGCCTAGCTCCCTGAACTCCTGCTGCAGGACCTCATGCCTCTTCCTGCCTATGTCGTTAGTACCAATATGTACAACGACCTCTACCTGTTTGCCCTCCCCCTTCAGGAGTCCCTCTACCCGTTCGGAGACATCCTGGACCCTGGCACCAGGGAGGCAACATACCATCCTGGAGTCTCTTTCACGTCCACAGAAGCGCCTATCTGTTCCCCTGACTATAGAGTCCCCTATAACTATTACTCTTCTGCGCTTTGACCCTCCCTTCTGAACATCAGAGCCAGCCGTGGTGCCACTGCTCTGGCTGCTGCTGTTTTCCCCTGATAAGCTATCCCCCCCGACAGTATCCAAAGGGGTATACCTGTTCGAGAGGGGGACAACCACAGGGGATTCCTGCACTGACTGCCTGCCCTTTCTGGTGGTCACCCATTTCTCTGCCTGCACCTTGGGTGTGACCACACTTACATAACTGCGATCTATGACGCTTTCCGCCACCTGCATGCTCCTAAGTGCATCCAATTGCTGCTCCAACCGAACCATGCGGTCTGTGAGGAGCTGCAGTTGGGTGCACTTTCTGCAGATGAAGCCATCCAGGACGCTGGAAGCCTCCCGGACCTGCCACATCTCACAGTCAGAGCACAGCACCCCTCTAACTGACATTGCGTCAATTAATTAAAATTAAAATTTGTCTTTTTTTTATAAATACTTTTTTTTTTTTAAATTACAAAGTTACTGTCAACTATCTGTTTCCTAGCACTAGATTTCTAATAGAAATGCGATAGCTAACTATAATATCCTCCGATCTCTGGCTTAGATATCCTCTAAATTATAATTAAGTTATTATGTTTAATTAGTTCCCAAATTGTCAAAAAAATTTAGGTTAGAATCCCAACCAGCCACTCAGGTCACAGCTTTTCTGTCCCCCCCGACACACACAATTTGAAAAAAGGTATAAAAGTAAAAATCACTTGCTTACCTTCTGAGATGTTCTCAGGTTCTCTCGCTGACAGAGACTGCTCCTCCACCTCCAATCCTTGGCCTGCACAATGCTAATAATATATAATATAATATGGCACTTACCTTACACCAATGGGTCTTATTATTAGGTTAGAGGAGGAGGGTGGGTGGGAGACACTACACGTGTAGTGTCTCGGGTTTCCTCTCCACCAGAATTTATTGGGGGGGGGGGACTTGCCAGAGGTCGAACTTCCGGTTCCCGCCGAAATCCAAAGGGCTGCTCCTGTAAAGGTAAGTGCTTTTAAACTCACTACTCACCTCCAAGAAGGCCCCTGCGCACCGCTGCCGCCGAAATCCAATGGGCTGCTCCTGTAAAGGTAAGAGCTTTTAAACTAACTACTCACCTCCCGGAAGGCCCCTGCGCACCGCTGCCGCCGAAATCCAAAGGGCTGCTCCTGTAAAGGTAAGTGCTTTTAAACTCACTACTCACCTCCAAGAAGGCCCCTGCGCACCGCTGCCGCCGAAATCCAATGGGCTGCTCCTGTAAAGGTAAGAGCTTTTAAACTAACTACTCACCTCCCAGAAGGCCCCATTAGTCAGAGAGAACTGCCCCTATTCCATAGGGAGGTGGCATCACATGTTAATATCAGTGGCCTCGTGGGATGATGTTGTGCCAAGATGTTGGACAACAGCAGCTGTTGCTTCACTTTTGTGAATGCTTCATCCTTTGGCGCCTGCCACAACCACTTCTGGTTTTCCTTTCGGAATGCATGTAGGGGTGCCAGTAAGGTAGCCACGCTGAGAATGAATTTCTCATAATAATTGATGAAGCCTTGGAAAGACTTCAATTCCATCATTTTAGATAGGGTCAGCGCCCCTTTTATGACGTTCATTTTGCCTCTACAGTGTTCAGGCTATCTATGTCGATGAGGTATCGCCCGCCTGAAACATGCACTTTTCCTGCTTGAAGCAGGCGCCTACATCCAGGAATCGTCGTAGGACTTCCGCCAAGTTTACCAGGTGTTCGTTGTCAATGGCTCCTGTGATTAATGCATAATCTAGGTACAATGCCACCCCGGGCTGCATTTGAAGGATATTTCCCATTACACACTCATGCGTAATGGTACATGTCAACGAGTCTACAAAAGGCAGGTGAGTGCAATTCATACAGCACTTTGTGAGATTTGATGGTGTTGATGGTGACAAACTTCCTGAATGCCATATTGAACTCCAGTTAGATACATGCATGGCCCAAGTCTCCTGGCCCTGATGGGATGCATCCCAGAGTGTTAAAAGAGATGGCTAGGGAAATTGTAAACGCACTAGTGATAATTTATCAAAATTCACTAGACTGGGGTGGTCCCGGCGGATTGGAAAGTAGCAAACGTGACACCACTGTTTAAAAAAGGAGGTCGGCAGAAAGCGGGTAATTATAGGCCGGTAAGCTTAACTTCGGTTGTAGGGAAAATGCTGGAATCTATCATTAAGGAGGAAATAGCGGGGCACCTGGAGGAAAATTATCCCATTGGGCAGACGCAGCATGGGTTCACAAAGGGTAGGTTGTGTCTGACTAATTTGGTAGAATTTTTTGAGGACGTTACCAGTGCAGTAGATAACGGGGAGCCAATGGATGTGGTATATCTGGATTTCCAGAAAGCTTTTGACAAGGTGCCACACAAAAGGTTGCTGCATAAACTGAAGATGCATGGCATTGAGGGTGAAGTGGTAGCATGGGTGGAGGATTGGTTAACTAACAGAAAGCAGAGAGTGGGGATAAATGGGTGTTTCTCTAGTTGGCAACCTGTAACTAGTGGGGTCCCTCAAGGATCAGTGTTGGGCCCGCAGTTGTTCACAATTTACATAGACGATTTGGAGTTGGGGACCAAGTGCAATGTGTCAAAGTTTGCAGACGACACTAAGATGAGTGGTGAAGCAAAAAGTGCAGAGGATACCGGAAGTCTGCAGAAGGGTTTGGATAGGTTAGGTGAATGGGCTAGGATCTGGCAGATGGAATTCAATGTTGTCAAGTGTGAGGCTATACATTTTGGGAGCAATAACAGCAGAATGGATTATTATTTAAACGGTAAGATGTTAAAACATGCTGCTGTGCAGAGGGACCTGGGTGTGCTGGTGCACGAGTCGCAAAAAGTTGGTGTGCAGGTGCAACAGGTGATTAAGAAGGCTAATCGAGTTTTGTCTTTCGTTGCTAGAGGGATGGAGTTCAAGACTAGGGAGGTTATGCTGCAATTGTATAGGGTGTTGGTGAGGCCGCATCTGGAGTATTGTGTTCAGTTTTGGTCTCCTTACCTGAGAAAGGACATATTGGCACTGGAGGGAGTACAGAGGAGATTCACTAGGTTGATCCCAGAGTTGAGGGGTTTAGATTATGACGATAGGTTGAGTAGACTGGGACTGTACTCATTGGAGTTTAGAAGGATGCGGGGGGGGGATCTTATTGAAACATATAAAATTATGAAGGGAATAGATAGGATAGATGCGGGCAGGTTGTTTCCACTGGTCGGGGAAAGCAGAACTAGGGGGCATAGCCTCAAAATAAGGGGAAGTAGATTTAGGACAGAGTGTAGGAGAAACTTCTTCACCCAAAGGGTTGTGAATCTCTGGAATTCCTTGCCCAGTGAAGCAGTTGAGGCTCCTTCTTTAAACGTTTTTAAGAAAAAGATAGATGCCTTTCTAAAGAATAAAGGGATTCGGGGATATGGTGTACGGGCCGGAGAGTGGAGCTGAGTCCACAAAGATCAGCCATGATCTCATTAAATGGCGGAGCAGGCTCGAGGGGCCAGATGGCCTACTCCTGTTCCTAGTTCTTATGTTCTTATGTCAAGCTTAGTAAATGTGTGACCTCCAGCCAGCTTTGCGTAGAGATCTTCGATACGTGGCATAGGGTACAGGTCAAGACGGGAGATCTGTTCACAGCCTTTTCAAAGCCTCTGCAAAGGCAGACAAATTTGACAGGCTTTAGTACTGGAACCACGGGCATAGCCCATTCTGGGTGTATTATGCCAAGGCGCTCCAGGCATTGTTGCTCGTTTTCATACCCAACAGTGTCGCCAACACTGTTGCTAATATTAATGATAATGTTGGTGAACCACAAGCCTTCCCTTATATCGATCAAATGACCACACAACCAGTTAGTTAGTTCAAAAGATGGATTATTTACATACACAAGAGTTACCTCGACATACAAACACAATATCTACTACGAGTTAAACTATACCTATCAGCTACAATAACCTATAATTAATTTCAGGGCGACTGGCACTGTGCAAATGGATAAGGCCTTTATCTGGATTTCACTTGGCTGTTTCGAAGAAAGTGGCTCTGTCTCTGCTGGGCTCACATCCGTCAGGTAGCGATCGTTGGTCTTGAACTTGGCTGGCTGTTCCTGCTACAGTTGGGCTGGTACAGGCCGGATCCAAAAGAGACAGAACACATGGCTGTGCTCTCTTTTATCCTTCTGGCATTTTGCCCTCTTTGGGGTGGTCCTTAATCTTGGGCCCACCAGTTCGACAGGGCTCTGATCACTGCCTTTGATTTCAGCCAATAAAGGGGCAGGTGCCTTGGTGGCTGAGTGGGTCCTTAGCGGTCATTGACCTGGTCAGTTGGGCTCTCTGAGTAAAGGGAGTGGCGCCGATCAGTCTGTAGCTGTACCGGTTTCTTGATTGGAGTTCTATTGTCCTGGGAAAATGGGCCATTAGAATGCAAACGAGCGGGGGGCGTTTTGATCAGGTCTAGTTACCTGTGTTTCAAATACACATAGGCTCTGTATCTGTCTGAGTCCTGGGTTGGCCATAATTCCCGTGGTCCTTTGCAGGTGGCCAGCTTAGATGGCTACACCCCGTCCTCTTGATCCTGAACGTGAAGCATGGTGGATCACACTATTGAGCCCTGTTCATACTTGGTGGACCGGTCATCCTCGGTCAAGGCAAGGTTCTACTCTACTCTATCCAATGGTCTGGGACATTTACCTAATATTTTGTTAATATATTCATATATTAATTAATCTCTAACGGTCACTATAATTTAGGTCACTATAAAACATTTAATTTATCTGCACAGTTGGTCTCTAGCTAATACGATCTAAGCTACTCTCCTGCTGCTGGTGAATATCGAAAGAACTTACATACAGTACAAACTTTAAAACAGCAGCATCCCATTTCTACTTAATCCTAATAAAGTTAAAGAGGTACATGGTTTATTCTTAGCAGCGATTAGTACATGAATTTCGTTTTGTTGAATTCCAAAGAAGGGGGCTCGGACTGTATATATCGGGAGTGGGAGGCTTTTGCTCGCCATTTACGGAGTGGGAGTGTCTGAATGACCTGCAGATTATTGCAATTACTAAAAGGGCCTCTACTGTGTATGAAAGGGGGTTCCATTTGGCAATGTTTTCGCACCAAGTGGGGGTTTCGATGTCTGTCTTTATGTCTGGTGTAGTGTCCGGGCTAGTGGTGGCCTGTTGTGTGGTAGTGTTCGGGGCTGGTGTGGGGTTTGTAACGAACGTGTGTTGCAGAAGTCCAGCGATGATCCAAACGCATGTCAGCTGTCCTTGCTTCATCCTGTGTTTCCTGTTTTCCGTGTAATCCTGGTGGTGCAAGCATAGTATCTGTTATTATCTTTGGTTAATATCTTATTTTATTGGGCTTTCACTCCTTACTCCAATTACCCGTTATGATCGTCACCATGTGTGACTCCCTCATTTTTTTTTTGAAATACCATTTTGGAGAGACAAGAAATGCAAATTTTTAAGTACAGAGACTCGCGCAGCTTGTGGCCGATGCGGGGAGTGGGCGGACAATTTCTCCGACCAGTCTTTTCTTCAATCACAACCATGGGAGGTTGAGGCTTATCTTAACCAGCCGAATTTCAGGGCGGCCAATTTTATAGAGTTTTGTCCCAGGGCTCAGAGGTAGTTCGCTTGTAGCAACGTGTCTCGCAACCAATTGTGTCATAGGTGTAAATAGCAGGTGGGGAGCAACCAGGGGGTCGCGGAATGTAAAGGAAAGAACGGGTGAGAGTACAGAACGTGGCAAAATGCATTCTTTAAACCACAACCAAAGGGAGAGTAGAAAAGGTGAAACTAAGGCCTGCCAAACACAGTGCAGAGTGTAGAGAACAATTCCAGAGCGTATGAAGTGACGGGGACATGAGGTGTGTGTGGGCTGCTACAGGATAAGAATGGGTGGAATCCCTGGGTAGGGCGGGTGTTAGTGCCGTTACTCCACTACCCATGCTTAACTGACCGGATGAATTTGGGGTCCTCGGGTAGAATGGGGACTAGTGCCGTTACTCCCTACCTGGGTGACAGGAGTGGTCGGTAAGAGTTTCTAGTCGTGTGGAAACTTGTCACAAAGACTGGGAGAACAGTGATCTGTTTTCCGACAAACTTGTACCCTCGAATCAGAAGAGTAATTGTGTGTCAGGCGACATGGGTTAAAACCATGTAGTAGAAAAAAGAAGAAGGAAAAAGGCGGGCAGGCACCATCAGAAATTAGGACACCTGAATACTCTCTTTCTCATCATCTGGACACCTCAGGGTTCTGTACCAAACAATGTTGTAAAAGCGTTACCGAAACAAGAGTCAGTATCTAAATCATCACCATATCCCGGTTGCCAGACTCGTGACTGCCGTTTCTGTGCCATGGCCGCGTGGGCCGTCGTGCCTTACTAGTCTGCAAGAGTTGTCGTGGTGTCAAAGAGGGGCTTGTTTGTCGTGAGGCGTAGGAGCAGTGGGAGTGGAGAGCAAGTTACTGTGGTCGGGCGGTGGTTGTGGCGGTGGCTGGGAGAGGGCATATAGGGGGTCAAAGATATCTAAGTCGTGGTTCCAGGGGCTGGGGTGACTGAGGGAAGAGAGATCGCGTCAGTGTTCAGGGATAGTAATCAAATCCGGGAGGCTCTCGCGGTCGTCGGAGTCAAGTTCAAGGTGAAAGTCCGTACCTGTGGGCGGAGACAAGTTCGGGTCTGTGGGCATGGACAAGAGATAAATGCCAGCATGGCTGGGAGGGTTGGCGTAGGGGTCAGACTAGGTTGTCGATGGGCGGGGCGTAATCGTCTCCTATTGCCAGAGAGCTGTGGTGGGAGTGGCTACATCGGGATCCGTAGACTTTGAGTTGGTTGATGTGGAACCAATTAGTTTTTTTATTATTTATTATTTTTATTCAGATTTTTATCAAAACATAATTTTTGCATAACTATAAACAACATTTAACAAAACAAGGTGAACGTTAACATTATATAAAGAAAAAAGAACAAGAAAATGCAACATCCCCCCCCCCACCCCGGATTGCTGCTACTGCTGACATTTTGGTGCTCTCTTAGAAAGTCAAGGAACGGCTGTCACCTCCGAGAGAACCCCGTCATGGACCCTCTCAAGGCAAACTTTATTTTCTTGAGACCGAGAAACCCAGTCATGTCACCAATCCAGGTCTCCACACTCGGGGGTTTCGAGTCCCTCCACATTAAAAGGATCCGTCTCAGGGCTACCATGGAGGCAAAGGCCAAGACCTCGGCCTCTTTCGCTTCCTGAACTCCCGGATCGTCTGACACACCACAGATCGCTATCTCTGGACTCGGCACCACCCGTGTGTCTAGGATCTTGGACATTGCCTTAGCGAATCCCTGCCAGAATCCTTTAAGAGCCGGATTTGCCCAGAAAATATGGACATGGTTCGCTGGGCTTCCCGCACACCTCGCACATCTATCCTCAACCCCAAAGAACTTGCTCATTCTTGTTGCCATCATGTGTGCCCAATGGACCACCTTAAACTGGATTAAGCTAAACCTGGCACATGATGAAGAGGAATTAACCCTGTTTAGGGCATCCGCCCACAGGCCCGCATCCAGCTCCCCGCCTAGCTCCTCCTCCCACTTGCCCTTAATTTCCACCACTGGGGCTTCCTCCGTCTCTTGTAGTTCTTGGTAGATGTCTGTCATCTACCCAGGTGCCGGAGACCACCCTATCTTGTACCCTACGTGGGGGTAGCAACGGAAATGTCACCACCTGTTTTTTAAGAAAGGCGCGGTAGCGGGAGATTGTGTATTGAGTCTGAAGAGATAGGAGAGGTCTTGAATGAGTACTTTTCTTCTGTATTTACAAATGAGAGGGGCGATATTGTTGGAGAGGACAGTGTGAAACAGATTGGTAAGCTCGAGGAAATACTTGTTAGGAAGGAAGATGTGTTGGGCATTTTGAAAAACTTGAGGATAGACAAGTCCCCCGGGCCTGACAGGATAAGAACAAACAAAGAACAAAGAAATGTACAGCACAGGAACAGGCCCTTCGGCCCTCCAAGCCCGTGCCGACCATACTGCCCGACTAAACTACAATCTTCTACACTTCCTGGGTCCGTATCCTTCTATTCCCATCCTATTCATATATTTGTCAAGATGCCCTTTAAATGTCCCTATCGTCCCTGCCTCCACTACCTCCTCCGGTAGTGAGTTCCAGGCACCCACTACCCTCTGCGTAAAAAACTTGCCTCGTACATCTACTCTAAACTTTGCCCCTCTCACCTTAAACCTATGCCCCCTAGTAATTGACCCCTCTACCCTGGGGAAAAGCCTCTGACTATCCACTCTGTCTATGCCCCTCATAATTTTGTATACCTCTATCAGGTCGCCCCTCAACCTCCTTCGTTCCAGTGAGAACAAACCGAGTTTATTCAATCGCTCCTCATAGCTTATGCCCTCCATACCAGGCAACATTCTGGTAAATCTCTTCTGCACCCTCTCTAAAGCCTCCACATCCTTCTGGTAGTGTGGCGACCAGAATTGAACACTATACTCCAAGTGTGGCCTAACTAAGGTTCTATACAGCTGCAACATGACTTGCCAATTCTTATACTCAATGCCCCGGCCAATGAAGGCAAGCATGCTGTATGCCTTCTTGACTACCTTCTCCACCTGTGTTGCCCCTTTCAATGACCTGTGGACCTGTACTCCTAGATCTCTTTGACTTTCAATACTCTTGAGGGTTCTACCATTCACTGTATATTCCCTACCTGCATTAGCCCTTCCAAAATGCATTACCTCACATTTGTCCAGGTTAAACTCCATCTGCCATCTCTCCGCCCAAGTCTCCAGACAATCTAAATCCTGCTGTATCCTCAGACAGTCCTCATCGCGATCCGCAATTCCACCAACCTTTGTGTCGTCTGCAAACTTACTAATCAGACCAGTTACATTTTCCTCCAAATCATTTATATATACTACAAAGAGCAAAGGTCCCAGCACTGATCCCTGTGGAACACCACTGGTCACAGCCCTCCAATTAGAAAAGCATCCCTCCATTGCTACCCTCTGCCTTCTATGGCCTAGCCAGTTCTGTATCCACCTTGCCAGTTCACCCCTGATCCCGTGTGACTTCACCTTTTGTACTAGTCTACCATGAGGGACCTTGTCAAAGGCCTTACTGAAGTCTATATAGACAACATCTCCTGCCCTACCTGCATCAATCATCTTAGTGACCTCCTCGAAAAACTCTATCAAGTTAGTGAGACACGACCTCCCCTTCACAAAACCGTGCTGCCTCTCACTAATACGTCCATTTGCTTCCAAATGGGAGTAGATCCTGTCTCTAAGAATTCTCTCCAGTAATTTCCCTACCACTGAAGTAAGGCTCACCGGCCTGTAGTTCCCGGGATTATCCCTGCCACCCTTCTTAAACAGAGGAACAACATTGGCTATTCTCCAGTCCTCCGGGACATCCCCTGAAGACAGCGAGGATCCAAAGATTTCTGTCAAGGCCTCAGCAATTTCCTCTCCAGCCTCCTTCAGTATTCTGGGGTAGATCCCATCCGGCCCTGGGGACTTATCTACCTTTATATTTTTTAAGACACCCAACACCTCGTCTTTTTGGATCACAATGTGACCCAGGCTATCTACACCCCCTTCTCCAGACTCAACATCTACCAATTCCTTCTCTTTGGTGAATACTGATGCAAAGTATTCATTTAGTACCTCGCCCATTTCCTCTGGCTCCACACATAGATTCCCTTGCCTATCCTTCAGTGGGCCAACCCTTTCCCTGGCTACCCTCTTGCTTTTTATGTAAGTGTAAAAAGCCTTGGGATTTTCCTTAACCCTGTTTGCCAATGACTTTTCATGACCCCTTCTAGCCCTCCTGACTCCTTGCTTAAGTTCCTTCCTACTTTCCTTATATGCCACACAGGCTTCGTCTGTTCCCAGCCTTTTAGCCCTGACAAATGCCTCCTTTTTCTTTTTGACGAGGCCTACAATATCACTCGTCATCCAAGGTTCCCGAAAATTGCCGTATTTATCTTTCTTCCTCACAGGAACATGCCTGTCCTGTATTCCTTTCAACTGACACTTGAAAGCCTCCCACATGTCAGATGTTGATTTGCCCTCAAACATCCGCCCCCAATCTATGTTCTTCAGTTCCCGCCTAATATTGTTATAATTAGCCTTCCCCCAATTTAGCACATTCATCCTCGGACCACTCTTATCCTTGTCCACCAGTACTTTAAAACTTACTGAATTGTGGTCACTGTTACCGAAATGCTCCCCTACTGAAACATCTACCACCTGGCCGGGCTCATTCCCCAATACCAGGTCCAGTACCGCCCCTTCCCTAGTTGGACTGTTTACATATTGTTTTAAGAAGCCCTCCTGGATGCTCCTTACAAACTCTGCCCCGTCTAAGCCCCTGGCACTAAGTGAGTCCCAGTCAATATTGGGGAAGTTGAAGTCTCCCATCACCACAACCCTGTTGTTTTTACTCTTTTCCAAAATCTGTCTACCTATCTGCTCCTCTATCTCCCGCTGGCTGTTGGGAGGCCTGTAGTATACCCCCAACATTGTGACTGCACCCTTCTTATTCCTGATCTCTACCCATATAGCCTCACTGCCCTCTGAGGTGTCCTCTCGCTGTATAGCTGTGATACTCTCCTGAACAAGTAGCGCAACTCCGCCTCCCCTTTTACATCCCCCTCTATCCCTCCTGAAACATCTAAATCCTGGAACGTTTAGCTGCCAATCCTGCCCTTCCCTCAACCAGGTCTCTGTAATGGCAACAACATCATAGTTCCAAGTAGTAATCCAAGCTCTAAGTTCATCTGCCTTACCCGTAATGCTCCTTGCATTAAAACATATGCACTTCAGGCCACCAGACCCGCTGTGTTCAGCAACTTCTCCCCGTCTGCTCTGCCTCAGAGCCACACTGTCCCTATTCCCTAGTTCTCCCTCAATGCTCTCACCTTCTGTCCTATTGCTCCCGTGCCCACCCCCCTGCCATACTAGTTTAAACCCTCCCGTGTGACACTAGCAAATCTCGCGGCCAGGATATTTATGCCTCTCCGGTTTAGATGCAACCCGTCCATCTTATACAGGTCACACCTGCCCCGGAAGAGCTCCCAGTGGTCCAGATAACAGAAACCCTCCCTCCTACACCAGCTGTTTAGCCACGTGTTTGTCTGCTCTATCTTCCTATTTCTAGCCTCACTGGCACGTGGCACAGGGAGTAATCCCGAGATTACAACCCTCGAGGTCCTGTCTTTTAACTTTCTGCCTAGCTCCCTGAACTCCTGCTGCAGGACCTCATGCCCTTTCCTGCCTATGTCGTTAGTACCAATATGTACAACGACCTCTGCCTGTTTGCCCTCCCCCTTCAGGATTCCCTCTACCCGTTCGGAGACATTCTGGACCCTGGCACCAGGGAGGCAACATACCATCCTGGAGTCTCTTTCACGTCCACAGAAGCGCCTATCTGTGCCCCTGACTATAGAGTCCCCTATAACTATTACTCTTCTGCGCTTTGACCCTCCCTTCTGAACATCAGAGCCAGCCGTGGTGCCACTGCTCTGGCTGCTGCTGTTTTCCCCTGATAGGCTATCCCCCCCGACAGTATCCAAAGGGGTATATCTGTTCGAGAGGGGGACAACCACAGGGGATTCCTGCACTGACTGCCTGCCCTTTCTGGTGGTCACCCATTTCTCTGCCTGCACCTTGGGTGTGACCACACTTACATAACTGCGATCTATGACGCTTTCCGCCACCTGCATGCTCCTAAGTGCATCCAATTGCTGCTCCAACCGAACCATGCGGTCTGTGAGGAGCTGCAGTTGGGTGCACTTTCTGCAGATATATCCAAGGATTCTATGGGAAGCAAGAGATGAAATTGCAGAGCCGTTGGCAATTATCTTTTCGTCCTCACTGTCAACAGGGGTGGTACCAGGGGATTGGAGAGTGGCGAATGTCGTGCCCCTGTTCAAAAAAGGAACTAGGGATAACCCTGGGAATTACAGGCCAGTTAGTCTTACTTCGGTGGTAGGCAAAGTAATGGAAAGGGTACTGAAGGATAGGATTTCTGAGCATCTGGAAAGACACTGCTTGATTAGGGATAGTCAGCACGGATTTGTGAGGGGTAGGTCTTGCCTTACAAATCTTATTGAATTCTTTGAGGAGGTGACCAAGCATGTGGATGAAGGTAAAGCAGTGGATGTAGTGTACATGGATTTTAGTAAGGCATTTGATAAAGTTCCCCATGGTAGGCTTCTGCACAAAGTAAGGAGGCATGGGATAGTGGGAAATTTGGCCAGTTGGATAACGAACTGGCTAACCGATAGAAGTCAGAGAGTGGTGGTGGATGGCAAATATTCAGCCTGGATCCCAGTTACCAGTGGTGTACCGCAGGGATCAGTTCTGGGTCCTCTGCTGTTTGTGATTTTCATTAATGACTTGGATGAGGGAGTTGAAGGGTGGGTCAGTAAATTTGCAGACGATACGAAGATTGGTGGAGTTGTGGATAGTAAGGAGGGCTGTTGTCGGCTGCAAAGAGACATAGATAGGATGCAGAGCTGGGCTGAGAAGTGGCAGATGGAGTTTAACCCTGAAAAGTGTGAGGTTGTCCATTTTGGAAGGACAAATATGAATGCGGAATACAGGGTTAACGGTAGAGTTCTTGGCATTGTGGAGGAGCAGAGAGACCTTGGGGTCTATGTTCAGACATCTTTGAAAGTTGCCACTCAAGTGGATAGAGCTGTGAAGAAGGCCTATGGTGTGCTCGCGTTAATTAACAGAGGGATTGAATTTAAGAGCCATGAGGTAATGATGCAGCTGTACAAAACCTTGGTAAGGCCACATTTGGAGTACTGTGTACAGTTCTGGTCGCCTCATTTTAGGAAGGATGTGGAAGCTCTGGAAAAGGTGCAAAGAAGATTTACCAGGATGTTGCCTGGAATGGAGAGTAGGTCTTACGAGGAAAGGTTGAGGGTGCTAGGCCTTTTCTCATTAGAGCGGAGAAGGATGAGGGGCGACTTGATAGAGGTTTATAAGATGATCAGGGGAATAGATAGAGTAGACAGTCAGAGACTTTTTCCCCAGGTGGAACACACCATTACAAGGGGACATAAATTTAAGGTGAAAGGTGGAAGATATAGGAGGGATATCAGAGGTAGGTTCTTTACCCAGAGAGTAGTGGGGGCATGGAATGCACTGCCTGTGGAAGTAGTTGAGTCGGAAACATTAGGGACCTTCAAGCAGCTGTTGGATAGGTACATGGATTACGGGAAAATGATATAGTGTAGATTTATTTGTTCTTAAGGGCAGCACGGTAGCATTGTGGATAGCACAATTGCTTCACAGATCCATGGTCCCAGGTTCGATTCCAGCTTGGGTCATTGTCTGTGCGGAGTCTGCACGTCCTCCCCGTGTCTGCGTGGGTTTCCTCCGGGTGCTCCGGTTTCCTCCCACAGTCCAAAGATGTGCGGGTTAGGTGAATTGGCCAATGATAAATTGCCCTTAATGTCCAAATTGCCCTTGGTGGTGGGTGGAGGTGTTGAGTTTGGGTAGGGTGCTCTTTCCAAGAGCTGGTGCAGACTCAAGGGGCCGAATGGCCTCCTTCTGCACTGTAAATTCAATGATAATCTATGATTAATCTAGGACAAAGGTTCGGCACAACATCGTGGGCCGAAGGGCCTGTTCTGTGCTGTATTTTCTATGTTCTATGTTCTATGTACCTGAAGGTATCTGAAGGCATTTCCAGGGGGCAAATTAAATTTCTCCTTGTAGCGCACAAAGACTCACGAGAGACGAATAGAGATGAAGTCGATGAGGCTTTATTAAGCGTGACTTGTTCCCCGCAGTTCAGTAGCAGACTGGCCTGCGGGGGAGAACTCCTGGTTCTTATACTCCGCCTTCAGGGCGGAGCTAGAGGTCAACAGCCAACCAGGACCCGGGATCTGTCAGCCAATGACATCACGGCTTCACAGTCCCACATGACCCCTAATGCATACTACCACATTCACCCCTTGTTAAAAATGAACCCGGCGGGGTGGTGCTTCGCATGGTGGTAAGGGTTTACAAGGCTGGTCCTGGGAGGAAAACTTTTACATGTCATCACAGTATGTACAGAGGTGTTTTTTTTTGTTTTGAACAATTTACAGTAAAAAGGGGGAAAAAGAAAGAATTCTCGTTAAAGTCCACAACATTGTAGTGTTACATCAATGCCACGAGTTGGTCGGGCGGTCTGGTCGTCTTCGTCGATCGCCTCGGCCCCGGTGGTGGTGCTTGTTCCAGCGTTGTCGTCTCCGGGAGCCTTACGGTTTCTGCTTCAGCTTCACTTCTGGTCGGACCTGGGAGGAGGACCGATCCTCCCGGGAAGGGGGCGCTCGCGGGGTGCGCCGGTGGCAGGGAGGGGGTGATTGGTGTCGGGGGGGGTGTGCGTGTTGCCGGCGGGCGCCAGATCTCGCAGGGAGACCATGTCCTGTCGGCCGTCGGGGTACTCCACGTAAGCGTACTGCGGGTTCGCGTGGAGGAGGCGAACCCTCTCGACCAACGGGTCCGACTTGTGCGCCCGCACATGTTTTCGGAACAAGATGGGTCCTGGGACCGCCAGCCAGGTCGGCAGCGACGTTCCAGAGGAGGACTTCCTGGGGAAGACAAGGAGGCACTCATGAGGCGTTTGGTTAGTGCTAGTACACAGTAGCGACCGGATGGAGTGGAGAGCGTCCGGGAGGACCTCCTGCCACCGTGAAACTGGGAGGTCCCTGGACCGTAGGGCCAGTAGGACGGTCTTCCAGGCCGTGCCGTTCTCCCTCTCTACTTGCCCGTTCCCCCGGGGGTTGTAGCTGGTCGTCCTGCTCGAGGCTATACCGTTGCTGAGCAGGAACTGGCGCAGCTCGTCACTCATGAAGGAGGACCCCCTGTCGCTGTGGACGTATGCGGGGCAACCGAACAGTGCGAATATGGTGTTAAGGGCTTTAATGACTGTGGCCGCTGTCATGTCAGGGCAGGGGATGGCGAAGGGGAAACGGGAAGTATGTGTTGCGGTCGGTGGAGGGGAGGGGCCCTTTGAAATCCAGACTAAGGCGTTCAAAGGGACGGGAAGCCTTGATCAGGTGCGCACCATCCGGCCTGAAAAAGTGCGGTTTGCACACTGCGCAGATGTGGCAGTTCCTTGTGACTGTACAGACCTCCTCCACAGAGTAGGGGAGGTTGCGGGACTTTATAAAGTGGTAGAACCGAGTGACCCCCGGGTGGCAGAGGTCCTCGTGGAGGGTTTGGAGGCGGTTAATTTGTGCGTTGGCACATGTGCCGTGGGATAGGGCATCGGACGGCTCGTTCAGCTTTCCGGGACGGTACAGGATCTCATAGTTGAAAATGGAGAGCTCGATCCTCCACCTTAAGATTTGTCGTTTTTAATTTTGCCCCGCTGTGCATTATCGAACATGAAGGCTACCGACCGTTGGTCCGTGAGGAGAGTGAATCTCCTGCCAGCCAGGTAATGCCTCCAATGTCGCACAGCTTCCACTATGGCTTGGGCTTCCTTTTCCACTGAGGAGTGGCGGATTTCTGAAGCGTGGAGGGTTCGGGAGAAAAAGGCCACGGGCCTGCCCGCTTGGTTAAGGGTGGCCGCTAGAGCTACATCGGAGGCGTCGCTCTCGACCTGGAAGGGGAGGGACTCGTCGATGGCGCGCATCGTGGCCTTTGCGATATCCGCTTTGATGCGGCTGAAGGCCTGGCAAGCCTCTGTCGACAGAGGGAAGGTCGTGGTCTGTATTAGGGGGCGGGCCTTGTCTGCGTACTGGGGGACCCACTGGGCGTAATATGAAAAGAACCCCAGGCAGCGTTTTAGGGCTTTTGAGCAGTGCGGGAGGGGAAATTCCATGCGGGGGCGCATGCGTTCAGGGTCGGGGCCTATTATCCCATTGCGCACTACATATCCCAAGATGGCTAGCCGGTTTGTGCTAAAAACGCACTTGTCCTCGTTGTATGTGAGGTTCAAGGCTTTAGCGGTCTGGAGGAATTTTTGGAGGTTGGCGTCGTGGTCCTGCTGATCGTGGCCGCAGATGGTTACGTTGTCGAGGTACGGGAACGTGGCCTGCAACCCGTGTTGATCAACCATTCGGTCCATCTCCCGTTGGAAGACCGAGACCCCGTTTGTGACGCCAAATGGGACCCTTAGGAAGTGGTATAATCGCCCGTCTGCCTCGAAGGCTGTGTACTTGCGGTCACTTGGGCGGATGGGGAGCTGATGGTAGGCGGACTTGAGGTCCACGGTGGAGAAGACCTTATATTGGGCAATCCGATTGACCATGTCGGATATGCGGGGGAGCGGGTACGCATCTAGTTGTGTGTACCTGTTGATGGTCTGGCTATAGTCTATGACCATCCTTTGCTTCTCTCCTGTCTTTACTACTACCACCTGTGCTCTCCAGGGACTGTTGTTGGCCTTGGATTATGCCTTCCTTCAGTAGCCGCTGGACTTCAGACCGAGTGAATGTCCGGTCCTGGGCGCTGTACCGTCTGCTCCTAGTGGCGACGGGTTTGCAATCCGGGGTGAGGTTTGCAAACAAGGATGGGGGCTCAACCTTGAGGGTTGCGAGGCCGCAGATAGTGAGTGGGGGTATTGGGCCGCCGAATTGGAAGGTCAGGCTCTGCAGATTGCACTGGAAGTCTAATCCCAGTAATGTGGGCGCGCAGAGTTGGGGAAGGACGTAGAGCCTGTAGTTTTTAAACTCCCTCCCTTGCACCGTTAGGGTCACTATGCAGAAGCCTTTAATCTGTACAGAGTGGGATCCTGCTAGGGAAATCTTTTGCGCACTGGGACGGATGGTCAAAAAACAGCGTCTTACCGTGTCGGGGTGGATGAAGCTTTCCGTGCTCCAGGAGTCGACCAGGCATGGTGTCTCGTGCCCGTTTATCAGCACCGTTGTTGTCGTCGTCTGGAGCGTCCGGGGCCGTGCTTGGTCCAGCGTCATTGAGGCCAGACGTGATCGTAGTGCTTGAGCGTCTTCCTCGAACCCCGTGGAGCCGTCGACACTGGGGTCCGTTGCCGTCTAAGATGGCGGCGGGGGTGAACAAGATGGCGGCGGGGGTGAACAAAATGGCCACCCCCATGCATCGCACATGGCTGGGGGTCACAAGATGGCGGCGGGGGTGGACAAAATGGCCGTCCCCATGCGTAGCACAGGTCTGGGGGGTCCCAAGATGGCGGCGCCCCTCCTCCCCTCGTGGTGGCCGGGACCCAAAATGGCGGCGGCTGCGGGTCGCACATGGGGCGCTGGGGGGGGTTGGGGAGCGTTAGAAACGCGCAGGTCACCTTGTTCTCCGGGGACAGCGGTGGCCGGGACCCAAAGTGGTTGCGCCTGCGGGTCGTACATGGGGCGCTGGACAGCGGTGGCCGGGACCCAAACTGGTTGCGCCTGCGAGTCGTACATGGGGCGCTGGGGGGGTTGGGGAGCGTTAGAAGCGCGCAGGACTCCTTGTTCTCCGGGGACAGCGGCGACCTCCCGGGACCGGCCCACAGCCGCGAAATAGCCCTTTTTCCCGCAGCTCTTACAAATCGCTGCGCGGGCCGGGCAGCGCTGCCGGGGGTGTTTCGCCTTGCCGCAGAAATAGCAGCGGGCTCCCCCGAGACGACTTGGCGTCTGAACCGCGCAAGCCTGTGGGGTGGGGGGAGGGGGGGGTTTGTCGCGACGGGAGTCCACGGAGCCCAAGGGGCTGCCACGCGGTCGGGGCCGTGGGCACGGGCGTTTCGCGCGGCCACAACCAGGGAGGCTGCAAGGGCCCGTGCCTCTGAGAGTCCTAGCGACTCTTTTTCTAAAAGTCTTTGGCGGATTTGGGAAGAGTTCATACCAGCCACAAAAGCATCACGCATTAACATGTCCGTGTGTTCCATCGCGTTTACCGGCGGGCAGCTGCAGGCCCGTCCCAAAATTAGTAGCGCGACGTAGAATTCATCTATAGATTCTCCGGGACTTTGCCGTCTCGTTGCGAGTTGGTAGCATGCGTAGATCTGGTTCACTGGGCGAACATAGATGCTCTTTAGTGCTGCGAACGCCTTCTGGAAATCCTCTGCGTCTTCGATGAGAGGGAAAATTTCCGGGCTTACCCTCGAGTGCAGGACCTGTAGTTTCTGGTCTTCTGTGACCCGGCCGGGGGCCGTTCAGAGGTAGGCCTCGAGACAAGTCTGCCAGTGTTTGAAAACTGCTGCTGAGTTCACTGCGTGGGGGCTGATCCTCAGGCATTCCGGGATGATCCTGAGCTCCATAGTTCTTTAAGCACGCTTAATAAATTGTAGCGCACAAAGACTCACGAGAGACGAATAGAGATGAAGTCGATGAGGCTTTATTAAGCGTGACTTGTTCCCCGCAGTTCAGTAGCAGACTGGCCTGCGGGGGAGAACTCCTGGTTCTTATACTCCGCCTTCAGGGCGGAGCTAGAGGTCAACAGCCAACCAGGACCCGGGATCTGTCAGCCAATGACATCACGGCTTCACAGTCCCACATGACCCCTAATGCAAACTACCACACTCCTCCAGCGCTTTCAAGCTGGGAAAAGTTCTGTCTATGAACAGTTCCCCCATCCTTTTAATGCCTGCCCGATACCAGCTTTGAAACCCCCGTCTATCTTGCCTGGGACAAATCTGTGATTGTTGCGTATCGGGGTCCAAACTGAGGCTCCCTCCACCTCCCCGTGTCTTCTCCACTGACCCCAGAACCTTAATGCCGCCGCCATCACTGGACCTGAGGAGTAGCGGGCCGGCGAGAACGGCAGAGGTGCCGTTACGAGAGCCCCTAAGCTGGTGCCTTTGCATGAGGCCGCCTCTAACCGCTCCCACGTTGACCCCTCCCCAAATACCCATTTCCTTATCATGGCGATATTAGCCACCCAGTAGTAGCTGCAAAATTTCGGCAGCGCCAACCCCCCCCCCCCCCCCCCCCCCCCCCCCCCCCTCCCGACTGTGCTCTAGATACAGTCTCTTTACTCGCAGGGTCTTATTTGCCCATACAAATCCCGAGATGATCTTGTTCGCCCGCTTAAAGAAGGACTTAGGGATGAAGATGGAAAGGCATTGGAAGACAAACAAAAATCTGGGGAGGACTGTCATCTTAACGGTATGCACCCTCCCCGCTAGAGAAAGCGGGAGCATGTCCCACCTTTTAAAGTCCCCCTCCATCTGCTCTACCAGCTGGGATAAGTTAAGCTTGTGGAGGGCATCATAGTTTTGAGCCACCTGTATACCTAGGTACCGAAAGCTCTTCTCCACCATCTTAAGCGGTAGCTCTCCCAGTCTCTTCCCCTGCGCTTTAGCTTGGATCACGAACATCTCGCTTTTCTTCTCATTTAATTTGTACCCCGAGAAATTGCCGAAGTCCCTCAAAATCTACATGACCTCCCCCCATCCCCTTTAGTGGGTCCGAAATGTACAGGAGCAGATCATCCGCATAGAGCGAGACCCGATGCTCCTCACCCACCCCCCCACCGAACCAACCCCTGCCAGTTCTTTGAAGCCCGCAGCGCTATGGCCAACGGCACTATTGCAAGGACAAATAATAACGGGGAGAGGGGGCACCCCGGCCTCGTCCCTCGGTGCAGCCTAAAATACTCCGACCTCACCCAGTTTGTGCATACACTCGCTACGGGGGCCTGATAAAGTAGCTGGACCAATCCTATAAATCCCTCACCGAATCCAAACCTTCTTAACCTTTCCCACAGGTACTCCCATTCCACCCGGTCAAAGGCTTTCTCTGCATCCATCGCAGCCTACCTCTGCCTCCCCTCCTTCTGAGGGCATCATAATAATGTTTAGGAGCCTCCGTACATTGGAGTTCAGTTGCCTTCCCTTAATGAAGCCTGTCTGATCCTCCCCTATCACCCCTGGGACACAGTCCTCAATTCTAGCAGCCAAAATCTGGGTCAGTAATTTGGCATCCACGTTCAAGAGTGGTATTGGTCTGTAGGGCCCACATTGTAGCGGATCTTTATCCCGTTTGAGAATGAGTGAAATCGAAACCTGTGACGGTGTTGGGGGGAGGGTCCCTCTTTCTTTAGCCTCATTGAAGGTCCTTAGCAGGAGTGGACTCAACAGTTCCGAAAATTTCTTGTCGAATTCTACAGGATAGCCATCCGGCCCCGGGCGACCCACCCTTCCTACACATCGCGGACTCTGCAGACGGCCGCCCCACCGGGGGCCTCACCCAGTCAATACGCCCATGCCACGTGCCAGCCAGCCAACTCCGGGAGCCCCGATGTTACTTCTGCGGGCAACAGAAACACCCCCGCCAATGCTGCCCGGCTCGCACCGCCCTTTGCAAGGCCTGCGGCAAGAAGGGGCACTTCGCTGTGGTGTGCCAGGCCCGCTGAGTCGCCGCTATTGCCCCGACCCCCCTCGCGTACGGACAATGGGCACCGCCATCTTCACCTCCCCGGACCACGCGCGGCCAGTGGGCACCGCCATCTTCTCCCCCTCAGACCATGCACGGCCAGTGGCCGCCGCCATCTTCTCCCCCTCAGACCACGCGCGGCCAGTGGGCGCCGCCATCTTCTCCCCCTCAGACCACACGCGGACAGTGGGCGCCGCATCTTCCCCTTCTCGGACCATGTGCGGCCCATGGGCGCCGCCATCTTTTTCAACCCCCACCTCGTGCGGCCTGTGGGTGCCGCCATCTTGTCCACCCCAAGATCATCAGTCGCCACCATCTTGTCTTCCCCACGGCACATGGGCACCACCATTGTTCCAGGACCCGTGCCCCCTCGGGCACCCCATCGTTCGACACCAGCAACGACCAGCCACGACTTGGCTCGGTCACGATCGACCAGTCTCGCCTGCACAATCTAGCCACCGCCTCGACAAGCGTGAAGATCGATGGGCACGAGACCTCTTGCCTGCTGGACTCCGAGAGCACCAAAAGCTTCATCCATCCAGATACGGTAAGGTGCTGCTCCCTTGCAGTACACCCCACCAAACAAAGAATCTCCCTGGCCTCCGGATCCCACTCCGTGGCGATCCGGGGGTACTGTATAGTCACACTCACAGTCCAGGGCATAGAATTCAGCGACTTCCGCTGCCCTGCTACTCGGCCCGGACTTCCAGTGTAACGTCCCGAGCCTAACCTTGAAATTCGGAGGGCCACTACCACCCCTTACTGTGTGCGGCCTCCCGACCCTAAAGGTCGACCCACCTTCCCTATTCGCAAACCTAATACTGGATTACAAACTCGTCGCCACCAGGAGCAGACGGTACAGCGCCCAGGACAGGACCTTCATCAGATCCGAAGTCCAGCGGCTGCTTCGAGAAGGCATCATTGAGGCCAGCAACAGCCCCTGGAGAGCCCAAGTGGTAGTGGTGAAAGCTGGGGAGAAACACAGGATGGTTGTGGACTACAGCCAGACCATCAATAGGTACACGCAGCTCGACGCGTACCCCCTCCCACGCATATCTGATATGGTCAATCAGATTGCACAGTACCAGGTCTTCTCAACTGTAGACCTCAAATCCGCCTACCACCAGCTCCCCATCCATAAGGCGGACCGCCCATACACTGCCTTCGAGGCAAATGGCCGCCTTTACCACTTTCTTAGGGTTCCCTTCGGCGTCACCAACGGGGTCTCAGTCTTCCAAAGGGAGATGGACCGAATGGTCGACCAGTACGGGTTGCGGGCCACCTTCCCGTACCTAGACAATGTCACCATCTGCGGCCACGGTCAGCAGGACCATGGCGCCAACCTTGCCAAATTTCTCCATGCCGCCACTCTCCTCAACCTAACTTATAACAAGGAGAAGTGCGTGTTCAGCACCAACCGCTTAGCCATCCTCGGTTATGTGGTCCGGAATGGAGTTCTGGGGCCCGATCCCAACCGCATGCACCCCCTCATGGAACTCCCTCTCCCCCACTGCCCCAAGGGCCTCAAACGTTGCCTGGGGTTCTTTTCTTACTACGCCCAGTGGGTGCCAAATTATGCGGACAAGGCCCGCCCACTCATTCAATCCACTCTTTTTCCCCTAACGGCCGAGGCTCACCAGGCCTTCAACTGTATTAAGGCTGACATCGCCAAGGCCACGATGCACGCAGTCGACGAGACATTACTACTTCAAGTCGAGAGCGATGCATCAGATGTCGCTCTAGACGCCACCCTCAACCAGGCAGGCAGGCCCGTGGCATTCTTTTCACGAACCCTTCATGCCTTCGAAAATCGGCATTCCTCCGTCAAAAAAGCGGCCCTCGCCATCGTTGAAGCTGTACAGCATTGGAGGCATTACCTGGCCGGCAGGAAATTCACTCTCCTCACTGACCAACATTCGGTAGCCTTCATGTTTAACAACACACAGCGGGGCAAGATCAAGAACGATAAAATCTTGAGGTGGAGGATCGAGCTCTCCACCTACAACTACAAGATTTTGTATCGCCCCGGTAAGCTCAACGAGCTCCCTGATGCCCTATCTGGAAGTACATGTGCCAGCGCACAGGTGGACCGACTCCGGACTCTGCACGACAACCTTTGTCACCCGGGAGTCACACGTTTGTACCACTTCATCAAGGCCTGCAATCTGCCCTACTCTGTCGAGGAAGTCAGGGCAATCACCAGAGACTGCCAGGTCTGCGCTGAGTGCAAACCGCACTTCTACCAGCCAGACCGCGCGCGCCTGGTGAAGGCCTCCCGCCCCTTTGAACGCCTCAGCATGGACTTCAAAGGGCCCCTCCCCTCCACCGACCGTAACACGTACTTCCTCAGTGTGGTCGATGAATATTCCAGATTCCCCTTCGCCATCCCATGCCCCGACATGACGTCTGCCACCGTCATCAAAGCCCTCAACACCATCTTCGCTCTGTTCGGCTTCCCCACCTACGTCCACAGCGACAGGGGATCCTCATTCATGAGCGATGAGCTGGCTCAGTTCCTGCTCAACAAGGGTATCACCTCGAGCAGGACGACCAGATATAACCCCCGGGGAAACTGGCAGGTGGAGATGGAGAATGGGACTGTCTGGAGAGCCGTCCAGCTGGCCCTACGGTCCAGAAATCTCCCGGCCTCCCACTGGCAGGAGGTCCCCCATGACACACTGCACTCCATTCGGTCGCTCCAATGCACTGCGACTAATGTCACACCCCATGAACGTCTCTTTGCCTTCCCCAGGAAGTCCACCTCTGGGGTGTCGCTCATGACTTGGCTTGCAGCTCAAGGACCCGTACTCCTCCGTAAGCATGTATGACTCCACAAGGCAGACGCGTTGTTGAGAGGGTACGCTACTCCAAGCCAACTTACAGTCCGCCTACGTAGCGTACCCCGACGGCCGCCAAGATACTGTCTCCCTCAGGGACCTGGCACCAGCTGGTTCCACACACACACACACCCCTCCTGCCCGGCTCCACCCCCCCTCCCCTGGCGCACCCCACTGCAGCCCCCACTCCAGGACAATCCGTCCTCCCCGTGCCCACGCCCGAGGATGAAGAAGATTTCGGCATGCTCCCGGAGTCACCGAAGACCAGACCGACACCGGAATCGCCGCCATCACTGCGGCGCTCCCAACGGCATATCAAGGCTCCGGACCGACTGAACCTGTAACTTGATCGGGATTCTTAAAAAAAACCATCATCCTTCTGTATAACTCTCCTCCACCCCCGCTGGACTCAATTTTTTTTCTGTACTTTAAAACATCTACTTGTATATCGTTCTCCACCACTCCCGCCGGACTCAATTTTAACAGGGGGTGAATGTGATTGTCACCACTGATGTATATATTAGGTGTTTTGTGGTAAGGCTCTGTACTACAGGTACGGGGGTAGTTCCCTGCCTGCTGGCTCCGCCCAGTAGACGGAGTATAAATATGTGTGCTCCCCGTACAGCAGCCATTTCGGCAGCTGCTGTAGGAGGCCACACACCTCAGTGTAATAGAGCCTCGATTACATCCAACTCTCGTCTTTGTGTAATTGATCGTGCATCATCCTGTTAGGTACGCATGCAGGTTAGTACAAACTTCCGAAATTTGGTTATTTGGTCGATATGGGACTTGCACTTGTGGGGCGTCATTCTCCGACCCCCCCGCCGGGTTGGAGAATCGCCGGGGGCTGCCGTGAATCCCGCCCCCGCCGGTTGCCGAAGTCTCCGGTACCGGATATTCGGCGGGGGCGGGAATCGGGCTGCGCCGGTTGGCGGGCCCCCCCGCTGGACTCTCCGGCCCGGATGGGCCGAAGTCCCGCCGATAAATTGCCTGTCCCGCCAGCGTGGATTAAACCTCCTTTTGAACGGCGGGACAAGGCGGCATGGGCGGGCTCCGGGATCCTGGGGGGGGCGCGGGACGATCTGACCCCGGGGGGTGCCCCCACAGTGGCCTGGCCCGCGATCGGGGCCCACCGATCCGCGGGCGGGCCTGTGCCGTGGGGGCACTCTTTTCCTTCCGCCTCCGCCACAATCTCCACCATGGCGGAGGCGGAAGAGACTCCCTCCACTGCGCATGCGCGGGAAACTTTCAGCGGCCGCTGACGCTCCCGCGCATGCGCCGCCCCGACATGTCATTTCCGCGCCAGCTGGCGGGGCAACAAAGGCCGTTTCCGCCAGCTGGCAGGGTAGAAATTCCTCCGCCGTCGGCCTAGCCCCTCAATGTTGGGGCTCGGCCCCCAAAGATGCGGAGCATTCCGCACCTTTGGGACGGCGCGATGCCCGTCTGATTGGCGCCGTTTTGGGCGCCAGTCGGCGGACATCGTGCCGTTTCGGGAGAATTTCGCCCGTGGTTCGTTGTCTTTCTCGCAATTGGATTCAAAGTTTGTGGGTTCTCTTGGAGTGACAAAGTCATTTCTAATTGAGTCCCATCAGAGTTCGCTAATATTGTTGCTCGTTTTCGATCCCAACAGCATCGCCAATACTGTTGCTAATATTAATGATAATGTTGCTGAACCACAAGCCTTCCCTCATATCGAGCAAATGACCACACAACCAGTTAGTTAGTTCAAAAGATGGTTTATTTACATACACAAGAGTTACCTCAACATGCAAACACAATTTCTACTACGCGTTAAACTACACCTATCAGCTACAATAACCTATGCTTAACTTCAGGGTGACCGACACTGTGCAAATGGATAAGGCCTTTATCTGGATTTCACTTTGCTGGTTCGAAGAAAGTGGCTCTGTCTCTGCTGGGCTCACACCCGTCCGGTATCGATCGTTGGTCTTGAATTTAACTGGCTGATCCTGCTATAGTTGGGCTGGCACAGGCCGGATCCAAAAGAGACAGAACACATGGCTGTGTCCTCTTTTATCCCTCTGGGATTTCACGCTCTTTGGGGCGGTCCTTAACCTTGGACCCAATAGTTCGACAGGGCTCTGATCACTGTCTTCAATTTCGGCCAATTAAGGGGTGGGTGCCTTAGTGGCTGGGTGGGTCCTTAGAGGTCATTGACCTTGGCAGTTGGGCTCTCTGCGTAAAGGGAGTGGCGCCGATCAGTCTGTGGTTGTACCGGTTTCTTGATTGGAGTTCTGTTGTCCTGGGAAAATGGGCCATTAGAATGCAAACGAGCGGGGGCTTTCGATCAGGTCTAGTTACCTGTGTTTCAAATACACATAGGCTCTGTATCCTGGGTTGTCTGTGTCCTGGGTTGACCATAATTCCCATGCTCCTTTGCAGGTGGCCATCTTAGATGCTACAACATCCAAGTTCAGCCTTGGTGAGAAGGGCATAGGGGACCAGTTGTGCCCTGAAATACTCAGGTAGGGCCTATGGGTCCGCATAGATTTTTATCCTTGCTCCTTTGATCTTGCCGAGGCCCTCCTGAAAAGCCTTGGGATATTTTCCAATGACTTCACATAGGCCACCAGTTTTCATCCTGAAGATTTTCTGCCAAACCAATTGGATTTTCCGCAGCCAGCCTCTGTCCAGAAGATTAGGTCATAGTCATAGAACTTACAGTGCACAAGGAGGCCATTCGACCCATCGAGTCTGCACCAGCCCTTTGAAAGAGCACCCCATTTAAGCCCCCACCTTCACCCTATCCTCATAACCCACTAACCCCTCCTAACCTTTTGGACATTAAGGGCAATTTATCATGGCCAATCCACCTAACCAGCTCATCTTTGGGAGGAAACCGGAGCACCCGGAGGAAACCCACGCAGACACAGGGAGAATGTACAGACTCCGCACAGACAGTGACCCAAGCTGGAGTCGAACCTGAGACCCTGGAGCAGTGAAGCAACTGTGCTAACCACTGTGCTACTGTGCTGCCCCTGGTTCTGGTCCTGGTCCTTACACGACTATTAGGGGAAGTCGAACCAACTGTTGCCCATGGGAGACCGGGGTTGTGGTGGTTCCAATGATTCCTCTACATATGTAGCCAGCCTGGCCCTGTTGTCCCGCAGGCACAGTGGCATGATGCCAGCTCAATGGCGCCTGAAGGTCTGTTCCTCTATAATGGAGATAGCGACTCCCTTGTCAACTTCCATTTCCAAGGGGTGACTGCTGACCTGGAGTTTAGTTTTGATAGGGGGAACTTTGGGGGTGATGGTGCAGTTCAATTGCATTAGTTTGTCCTGTTGGGGCTGGTGAATTTGCAGGGCTTGAGCCTGAGGTGGCTTTGGCTTTCGACCGTGGCAGTACGCAGACTGGCGATTCTGCCAGCCTTTCCTCATGCGTATCCTTCAGCTGCAGGTGCAGCACTCTTGTGACTGCTCCCCGAAGTCCTCTAGGGAAGCTTCTCTAACAGTCCTGGAGTTTTGCAGCCATCGGTCCATGCCATGTGTGCCGTGGCTGACCAGTGAACATGGGTGACACTGCTGCCTCACAACACCAGGGACCCGGGGCGAGATTCTCCGACCCCCCCGCCGGGTCGGAGAATCGCCGGGGGCTGGCGTGAATCCCGCCCCCGCCGGTTGCCGAATTCTCCGGCACTGGAGATTCAGCGAAGGCGGGAATCGCGCCGCAGCGGTTGGCGGGCCCCCCACGCCCCCCCCCCCCGCGATTCTCCGGCCCGGATGGGCCGAAGTCCCGCTGCTAGGATGCCTGTCCCGCCGGCGTGGATTAAACCACCTACCTTACCGGCGGGACAAGGCGGCACGGGCGGGCTCCGGGGTCCTGGGGGGGGCGCGGGGCGATCTGGTCCCGGGGGGTGCCCCCACGGTGGCCTGGCCCGCGATCGGGGCCCACCGATCCGCGGGCGGGCCTGTGCCGTGGGGGCACTCTTTTCCTTCCGCCTTCTTTCCTCTCTACCATGGCGGAGGCGGAAGAGACTCCCTCCACTGCGCATGGGCGGGGATGCCGTGAGTGGCCGCTAACGCTCCCGCGCATGCGCCGCCCAGCAATGTCATTTTCACGCCAGCTGGCGGGGCACCAAAGGCCTTTTCCGCCAGCTGGCGGGGCAGAAATCAGTCCGGCGCGGGCCTAGCCCCTCAAGGTTAGGGCTCGGCCCCCCAAGATGCGGAGGATTCCGCACCTTTGGGGCGGCGCGATGCCCGAATGATTTGCGCCGTTTTTGGCGCCGGTCGGCAGACATCACGCCGATACCGGATAATTTCGCCCCCGGTTCAATTCCGACCTCGGGTGACTGTGTGTGGAATTTGCACATTCTCCCCATGTCTGCGTGTGCTTCCTCCGGGTGCTCCAGTTTACTTCTACAGTCCAAAGATACGCAGGTTAGGTGGATTAGCCATGCTAAAATTGTGTCTTTGTGTCCAAAGGTTAGATGGGGTTACGAGGATAGGGCAGGGGAGTGAGCCTAGGTTGTGTGCTCTTTCGGAGTCCCGGTGCAGACTCGATGGGCCAAATGGCTTCCTGCTGCACCATAGGGATTCTCTGATTCTATGTGGTGGGTGGGGCATGGAGGTGTTGGCTACAGGGAGTCCGTTTATCAATACGGGGTATTGTCTGACAGCAAGCACACTGCACTCCATTGATCCTTGGAGTTCCTGGTCCCCCTCTTTGGCATTTTCCAGCCACAGCGCCAGTTCTAAGGCTCTTTTAAGATCAAGGACGGGTTGTACAAGCAGCTATCTCTGTGTTGTGACCAGCCGGTCCCACAGCATCTCTGGCAGGGATGACCCATACTCACAGTTTCCCGCCAGTTTCCTGAGCCTGGTCAGGAACTCCAATATAGGTTCTCCAGGAATTCCTCCGGCTGTGTTAAACCTGGAGCGCTAAAGAATAATCGATGGTCTGTGGTCGTAGTGGTTCGCCAGTAAGTCTAACAAGCTCACTACAAGTCTTTGAGTCCGGGCCCGCCGGGTAAGTCAGGCTCTCAATGATTCCAAACATCTGGGCTGTACAGGCGGCTCAAAGGATTACCTTCTATCAGTCGTCACTTTCTATGCCATTCTCACAGAAGAAATAGTTCATTCTTTCAGCGTATTGGGGCCGATCCTTCACACCCATATTATATGGCTCGAGTTTCCCAAATAACTGCATTTCCAGGTTCCATTTGTACACTTCTTGAGGGAGGCTTTTTTGTTTCTCGAGCAGGGTTCTCCTGTTCTTTATCCTCATAGCCAGTGTAGTAATCCAGGAAACACAAAGGTAAAGGTTAAATTAAATATATTTCAACTCAAAAGCAGAGCCACACACGCAGCACACAACACAGGTATCCCAGCCCAGGACTGCCAGCAACTCCCGGTCCTGGTCTGATACGGTACTTAAAGGGCTCAGTAACGAGTCCCAGCTGGATGGGCCTCTGCCCGTTACCATGGGAACCCGTCCTCCATGAGCCCCACAGGGAAATCAATGAGTGATCTCTCGTGGTCCTCGCGAGGGTTTTCACAGAGAGAAAGAAATGAACGGCAGTAAAGGTAGAGGCAGAAAGTGAAGAGAGAGAATACGGATGTGAAGGAGAGAAACTAACATAAAGTAGAAAAGAAAGGTCAGTACGATAGCACAGTGGTCATCACTGCTGCACAGCGCCAGGGACCCTGTTTATTTCCAGCCTTGGGTGACTGCGTGGAGTTTGCTTGTTCTCCCCGTGTCTGCGTGGGATTCCTTCCTGTGCTCCAGTTTCTTCCCACAGTCCAAAGATGTGCAGGTTACCCCTTGACACCTTTACAGTCGAGATATCTATCTATTTCCGTCTTAAATGTTTCGGCCTCCACAACCTTCTGTGGTAGAGAATCTCACAGGTTCACCACCCTCTGAGTGAAGAGGTTTCTCCCCTGACAGCTGGAAAACCCTGGCCCAAGACTGCTTTATTTTTGCACACTAACGTTTTACGTGGGACCTTATCAAAAGTTTCCTGAAAGTCCAAATACACCACATCCACTGGTTCTCCTTTATCTATTCTATTAGTTATGTCCTCAGAAAACTCCAGTCTGTTGGTCAAACTTTGGGTGGGATCTTCCATCCCGCCGCACCCATTTTCTGGTGTGGCGCACCCCCGCCGGCAGCAGTATCCTCCATCCCGGCTGCCGGCCAATGGAGTTTCCCATTGTGGACACCCCAGTCGTCGGAAAACCCACAGGTGTGAGTGTGCTGCCGGCGAAGCGGAGGATCCCGCCAACAGAGAATCCCGCAGGTGGTTTCCCTTTTATAAACCCATGTTAACTTGGTCTAAACCCCTTGATATTTTCCAAGTGTTCTGTTATCACATCCTTTATCATAGACTCTAACATTTTCCCTACTACCGATGTGAGGCTAACTGGTCTATAATTCCATTTTTTTCTCCCTCCTACCATTTTTAAATAGCGGGGTTACATTTGGCACCCTCCAATCTGCCGGAACTGTTCTAGAACCTACAGAATTTTGGAAGATGACAACCAATGCATCCACTATTTCCATGACCATTTAGTACCTTGGGATGTAGATTATCAGGACCTGGAGAATTATCACCATTCAGCCCATTAATTTCTCCAGCGCTATTTTTTTTAGTAACTTTATGTGACTTCTCTTTGGATCTAATACTATTCTGAATTTCATTTGTTAGCCTTGGGTGGGCCGATTTTGCAGGGATAAAACAGGTTTTTTTGCATCCACACAAAAGCTAGAAGGGAAAATTCTGTGAGGCCCCATGAAACATTGAACACAATCACATAGGTGGCACAGTGGTTAGCACAGTTGCTTCACAGTGCCAGGGTCCCAGGTTCAATTCCCGCTTGGGTCACTGTCCGTGCGGACTCTGCACGTTCCCCCCGTGTCTGCGTGGGTTTTCTCCGGGTGCTCCGGTTTCCTCCCACAAGTCCTGAAAAACGTGCTGTTAGGTGAATTGGACATTCTGAGTTCTCCCTCTGTGTACCCAAACAGGTGCTGGAGTGTGGTGACTAGGGGCTTCTCACAGTAACTTCATTGCAATTTTAATGTAAATCTACTTGTGATAATAATAAAGATAAAGATTATTATCTTTCCCAAATTGCAGACTTAATCAGATGCTGCCCATTCACTCATTGCATCACAAGGATGCGGCGCACTGTTCCCAAAGAAATGAATACCACTGGTCTACATTATGCTACTGGAAATGTGGTGAAAGATTATGGCGACTGCAAAACATAGGATGTGGCAGAGCGAGAGCAGCAGCTGTGAGAGCTGAGCACCAGTGCATTGAAAGGCAGAAATGATGTGAGGCGGCAGCATAATAAAACACATTTTAATGGAGAACGATTTATAGGATGTGGTTGACAGGATATTGTGGTCAGTCTGGTTTTTCCGAAAGATATTCCGTAACCAATGGCTTTTAATTGATTCTGTGAGACTCTATTGCTACTTGTTGATGTGAACTCTGTGCATTGACGGGATTAAAGGTTGGGGAACAGTGCCCAGAGATCCCAAATACCCTGATATCCAATTAAGTGCGTTTGTAACGGGCGGCATGGTGGCACAGTGGTTAGCACTGCTGCCTCACGGCGCCGAGGTCCCAGGTTCAATCCCGGCCCTGGGCCCTGTGGAGTTTGCACATTCTCCCCGTATCTGCGAAGGTCTCATCCCCACAACCCAAAAGATGTGCAGGTGAACTGGCCATGCTAAATTGCCCCTTAATTGGAAAAAAAAGAATTGGGTACTCCAAATTTATTTTAATAAAAGTACGTTTGAAGTGCAGGTGCTATTGAGGGCTGCTTTAGCTCACTTGGTGAGACAGGTGGCTCGTGATGCAGAGCAAGGCCAGCACGAGGTTCAATTTCTGTACCGGCTGAGGTACTTCTCAACCTTGCCCCTTACCTGAGGTGCGGTGATCCTCAGGTTAAACCACCACCTCAAAGGGGAAAGTAGCCAATGGTTTATCTGGGACTATGGTGACTTTACCTTTACCTAATGTAAGGATAGGTTCCAGCCATTTTCTGAACAAAGAGGCCCCCAAGACAGAAGTGAAATAAATAAACAGATAACCTGACCCAAATTTTGATTCCTAACACAATGCCAGGACAAGGTTAGCAGAACTAAAATATTGCAGCTTGTGGGAAAACTGGTAGCTCGTGGTATTTTAGCTACACATCCACCCGCTTTCCACCATGAAGTTAACATCGTCCATTCATTTTTACATCAGCTATCAGTTTAAAATATTGTTGGCATACTGCGCTGTTTCAGATAATAATGCTGAAGAATACTGTGGAAATCCAGTCAGATCCCCCCTCCCCCACAGCAGGATGGCCCCCGCAGCATGGACGCCGAGGTCCCGCCAGGTCAAACCACACGCCAATGACGCCGGCGGGACTCGGCCGAACTCGGTGGGCACTCAGCCTGTCGAGCACGGAGAATCACCGGGGAGGGGGGGGGGGGTCTGGAACGGTCGCCAGAGAATCGGCGGACCGGCGTCGGAGCGGCATCACATGATTCACGCCCACCCCCCGGCAATTCTCCGACCCGGCACGGGGGTGGAGAATCCCGCCCATCATTTTGCCTATGTGTTGAGATAGTGATGCTTCACCTGTATTACTGGACGTACTTCGAGCCTCCCTGCCTCACTATCCACATGTCTCCAATTTACCTGAAGGAAGAGAGCCACCTGTTACGCTCCCGGACTGATAATGGATCCTGTTGTTGTGGGTTTCCTCCGGGTGCTCCGACACGTCCCAAAAGACTTGCTGATAGATAATTTGGACATTCTTAATTATCCCTCTGTGTAGCTGAATATGTGCTGGAATGTGGCGACAAGGGGCTTTTCACAGTAACTTCATTGCAGTGTTAATGTAAGCCTATAATGTAAGCCTAATGTAAAATTACCTGCGGGTACAATGCAGGTAGGGAATTTACAGTGAATGGTAGAACCCTCAAGAGTATTGAAAGTCAAAGAGATCTAGGAGTACAGGTCCACAGGTCACTGAAAGGGGCAACACAGGTGGAGAAGGTAGTCAAGAAGGCATACGGCATGCTTGCCTTCATTGGCCGGGGCATTGAGTATAAGAATTGGCAAGTCATGTTGCAGCTGTATAGAACCTTAGTTAGGCCACACTTGGAGTATAGTGTTAAATTCTGGTCGCCACACTACCAGAAGGATGTGGAGGCTTTAGAGATTGTGCAGAAGAGATTTACCAGAATGTTGCCTGGTATGGAGGGCATTAGCTATGAGGAGCGGTTGAATAAACTCAATTTGGTCTCACTGGAATGAAGGAGGTTGAGGGGCGACCTGATAGAGGTCTACAAAATTATGAGGGGCATAGACAGAGTGGATAGTCAGATGCTTTTCCCCGGGTAGAGGGGTCAATTACTAGGGGGCATAGGTTTAAGGTGAGAGGGGCAAGGGTTAGAGTAGATGTACGAGGCAAGTTTTTTACACAGAGGGTAGTGGGTGCCTGGAACTCGACGCAAGACCGAACTGCGCATGCGCAGTGGCGTAACGAACGCCATGACGTCATGACGTGCGGCAACTGTGGAGCTGCACATTTAAAAGGGCAATGTCCTGCAAAAACCCGACAATGCCTACGCTGTGGCAAGATGGGCCACTACGCTGCCTACTGTTGAGCGGCTCAACCTGTTGATCGTCCACATCTCCGACAACCTCGCAGGAACGTGCGGACCATTCAGCCTCCACATCACGACATCCAAACCGACGACACAGATGACCAAGACCCCTTCCGGGTTGCGGTCATTGATGCGAACCGGGTCAACACCATCAATCCGGGCGATGAATGGAGTGCCACCCTAACGGTCAACCCAAATTCGTCGCCCACCTACTAGACTGGACTTATGAGACTGTTCACACGTCAAACTTTAGCAACTACTGTTTTGTAACATGTCACTGTTTTTTATCGTTCCGGCCTCGTTTGATCGTTCCAAATTTCAACGTTGTTCTTCTTTTGTTATGGTACAACCTCATTAGCATGTCACACCTGACATTGCCCCTTGTATATAGTTACGCCACATGTACATGCTGTAAATATCACGCACACACACACACCTTTAGCTGCACTCAGGACACATTTATATTTATAACCACGTAGGCACATAATCTTGTAAAAAAGGTGGGATGTCATGATATTCAAACATACATCATAACACATACATAATGATAGACAGACCAACGGACCAATTAGCACACATAACACGACAGCCAATCACAGACAAGAGCAGACACAGTATAAGACAAGAAACACGACACTTCCTGGGCAATCCATCCGGAGACAGCACAAGGCCAGGCCCTCATTAGCAAGACACTCACACAGTCACAACGTGCTGAGTACCAAGTCAGATGTATAAATAGTTGGTTGGAATAAAACTGCGTTGTACCAATCGCAACCATGTTGGTTCGTCTGTACCTCAGAGCACCCAACATCTCAGCCATGGGGTCCTGTGCTTGTGTCTCTGCATGTTCTTGGCAATTCGTCAGGAAGAGGACTCAGTGGGAGCCTATTTTCCCCATGCCTTCCCTGCCTTACACTTCCTTCCAAAGGTTTGCGCCCCCCCCGACTCTGCCATTGAAGTTGCCGAGGAGAATCAGCTTCTCTCCCTTTGGGCTGCTGGACAGCATTTGGTCGAGGCTGGAGAATAATGCCTCTTTTGTTGTGTCTAGGGTCAGCGAGTTGACACTGATGGCTGTGATATGCTGCTTCTCGGCCAGGGTGAGTCCTGGGTCACGGGTACGTCACTTACCCCACACAGGGATTCATTGTGACATCCGACCAATTTGTTTTTTACAGTGAAGCCGACCCCATAGAGATGACGTTCTTCTTCTGGCTTGTCTTTCCAGAGGAACGTGTATCCGCTCTCTTGTTCTTTAAGTTGGCCTTCTCCTGCCAGTCGTGTCTCACTGTTGTGGCGCCTAAACTGCCAGGCTATGATGATGGTGTGTCGTGTTGGGTTGTCCGGTAGGGTTCTGATATTCCGGGTCTCGGAATTCATTTGCTGCTGCTCCTCTCCACCGCGGCTGCCACTCTCCCCCCACTGCTGCTCCTCTCTCCCCGCTGCTGTTCCTCTCCCCCCGCTGCTGCTCCTCTCCCCCCGCTGCTGCTCCTCTCCCCCCGCTGCTGCTCCTCTCCACCGCTGCTGCCACTCTCCCCCCACTGCTGCTCCTCTCTCCCCGCTGCTGCTCCTCTCCCCCCGCTGCTGCTCCTCTCCACCGCTGCTGCCACTCTCCCCCCACTGCTGCTCCTCTCTCCCCGCTGCTGTTCCTCTCCCCCCGCTGCTGCTCCTCTCCCCCCGCTGCTGCTCCTCTCCCCCCGCTGCTGCTCCTCTCCACCGCTGCTGCCACTCTCCCCCCACTGCTGCTCCTCTCTCCCCGCTGCTGTTCCTCTCCCCCCGCTGCTGCTCCTCTCCCCCCGCTGCTGCTCCTCTCCCCTGCTGCTGCTCCTCTCCCCCGCTGCTGCTCCTCTCTCCCCACTGCTGCTCCTCTCCCCACTGCTGCTCCTCTCCCCGCTGCTGCTCCTCTCCCCCCGCTGCTGCTCCTCTCCCCCGCTGCTGCTCCTCTCTCCCCACTGCTGCTCCTCTCCCCGCTGCTGCTCCTCTCCCCTGCTGCTGCTCCTCTCCCCCGCTGCTGCTCCTCTCTCCCCACTGCTGCTCCTCTCCCCCCGCTGCTGCTCCTCTCACCCCGCTGCTGCTCCTCTCTCCCCGCTGCTGCTCCTCTCCCCGCTTCTGCTCCTCTCTCCCCCACAGCTGTTCCTCTCCCCCCGCTGCTGCTCCTCTCCCCCCGCTGCTGCTCCTCTCACCCCGCTGCTGCTCCTCTCACCCCGCTGCTGCTCCTGTCTCCCCGCTGCTGCTCCTCTCCCCGCTGCTGCTCCTCTCTCCACGCTGCTGCTCCTCGCCCTCCGCTGCTGCTCCTCTCTCCTCACTGCGGCTCCTCTCTCCACGCTGCTGCTCCTCTCTCGCCGCTGCTGCTCCTCTCTCCCCGCTGCTGCTCCTCTCCCCCCGCTGCTGCTCCTCTCTCGCCGCTGCTGCTCCTCTCCCCCCGCTGCTGCTCCTCTCCCCCCGCTGCTGTTCCTCTCCCCCGCAGCTGCTCCTCGCCCTCCGCTTATGCTCCTCTCTCCCCACTGCGGCTCCTCTCTCCACGCTGCTGCTCCTCTCCCCCCGCTGCTGCTCCTCTCTCCCCGCTGCTGCTCCTCTCACCCCGCTGCTGCTCCTCTCCCACCCGCTGCTGCTGCTCTCTCCCCGCTGCTGCTCCTCTCTCACCGCTGCTGCTCCTCTCTCCCCCACAGCTGTTCCTCTCCCCCCGCTGCTGCTCCTCTCCCCCCGCTGCTGCTCCTCTCACCCGGCTGCTGCTCCTCTCTCCCCGCTGCTGCTCCTCTCCCCGCTTCTGCTCCTCTCTCCCCCACAGCTGTTCCTCTCCCCCCGCTGCTGCTCCTCTCCCCCCGCTGCTGCTCCTCTCACCCCGCTGCTGCTCCTCTCACCCCGCTGCTGCTCCTGTCTCCCCGCTGCTGCTCCTCTCCCCGCTGCAGCTCCTCTCTCCCCCACAGCTGTTCCTCTCCCCCCACTGCTACTCCTTTCCCCCCACTGCTGCTCCTCTCTCGCCGCTGCTGCTCCTCTCCCCCCGCTGCTGCTCCTCGCCACCCGCTGCTGCTCCTCTCTCCCCACTGCGGCTCCTCTCTCCCCGCTGCTGTTCCTCTCCCCCGCAGCTGTTCCTCTCCCCCCCGCTGCTGCTCCTCTCCCCCCGCTGCTGCTCCTCTCTCCCTGCTGCTGCTCCTCTCTCCCCACTGCAGCTCCTCTCTCCACGCTGCTGCTCCTCTCTCCCCGCTGCTGCTCCTCTCCCTCCGCTGCTGCTCCTCTCTCCCCGCTGCTGCTCCTCTCCCCCGCTGCTGCTCCTCTCTCCCCGCTGCTGCTCCTCTCCCCCGCTGCTGCTCCTCTCTCCACGCTGCTGTTCCTCTCCCCCCGCTGCTCCTCTCTCCCCGCTGCTGCTCTTCTCCCTCCGCTGCTGCTCCTCTCTCCCCGCTGCTGCTCCTCTCTCCCCGCTGCTGCTCCTCTCTCCCCGCTGCTGGTCCTCTCCCTCCGCTGCTGCTCTCTCCCCGCTGCTGTTCCTCTCCCCCGCAGCTGCTCCTCGCCCTCCGCTGCTGCTCCTCTCTCCCCACTGCGGCTCCTCTCTCCACGCTGCTGCTCCTCTCCCCCGCAGCAGTTCCTCTCCCCCCGCTGCTGTTCCCTCTCCCCGCTGCTGCTCCTCTCTCCCCGCTGCTGTTCCTCTCTCCCCGCTGCTGCTCCTCTCTCCCCGCTGCTGCTCCTCTCTCCCCGCTGCTGCTCCTCTCGCCCCGCTGCTGGCCCTCTCTCCCCGCTGCTGCTCCTCTCTCCCCGCTGCTGCTCCTTTCCCCGCTGCGGCTCCTCTCTCCCCGCTGCTGCTCCTCTCCCCCCGCTGCTGCTCCTCTCTCCCCGCTGCTGCTCCTCTCCCCCCGCTGCTGCTCCTCTCTCCCCGCTGCTGCTCCTCTCTCCCCGCTGCAACTCCTCTCCCCCCGCTGCTGCTCCTCTCTCCCCTCTGCTGCTCCTCTCTCCCCGCTGCTGCTCCTCTCCCCGCTGCTGCTCCTCTCCCCCCCGCTGCTGCTCCTCTCCCCCGCAGCTGTTCCTCTCTCCCCGCTGCTGCTCCTCTCCCTCCGCTGCTGCTCCTCTCACCTCGCTGCTGCTCCTCTCCCTGCTGCTGCTCCTCTCTCCCCGCTGCTGCTCCTCTCCCTCCGCTGCTGCTCCTCTCGCCCCACTGCTGCTCCTCTCCCTCCGCTGCTGCTCCTCTCCCTCCGCTGCTGCTCCTCTCCCCTCGCTGCTGCTCCTCTCTCCCCGCTGCTGCTCCTCTCCCGCTGCTGCTCCTCACTCCCCGCTGCTGCTCTTCTCTCCCCGCTGCTTCTCCTCTCTCCCGCTGCTGCTCCTCTCGCACCGCTGCTGCTCCTCTCTCCCCGCTGCTGATCCTCTCCCGCTGCTGCTCCTCACTCCCCGCTGCTGCTCCTCTCTCCCTGCTGCTGCTGCTCTCTCCCCGCTGCTGCTCCTCTCGCACAACTGCTGCTCCTCTCGCACCGCTGCTGCTCCTCTCTCCCCGCTTCTGCTCCTCTCCCTCCGCTTCTGTTCCTCTCCCTCCGCTGCTGCTCCTCTCTCCCCACTGCTGCTCCTCTCTCCCCGCTGCTGCTCCTCTCCCCCCGCTGCTGCTCCTCTCTCCCCGCTTCTGCTCCTCTCTCCCCGCTGCTGCTCCTCCCCCCCCCCCGCTGCTGCTCCTCTCTCCCCGCTTCTGCTCCTCTCCCCCCGCTGCTGCATTATGTATGTTTGTAAATGAAACTACTTTGCCTTCTAGCCTGTAAAATTATTACATATCCCAAGAAAGAAATATGGGCAGAGGGTGCAATCAGCCTGGAGCTTATCCACCAACACTATCGGGATGTAAGTCTTCCTTCAATAGGTGACAACACAGCCTCACTTTCTATATTTATGCTGGTCTGTCATGATATTACATTGTACATATATTTTCACTTTGATGTTTTCTGCTCCGACTGAAACAAAATCGATGATTGGGAGGATTTTCCATTATTGGTGGGTGGGAATGTCAGAGGGGTAGAGAATCGAGCAGGAGACCCAAAATTAAGGGTAGCACGGTGGCGCAGTGAATTGGCACTGCTGCCTCACGGCGCCGAGGTCCCAGGTTCGATCCCGACTCTGGGTCACTGTCCATGTGGAGTTTGCACATTCTCCCCGTGTTTGCGTGGGTTTCGCCCCCACAAGCCAAAAGATGTGCAGGGTAGGTGGATTGGCCACGCTACATTGCCCCTCAATTGGAAAAAATGAATTGGGTACTCTTAAATTATTTTAAAAAAGGAGTCCCAAAACGGCTTTTATGTCGACAGACATTCCGCTCGATTGACCCCTGCCTTCCCCACCCGCACTAATGCCCTTTAAACATGGCGCCCCGATCTTTCAAGAATCTAAGATAATGGGGTGGGGGGGGCCTCAATCTGAACCCATCTCGCAGGCATGGCATTGGAGGACCCGCTCCTTCACTTCTTTTCCCCAGAAAAAGCCAGCAGCACAGTTTTTCCCGCCAAAGCTGAAACAAAATCAGAAAATCCTGGCCAGTGTTTTTCCAAATGTTTTTCCAATCTATTTATTGGGAGACATTTATATGGGGCACATCAAAAATGCACGGCGCCGTTTAGGAATCCTGGTCGTTAGTTCAGCTGGTTGAGGTACTGTTTCTTCGTTATAGGCCCATTAGAAGGCCCATTACGCATTTCAGGGTTGATCCCAAGGCCAAAGGTGCACATGAACTTTGCCTTTTTAATTATTTTGTTACATTTGTTTTGTGGGTTCTACACAGCAGCTTTTAGCTGCGAAGGCATTGATTGACGAAGGTGGATGAGATGTCATTATGTCAGGAAGCTTGCACCACAGGTGCGAGATGCCTGTTTTCCTGACAGAAATGCAGGCATAGCATGGCCCATGTCTGGACATACATGTTAGCATGCTGATGACACAGTGATTGTGGAAATGTGATGAGATCTGCCTGCACAATTGCCAAACCATGTGAACATTTGAATGTTTTGTATCCATCAAATAAATTTAATGGTGACATTCAAAGGATGACTATTACGAAGCTCTTTAAACGTTTGCCAGCCCCGTTTCCTGGGGTCTCTGAAACATTTTAGTTTTAAAACAAAGCCTAAAAATTGCCCACTATTTCCTGTAGTTAAAGATTTTCATTACAAGGGGTAATTTCAAGCAACCACAGAACATGGGAAACCACTGAGCCAAATTCACCTCCTGACCTCTCACCCCCACCGCAGCCAAACCCCCCCCCCCCCCTCCCCACAAACTTCCTTCTGCCCATCTGTTTTAATCATTTGCGAAGCCTCATCCCACCGAGCGTCAGCAAGTAAAATAGCTGTCATCAGAACAAATTAAAACCTTTAGGTTCCACTCTCCACTGCCTGCCCCGAAACTTCCAATCATCAGCAGGGAAGAGCAGCAGCCAGGCCTCCACTAGCCTGGGGCCTGTGTCTCACCACAATGTGGTGGGCTGAGGGGAATATTTGGACCATATTCAGTCTTGTAGTAATTATTGCTGCCTTGGCTAGCCTATCTGCATCAAGGAAAGAAAGCAATTAGTTATTAGCAAGCCTAATGTGTAAATGGAAAATAAGGTATAAAACGCACCCTGATTTCATCATACTCTCGGTTACAGTGCTGTCTCCCTTATAAGGCAACTGAACGGTAATTCCTGACTTACTCGTGTTGTGCCTGTGGGACATTCATTACACACCTAACAGTCAACGGGGTTGTGTTTCGATAATGAATCAGGGAAACTTGAAATCAGATTCCTTACCCATAGATTAACACATATAACATTCTCAACAAATCCATAGATGGTGACTGCTGTGTTTGTTTTCATTCTCCCCCATAATATTATAAAGCAATAAATATCGGAGAACAAGCCTGTACAAGAAAAATAATTGTACCCGACTGTTAAAATAAAGTGGGATACAAAGGGGAATTCTCCAGGAGGTTACACCTGCTGAGATGGAAGACGCCTGACTCACTGAATATTTGGGGTCTAATTTCAGGTGGGATCACAGAGGAAAATATAGCCCTACTATATGGATTAACACATGGCCACTTGGGGAGTGGTGCTAGACAACTGCTAAAACCTCTGGGACTGCAGTCGCCAGTATCTCTTCAGGAGAGGAAAGAAATAAAGAGAGAGCTTGCAAATTGCTTTTAAAGCTGGCTTTGCAATATACACCTTGCTACTCTCATTGTTTGTTTTCTGAAGATGACACTCCAATGAGTCAAATGTATTTGATGTAAGTGTTGTAAATGACCAGACTTTCTGATAGCATGCAATAGTTTCAAGATTTGGAAATATCCATTAATTGCAGCATGATTTTCAAACAATTATGTACAGCAGTATATATTGTCACTTATGCCAGTCATTTATTTCCAGTTAAACAAATAACTAACTGAAAATCTGTTAGAACAATGGAAGCTTTGAGACTGTCTATAATAACACTTCCCTTCTTCAATCAAATATTCTTGGATATAAGAGGTATTTGACCCATTGATTGTCTTGATGTGTTATGTATTATGTCACACACATGGATGTAGTCTCTTTTTAAATTAATTGTGTAATTTGAACTGAAGTAAAGAGGAGCTGCAGGCTACACGGCAACATCTTGGCGTTTATCCAGAATGCACAGTCCCAGCTGATCTGTATACGGACTGATGAAAGACTGACTGAGCTTTTCTGTTCTGAAAGAGGAGTTAAATAAGATGGCCCAGCCTGTGTCATGTAGGAAGACAGTAATGAAAATATTTTGTGTGGAAACCATAGTATGAAAAGTACAACAATAAATTGAATTGCTGTACAATACAAATCTGTCATTTACCAGTCGCAGCTTTAGGAGTTTAAGTTTGCAAGTGAGCAGAATGCAGGCGTAGGGCAGCACGGTAGCACAGTGGTTAGCACTATTGCTTCACAGCTCCAGGGTCTCCGGTTTCGATTCTCGGCTTGGTTCAGTGTCTGGGCGGAGTCAGCGTGTCTGCGTGAGCTTTTCCGAGTGCTCCAGTTTCCTCCAACAAGTCCCGAAAGATGTGCTGTTAGGTGTTAGGTGAATTGGACATTCTGAATTCTCCCTCTGTGTCGCCGAACAGGCGCTGGAGTGTGATGACTGGGGGATTTTCAGAGTAATGTGGTACCCTCAATAACGACACTTAGGGTGTAAACGGTAAAGAAGGCTTTAATAAACTAAGAACTAGACTGGTGCCGAGACGTGCGCTAACAGCTACACCGCCCACAAGGCAGCTCCTTATATACGGCTCCCAGATGGGCGGAGCTGGAGGAGTTCCCCAGGGTTCCAAGCCCGGTCTTAAAGGGGACATCAGCTTACATGATGACAAGGATACAGTGTTCAGTAACCGTTCATCACATTCACCCCTGTTTAAAAAGGAGTCCGGCGGGTGTGAAGTGCCATCATAGGTCCATCCGTCTCGGTGGCTGGATTGTCCTCATCGACCTCCTCAGTTCGGGTGGTGGTGCGGTGGACACTGACGTTTTGGTTGAGGGTACGTCCGGGAGCACAGCGGTCGGAGCTTCGGTCCAGGTCAGGGCAGGGGAACGGAGCGCAGGGAGAATAGGCGGGGCCGGGGATAGCGGTGCCGGCGGGGTGTGTAAAGAGGGGGCGCTAGGGGGCGTGCGCGATAGGTGCTCACCAACAGGGAGTGGGGCCGGGAGGGGTGTGTTGTAGGGGGTGCTGGGACCTGCAGGGGAGCAGCGCGGGAAGGGGCATCTGTAGTGGGGAATCAAGCGGGTGCCAGATCCTGGAGGGAAACCGTATCTTGCCTGCCGTCGGGGTACTCGACGTAGGCGTAACTGGGGTTGGCGTGGAGTAATCGGACCTTTTCGACCAGGGGGTCCGTTTTATGGCTCCTCGTGTGCCTCCGGAGAAGAACAGGTCCAGGAGCCGTCAGCCAAGGTGGAAGCGAGACCCCGGAAGTAAACTTCCTGGGGAAGACAAACAATCGGTTGTGAGGGGTCTCATTCGTGGCCGTGTAGAGGAGCGACCTAATGGAGTGTAGGGCATCGGGCAGGACCTCCTGCCAGCGGGTAGTTGGGAGACTTCTTGACCGTAGGGCCAGAAGGACAGCCTTCCACACTGTCGCGTTCTCCCACTCCACTTGCCCGTTTCCCCGCGGGTTATAACTGGTCATTCTGCTTGAGGCGATGCCTTTGATGAGCAGATACTGACGCAGTTTATCACTCATGAACGATGTACCCCGGTTGCTGTGGATATAAGCGGGGAAACCGAACAGGGTGAAGATGCTGTGCAGTGCCTTAATCATGGTGGCTGAGGTCATGTCGGGGCAGGGAATGGCAGATGGGAAGCGGGAGAACTCATCGATAACGGTGAGGAATTAGGCATTACGATTGGTGGATAGGAGGGGCCCCTTGAAGTCCACGCTCAGTCGCTCAAAGGGCCCCGAGGCCTTCACGAGCCGAACCTTGTCTGGCCGGTAGAAGTGCGGTTTGCACTCCGCACAGATCTGGCAGGCCCTGATCATGGCCTTGACCTCCTTGGTTGAGTTAGGTAGGTTGCGGGACTTGATAAAATGGACGAGCCGGGTAACCCCCGGGTGACAGAGGTCATTGTGGATGCCTTGCAGGCGGTCATCCTGCGCGTTGGCGCATGTGCCGCAGGACAGGGCATCTGGGGGCTCATTGAGCTCCCATGGACGATACTTGATATCGTACGAGTAGGTGGAGAGTTCGATCCTCCACCTCAAAATTTTATCGTTTTTTATTTTGCCCCGTTGCGTGTTATCGAACATATAGGCGACCGACCGTTGGTCGGTGACGAGGGTGAACCTCCTACCGGCTAGGTAGTGCCTCCAGTGCCGCACAGCCTCCACAATGGCTTGTGCCTCCTTCTCGACTGCAGAGTGTCGAACCTCGGAGATGGTGAGGGTCCGGGAGGAGAACTACTGGTCTGCCTGCCTGATTGAGGGTAGCAGCCAGGGCGATGTCTGATGCATCGCTCTCTACCTAGAAGGGGATAGTTTCGTCCACCGCGCGCATAGCGGCCTTGACGATATCGGCCTTGATGCGGTTGAAGGCCAATCGAGCCTCAGCCAAGAGGGGAAAAGTGGTGGTCTTTATGTGTGGGCGGGCTTTGTCCGCACACTTGGGGACCCACTGGGCGTAGTAGGAGAAGAGCCCCAGGCACCGTTTGAGGGCCTTGAGGCTGCGGGGGAGAGGGAGTTCCTTAAGGGGGCGCATGCGGTCAGGGTCGGGACCTAGGACCCCGATTCCCACGACATAGCCGAGGATGGCCAGCCGGGTGGTGTGGAAAACACATTTTTCCTCATTAAGGGCTCCGGCAGTCTGGAGGAACTTTTCGAGGTTTGCGTCATGGTCCTGCTGGTCATGGCCGCAGATGGTGACATTGTCCAAGTACGGCTATGTAGCCCGCAAACCGTACTGGTCCACCATTTGGTCCATCGCCCTTTGAAAGACGGAGACCCCATTTGTGACGCCTAAGGGGGCCCTGAGGAAGTGGAAGAGCCGGCCGGCTGCTTCGAAGGCATTATAGGGGCTGTCTTTTGGTCGGATGGGGAGCTGGTGGTAGACGGACTTGAGGTCGACCGTGGAGAATACTCGGTATAGGGCGATCCGATTTACCATTTCCTCGATGCGAGGAAGGGGGTACGCATCAAGCTGCGTGAAGCAGTTTATGGTCTGGCTATAATCCACGACCATCCGTTTCTTATCCCCAGACCGGACTACCACCACTTGTGCACTCCAAGGGCTGTTGCTAGCCTCGATGACCCCCTCTCCCAGTAAACGCTGGTCCTCTGAATTGATAAAAGCCATATCTTGGGCACTGTAGCGCCGGCTCCTGCTGGCAACGGGCTTACAGTCAGGAGTGAGGTTCGCGAATAGAGAGGGCGGTGCGACTTTCAGTGTCGCAAGGCAGCATACCGTGAGGGGGGGGCAAGGGTCCGCTGAACTTCAGTGTCAGGTTTTGGTGGCTGCACTGGAAATCCAGTCCGAGCAGCAGGGGGTCACAGAGGTGAGGGAGGATATAAAATTTGAAACGGGTGTACTTGGCGCCCTGGATCGAGAGATCCGCAATACAGTACCCCGTGATTTGTACCGAGTGGGACCCGGATGCGAGTGCTATGGTTTGGGACGCGGGATGGGTGCGCCTTACCGTTTCAGGATGGATAAAGCTCTCCGTGCTCCCGGAGTCGAAGAGGCATGCAGTGTCGTGCCCGTTGACCTGGACCTGCATCATAGAGTTCTACAAGTGTTTTGGCCGAGTTTGGTCGAGGGTGGAGTCCTCAGCCGAGTCGGACTCGTAAAATGGCCGCCGCCGTCGGTCGCACGTGTCGGGTCGAGAAGATGGCCACCGACAAGATGGCCGCTCCCATGATTTGCACGAGGCTGATGACGCGTCCCGGGTCGGTGCGCAGCTGCATTGCGAGGCCTGCAGGCCTGAGAGCCTGATTTTCAGGCCGGCTGTTCTTTGTTCTTCTGGCCCCCTGGGTCTGGCCAGGCAGACCCTCGCAAAATGCCCCTTCTTCCCGCAGTCGCTGCAGATCGCGGAGCGGGCTGGGCAGCGTGGGCGTGGGTGCTGCCCTGCCCGCAGAAGTAGCACGGTGTGCCCCAATGATGAGCGGGTCGCCGCGTGGCGCAGGCCTGTAATACGGGTGAGTCTGAGGAAATCCAGGTGGGGCTCGCAGAGTCCGCGGGGTACGTACCCAAGTTATGTCAGGCCACCTCCAGCGAGTAGGCGAGCGTTAGCATGTCTTGGAGGTCTTTTGCCCTGTTTTCGAGCAGCCGCTGCCGGATATAGGTCGAGCGGATGCCGGACACGAAAGCGTCTCTGATATGCACGTTCATATGGACTTCCCCTGTCACATCCTGGTGGTCACAGTCCCTGGCAAGCGCGGTGAGTTTTTCGACAAATTCGTCGAGCGATTCCCCCGAGCGCTGCTGGCAGGTAGAGAGCAGATGCCTGGCGTGCACATCGTTGATAGGCTTGACGAACCGCTTGTGGAGTAGCTCGACCGCCTCTTCATAAGTCGTCGCTTTTTCGGGCGTGGCGGAGATTCTGTGACTCACCCGGGCGTGGAGTAGACGCAGCTTGCGTGGCCCCAGGATGGGAGTCTCTGAGGAGTCCAGGTAGGCCTCGAAGCATCGGAGCCAGTATTAAAAAATTTCCTTTGCCTCCGGTGGTCATGCTTCCAGGTTGAGCTTCTCTGGTTTTAGGCCTGCGTCCATCCTGATGTAGTTTAGTTTATTAAATTGTGGTACCCTCAATAACGACGCTTAGAGTGTAAACGGTAACGAAGGCTTTAATCAACTAAGAAATAGACTGGTGCCGAGACGTGTGCTAACAGCTACGCCGCCCACAAGGCGGCCCCTTATATACGGCTCCCAGATGGGCGGAGCCGGAGGCGGAGTTCCCCAGGGTTCCAAGCCCGGTCTTAAAGGGGACATCACCTTACATGATGACAAGGGTACAGTGTTACAGTAACCGTTCATCACAAGTAACTTCATTGCAGTGTTAATGTGAGCCTGCACATGACACTAATAAAGATAATGCAGGGTGAGATTTTTCAGGTCCATTCACTGCGGGCGCAAATCCTGGTGTCACTGCTAAATCTCGCGAGAGGGGAATGACAGGATTTGCGCTGGGGAGACCTTGGGCGGGATTCTCCCATGCCGCGCCGTATGGGAGAATCGGCATTAGTGCCATTTTTTCCCGGGCGGCGTTCAGACGCCGTTCCGCCATTCTCCGAAACGGTGAGAATGGCTTCATCGAGGTCAGTGCCGCGCCTGCCGGAGAATCGCCTGAGGTTCTTGTCATGATATTCAGATAAACATCATGGTGCAAACACACATACAGACTGATGGACAGATCAACGGACCAATCAACACACACGCAACATCACAGCCAGAGCAAGAGCAGACGCACTATAAAACGGGGAACACGACACTTCCGATTCATTCCAGCAGGAGACAGCTCAGGGCACAGAGCTCACAGCAAGCCACTCAGACATTCGCCATGTGCTGAGTGCCTCTCCAAGATAGTGTTAAGGCTGGGTCCACAGGTTAGAGGGTAATGAACGAACCACAGCAACCAGTTTACAAATGTTAATAATTGTTAGTAATAAAACTGAGTTGTACCTTCTGCAACCGTGTTGGTTTGTCTGTGTAGCAGAGCACCCAACACGACATAGTACCAGGATTGGAACCCAGTACCTGTGAGACCTACCTACGCATCCTCAGGAATCCGCCATCCTGCGCCATGGACACCATCAGCCCGCCGCAGCCGCTCCAAATCGCTGGAAACCTCGGCGTTAACTGGTAGTTGTTCAAACAGCGCTTCCAGTTCTTCCTAGAAGCCACAGAAAGGGAGAATGCTTCGGACACCAGGAAAATCGCCCTCCTCCTCTCCACGGCAGGACAACATGTCATCCACATCTACAACTCCCTAGTGTTCGCGGAAGGTGAGGACAAGACGAAGTATAAGACGGTCCTTCTCAAACTCGAGCAACACTTCAGCGTCGAGGTAAATGAGAGTTTCGAGAGGTACCTCTTCCAGCAGCGCCTGCAGGGTAAGGATGAGCCTTTTCAATCTTTCCTTACACACCTCCGTATCCTTGCGCAGTCCTGCGGTTACGAGGCCACCTCCGATTCCATGATTCGGGACCAGATAGTTTTTGGGGTCACCTCGGGCACCGTACGCCAGCAGCTCCTCAAGATAAAAGGTCTCACCCTAGCCACCACCATCGAAGCCTGCGTCCTCCATGAAAACGCGACCAGCCGCTACTCCCAATTCCAAGCGGCGGAATCGGCACGGCAGGGGTCCTACGCGGCGGAATCGGCAGGCCAGGGGTCCTATGAGGCCGAGCGGGTCCAGTCCATCGTGTTCCTCCCAGCCTGCGGCCCGGACGAGGGCGGCCATTTTGCGCGCTTTTTGTGGCCTCCTGCGCTTGTACGCGCCAAAAGAGACGTCGACGCAGAGGGAGGTGACGCCCGGGGGGGGGGTCTTGGAGAAGGATGCCGCAATGCCTGGAGGGTGGTGGTGGGGGGTGGAGGGGGGGGGGGAGGGGGGAGGAGCAGGAGCTGGAGTAAGGAGTGGGGAACGGATCAGGGGGTGTGGAAAGGAGGAATGAGTGGAGGAGGGAGGAGGGGGTGGAGGAAGGAAGAGGGGGTGGAGGAATGGGGAGGGGATGGGGGAAATGATGCCGCCGTGCTGTTGGGGGGGGGGGGGGTGAGGGTGGGCACGGGTTACCCGCGGGAGTGACATGCCAGCCGGCCTGCCATGGCAGCACGGTGGCGAAGACACGCTTCCAAGTGCAGGTCATGCTGATGGGCCGAGGCAAGTGGTGCCGCAATGAGAAGATACGGGGTTAAGTGGGCGGTGGACGGATTCTGTGGACAGGGCGAAGTTTGCATGTGTGTCTGCAGCAGTACAAGGCAGCCGGGGCACACATGTGTCCCATGGGCCCTGGCTGTCGAGGTGTCAAAGCGCCATCGTTGTCTCTCCTTCCCAAACACCGCCCCCCCCCCCCCACATTCGTCTTGGTCAGCATGTTTGCGCACCATCCAGCTGTGTTTGCCGCCGTGGCGGGAGCTGCTTCCCTGCAGGTAGCCATTCGGCGCCGCCGACGAAGGCAGCTCCGAGCAGCTGCTGGAGCGGCGGCTGCAGCTGAGGGACTGGCTGCAGAGGGCCCCGTGCCAGCTGCTCATGCTGCAGGTTCTCCCGCCCGACAGGTGCATGAGGAGGTGGAGGGTGACAATGACCACCACATCGGCGGGCATGCGGAGGACGAGGATTCGGATCCTGATGGGACGCAGGGGGAGGAGCAGGAGCAGGTGGTGGTGCCAAGGCGCCGGAGCCACCCCATGCGGCCTCGAGTGTACCGGGACCGCAAGTCGTTCCAGGAGCTTCCGGATACGGCATGCAGGAGGAGACTCTGATTGAGTCGGGAGACTGTGGCACATATATGCCATCTCATGGCACACCTGGCACCACGTGGAACGGGGGGAGGACATGCTATCCCGGTGACCATCAAGGTCACCGTTGCCCTCAATTTCTTCACCACAGGGTGCTTCCAGGCACCGAGCGGGGACCTGTCTGGAATCTTGCAGGCATCGGTGCACCTGTGCATCCGGGCCGTCACCGACGTCCTGTATGACATCACCGACAGATACATACATTTTCCGGAGGACCGGGCACACCAGGCTGACCGGGAAGCGGGATTCTCCTCCGTGGCCGGGATGCCGATGGTCCAGGGGGTATTTGATGGGGTGCACGTCGGCATGCGTCCACCCTCGGAGAACAGGGACGTTTTCCTGAACAGGATGGGGAAGTACTCGATGAACATTCAAGTGGTCTGTGACCATCGCATGAAGATAATGCACATGTGCGACCAATACTCTGGCAGCATGCATGATGCTTTCATACTGGCCCATTCTTTCATCCCCGCTGGTTGCTGGGCGACAGAGGGTTACCCGTTGCGGTTGTGGCTGATGACGCCTATAGGGAGGCCACAGACCAACACGGACACCCTACAATGAGGAGGCCCATGCAGCGACCAGGGGCGCTGTGGAGAGGTGCTTTGGCCTCCTGAAGATGAGATTCCCTGCAGTACCACCCCGACAGTGTCAGGCGCATAGTTGTGGTCTGCTGTGTGTTGCACAACATTGCCCAATAGAAGGGCGATGTCGTGGAGGACGATGCACAGGGTGAGCCCGATGAGGGCGACGCCTCTGCACATGAGGAGGAGGAGGAGGATGGGGAGGGGGGGCCAGACACTACCTGGGGGCGGGAGATGGCCGGGAGGCCGCACGACGACACCGGCTAGGAGAGCGAGCACGCGAGGCGTTGGTCGGCGCATGTTTCACTAACTAGGGGGAGGGCATCGCTGAGCAAGGCACTTGCACCATGGATCGCTCACAACCGCATCACCCAGCACCCCACACTTCCCGCACCATCGCACAACCCTACCGCCCACACCACCACTTTCACACCACCTTACACCTGCGGCACACCGTGAATGTTTTAACACGATTGCTTGTGTCAGCGGGTGTGATCAGTGCCGTGTTGAATGATGACAACCCGCTCTGCAATGAGCTGTGAGCTCCAGATCGCTAGACAATGTCTGACTGATGGCCATAGCTAAACCCTCCACCTCGGTGGTCCCTGTATGCGTCATGGACAACCCACCACATGGCCATGTGGGGTAGCTGGCATCGGTGTGCTGAGGGCGACAGGGGGTTGGGGGGGGGGGGCAGGAAGAAACACACACCCGACCTCACCGTTGTACAGAACTTCGACCCCAGTGCCACTCGATCCCCTTCACGACCCCTCAGGCACCGGACATAGCACAGAGGCATCTAGGTTTGGTGTAACAGTGAATTTAATCGTGACATTCACATACAAGTGCCCTAGCCCCTATAACTAAGCCGTGCCCTGCACCCGTGCCAACTTACTACATGTCTAACTTCTTTGCCTTACAGGCCCTAAGACTACACCTTGGTGTTTCCCCAGACGGTACAGCAGGAGTGGAGGCGGACTGCTGAGACTCCTGCCCTGCGACTTGGCTCCCTGTCGGTGCAGGTTTCCTGGGGCGACCCGGCTTGGATGGGCCAGGCTGCTCGGTGGGCATGCTGGATGGCATGGTGCCACCCTGTTCTGCCCGCTGCCCACCAGATGCACCAGGGACGGAACAGGGGGAGTCCGAGTGTTCCCGGACCTCCCTTGCTGGAATAACCGGGACGGGCACCAGAACCTCCTCCTCCGGTGGTCCCCGGGCCTCACTATGGGACGGTGGTGACCGCGGAGACATGCGCCGTGGCACCACCGACACCTGGCGCTGCCAGTCCTGGATGCCCGCTGTGGAATCGACCAGGGTCTGAACGTTCCCAGCGATGGAGCTCAGGGAGTGCGCAATCTCTGTGAGGCACTGCGCAACCTCCCGCTGGGATTCTGCAACGCCACCCAGCACGTGGCCAAGGCCGCCGATGCTCTCAGCGATGGCCTGCTGGGACAGGGCCATGGCCTGCTGAGACTGGGCCAGACACCGGAGCGCAGCAGCAATGTCCAGTTGGCTCTGGCGCGTGGCTGCCTGTGAGAGGGCAGCCCTGTCCTGGGCCACGGATGACACGTGCACATCAAGCCCCAAGCCTTGCAGAACCTGACCCATGGCCGAAACCGTTGCCCCCATTGCCTTCACTGTGGACGCCACCCGTGTGGTGTCGGCCTGGGTGGCAGCCATGACTCCTCCAACTGCGTCTGCAGATGCTGGAAGACGGCCGTCATCCCGTTGTCCACTCCCTGGGTTTCCAAAGGCATCGGGACTGTGGGTGGGTCTAGTAAGTCCAGGAACCCTGGAACTGTCTGGGTTTGATTAGGGTTAGGGTGCTGGGCCTGGGCTGCCCTCCGACCGTCCAGCCCCTCGGCTGCTCCTACCTCCACCTGCTGTACCGGTTCGGCTGTGTGGTGCACACCAGTCAGTGACCCCGAAGCCTCATCACTTATGTGCCCAACCGATGTGAGTGTATCTGCGATGGTGGATGTTGTGGGTGACAGAAGTGCCGCAAACTCCAGCTCCTCATCTGTCCCCAGGTCTGGGGTCTCCTGGGTCGATCCTTGGACAAACGCTACTAGTCTGCGGCCCACTTTAGGTGCCGTGTCCGGTGTGTTCGTCGACTGTCTGGCCGTCCTCTGTGCGTCACTGTCCAGAGTCCCCGTCCTCTCTCCATCACTGCCCTGGCTCGCAGCCCCCTCCTCGTCTGACTCACGGCCATCAGTATCCTCAATGTCCGTCCTGCCTTCGTCCCTGTCATGTCTATCCATCCACTGTGCGTCCCCTCCAGTGCCACGGCCTCAGAGGAGGGCCCTCCTGTCAAGCTTCCTTCCCCCTTCTGCTGTGCGTCCGTGGGGGCAGATGTGCTTGCAGCTGGACGGCGGGGGCTTCTCCGCGACATCCCTGGATGATCGGCTCCTGGCCCTGGGGAGGACAATGAGGCATGTATTGTTAGACACTCGGAGTCGGGTGGGAGGGGGTGGAGGGGGTATTGTGATGGGGTGGAGTGTCAGGGGGGAGAGGGTGGAGGGAGCATTGTGAGGGGGTGGTGTCAGGGGGGAGGGGGTGGAGAGGGCATTGTGAGGGGGTGGTGTCAGGGGGGAGGGGGTGGAGAGGGCATTGTGAGGGGGTGGTTTCAGGGGGAGGGGCTGGAGAGAGCATTGTGAGGGGGTGGTGTCAGGGGGGAGGGGGTGGAGGGGGCATTGTGAGGGGGTGGTGTCAGGGGGGAGAGGGTGGAGGGGGCATTGTGAGGGGGTGGTGTCAGGGGGGAGGGGGTGGAGGGGGCATTGTGAGGGGCTGGAGTGTCAGGGGAAGTTAGGGGGTGGGGGGGTATGTGTCACGGGGTGGGTTCAAAGGGGGGGCTTGGGAGCAATGGTATGGGGTGCAGTGTGAGGGGGGTGGAGAGGTGAGGGGCTGAGGGAGTGTAGCCAAGCAGGGGAGTCTCACTTGGTGCTGCGACTCCGATCTGGCATTGCGCTACCTCCCGGGTGGCGGCTCCCCCAGCGAAGTCCAGAGCCCTCTGCTCATGGATGGTGAGGGGGTGCAGAACAGGTGATCCCCCTCCGGTTCTTGAACGCTCATGAGCTGTCTTATCCTGCGGGTGGGGGGCGGGGGGTGGGGGGGGGGAGGCATCAGAGTTAGGCGGTCAGCATCAAGACGCGCAGATGTTGTCAACATTATGACTGGGTGGGGGACCCTGGACCCTGGGCACTACGCCATGGCAGCTATCGGGGGGGGGGGGGGTTGCCCATGTGGGTCAGGTACAACGTGGTGTCCCCAACACCCCACCCCCCCCCTGCGTGGGCAGAGGGGGGGTGGGGCCACGAGACGTGGTGGGGGGGAGGGAGGGGTGGGATGTGGCCTGGGGGGAACCCTCGGGGTACTTACTCTGGCAGCCCTCGTGAGGTCGTGGAGCTTCTTGCGGCACTTGTCTCCAGACCGGGGGGGGGGGGGGGGGGGAGTGCCCCAAAGCGCTAACCTCACGCCAGCCATGCCTCACAATGCTAGCTGGTTGCCGGTGCCCACGTCTTGGGCAAAAGATGGAGCAGCGTGTCCAGATCACTGTCCCGGTACCTGGGAGCGGCACGGCGGGGTTCAGCCACCTCGATCGTTCGGGTCCTGTGCGCGGATCGCGCACTTTGAATGACGCGGCGCAGCGCCAGCCGGGCGTCGCGCGATGAGGACGGCGCTCTGGCACCACGCTCACCGCGTTTCACGCTGCCCCGCTGCTGGCCCCTATTCGGGGCCTGAATCGATCGTGCCCGCGGCCGTTTCGCGCCGTCGTGAAACGCGACGGCTTTCACGACGGCGCGGACTCTCTGCCTCATTATCGGAGAATCCCACCTCTCAATTTGACCCTCGCCAGTTACGTGATCTGAACGAGAACTTGATTACCTTGAATTTGCATTGATTTAAATACCATTAAACGCCTTTTCCCAGCAGCACCTGGCCCTGTGGAATGCTCCACCCCAGCAGCATGACATCGTGCCCCCGCAAATCACTACTGGTTTTCGAAAACAAAAGCAGATCATGATGGCGACAACAGGGGTGCATGAAGGCCCCGGGGTTGAGTGCCGAGGCTGTGCATTGCCCCCTGGCACAGCCCTGGCACTGACCTTGGCACTGACCCCTGGCACTGCTCCCTGGCAGAGCGGGTTGTCATCATTCAACATGGCACTGATCACACCCGCTGACACAAGCAATCGTGTTAAAACATTCACGATGTGCCGCAGGTGTAAGGTGGTGTGAAAGTGGTGATGTGGGCGGTAAGGTCGTGCGATGGTGCGGGAAGTGGGGAATATTTATACTGTGGAGTGAGAATGAAAGATGAGTCATAGCCGCAGAAACCCAGGGAAACTGGGTTTCAGATTCCAGCATCCACAGTAATTTGCTTTTATAGAGGAGTTCACGAGATTGGCATCAATGCCATTGGGCTCAATATCCATCCTCTTTGTTACTAGAGCAATGAAACTGCGCGGCCATGGACCCGGCAATTCTCCAGCCATATCCGCAGGTAAAGCCGGGGGCTGCGTGCCTGCTAGCCTCCCACCAGACGGAGGATCGGTCCAGCTTTTGTGCCATTTTTTCAGGCGTAAAACACCACTGTTCCCACGCCAGCGTCAGCACTTCATCTTCAAATCGGAGAACCCGTCCCCCAGTTGTTCCACTTGGTGTCAGTGTGATCCCTGTACAATCAAACTTCATGGCGAGATTCCCCATTCCCCGACGCCGATTTCATAATCGACGATTGGGCGGAGAATTCCTTTTTACGGTGAAATCGAGTGCGGCGCCTGGTTCCAGATGCTCCTCCCCCTCCAAAATGGCATCATCGGGGAGCACGGCGCACGCCGTTGGGACAGCCTGAGGACGTTACCTGAAGGCCTTCCTCCGATGCTCCACCCCCGATGGGCTGAATTCCTTTTTAAAAATCTTTTCATTGGCATTTCCCATATTTATAAACAATTGTATAGATACACATCACATTTTTCTCGCCCGCGCTACTTTGCTTTATTATACAGAGAGGTTTAGTTTGTCCTTCGTTTAACTGACCCTATGTGCATTTCGTTGCTCTCTGGAGCAGTCTATGGTTCCTCCCCTTCCCCGTTGTCCCCCCCCCCCCCCGCTGCTGGCCTCGAACAGGTTTTGGAACAGACCGACAAACTGCCCCCAAGTATCCAGGAAGCCTTCCTCTGACCCTCGGGTGGCGTACTTAATCTTCTCCAGGTGGAGAAATTCCTGGAGAGCAAGCTGTGGGTGGTGCTGCCGATCGCCAGCCGAGCAGGATTCTCCGGCGTGCGATTAGGGAAGTGAAAGCGAGGGCGTTGGTCCCCTTCCCCATGTGTAACTCTGGCTGCTCCGATATCCCGAAGATTGCCACTATTGGGCATGGCTTCACCCTCACCCCCACAACCTTGGACATTGCCTCGGAGAAGGCTGTCCAGAACCCAGCAAGTTTGGGGCAAGCCCAAAACATGTGAACCTGCTCATTCGGGTTCTGGTCAGGTGCGCTCTGTGCACCACTTTGAGCTGCAGATGGGCTGAATTCCTGACCGCACGGTTGTGTCTCAGCGGTCGGGAACCTGGTGTGGCAGCTGCGGACTGTGTCCAGCACCACCAACAGTCGGGTGGGAGTGGCAGGTCGGGTCCACGCAAGGCCGTCGCCATGTTGTGCGACGCGTCCGATGCAGGTCATCGCCTTGCGCATGCGTGGCCATGGACCCAGCAATTCTCCAGGCGTTTATATCGGGAAGGCCGTGCGTTTTACGTGGCGCGGATGCTAGCCCCTCACCGGTCAGAGGGTCGGTGCCGGGGCCTCGCCGATTTTTCCCACATAAAGCGGCACAGATCCTCCGGACATCGCCCAAAAATCGGAGAGTCCAGCCCCATGTCTCTCCCTTGTGACACGCATATATCAGATTGCTATATATCCGTGAGAGGAAAGAGTGGGATCCTTAAACCCCATATCAATGGTTATTTCCATGTGACCTCCGAAGTAGACATTATACATGCCTTTTGTACATTAGAGTCCAAGATCACTGCAGGAACAATCTGAACATTCCTGAGGAATGTCAAATGATCTTAATACTTTTTCAACAGGAAACTCTGCTGGAGGTGGCTCTGCAGTCACCATTTTCTTCATGGTATACTGTAATGCTTCAATTCCATGCATCCATATCACACACACAGCACACCAGTCATCATCTGTTAAAGTTATTATACTGTTGTTAAATAACTCCAACATTCTTTGCTGCTCTGAAATCACCTTCTTAAGAGATTCCTTAAGATTCAGAGCCATCTTTTCATCAGCTGCGGTGAACGTGTAATGTTCTCCAGAAAACAAGTTTCTACTTTTCTGCTGCCACCATTGCCTGCTTCTGCTGACATGACCCATGCACTCTGCTACTCCTGAGTGTAAAAATCTATTGCCATGAATGTACCTGAGCTTTTGGAAGGTTAGTGCTGGATGCTGCACGTGGTCAGAAGTTGGTTTCCTCCATTGCTTATCGCGCCTCCCCCAGTATTCATAGAATTTATCCATAGAATCCCTACAGTGCTAAGGTGGCCATTCAGCCCATCCAGTCTGCACCGACCCTCCGAAGGAGCACCCCACCTAGATCCACTGCCCCGCCCAACCCAACCCATCTCCATAACTAACCTGTGCATCCCTGGACACTATGGGGCAATTTAGCATGGCATCCACCTAACCTGCACATCTTCGGACCATGGGTGGAAACCAATGCACCCGGAGAAAACCCACTCAGACATTGGGGGAGAAAGTGCAACCTCCACACAGCCCTCCTGAATTGAACCCGTGTCCCTGGAGCTGTAAGGCAATAGAGCTAACTCCTGTGCCATTGTGCGCGCCCGCCCCCCACCCCCCGCCCTCCCCACCGTCCCCCTGTGCCCCCTCCCCAATACGGGTAAACTGGAAATAAAGGAAAATGAGCATATAATATAATTATATATTCAGTCAGAGAGCTTCAGGTAAAGTTTTATGGAACTGAATTTTGGTGTATGCTTTATTACTTGCGCGCGAATAGACTGAGGAAGAAAGGACAGAGAAGATTTAGTATGAACCCTAAACTGAGACTTGCGATTTCTCCATAAATATGTTTAATCAGTTCTCTCTCTGCTGAAGATTTCTTGGACCACTTGGGGGCAGGAGGGCAGAGATGAAGGAGCCTTCTTCTGTATGGGTTATACACTTGTTATAAACTGTTTCCTCTTGCAAGCTGAGTAGAGGGGCTGTGAATATGAATTTGTGAGGATTACATACAGGAATATAAGCATGCAGCCAGATGCGATGAGGTAAACAGGCATCAGGCAGCTGCATCAGGTGGAAGGATTTGTCAGAGGAAAATGCGCATCAGTATGGGTCTAAATAGATATAGTTTTAGTTTAACATCAACAACCTCAGAAAAGGCCTGTTACACTGCAGAGGATTTCATGTCGACAGAAAAAATAGTTAGTTGGGTGGCACGGTGGCGCAGTGGTTAGCACTGTTGCTTCATGGCACCAAGGACCGGAGTTCAATCCCGGCTCTGGGTCCCTGTCCATGTGGAGTTTGCACATTCTCCCTGTGTCTGTGTGGGTCTCATCCCCACAACCCAAAGATGTGCAGGGTAGGTGGATTGGCCACACTAAATTGCCTCTTAATTGGAAAAAAAAAAGAATTGGATACTCTAATTTTTTTTTTTTAAAGATCCAGTTTTCAAAAAGAGCAGGGTATCTCTTGCATCCTGGACAGCATTTATTTCTCATCCAAAGGGGCTGGTTTGGCACAGTGGGCTAAACAGCTAGCTCGTAATTCAGAACAATGCCAGCAGCGTGGGTTCAACTCCTGTACCGGCCTCCACGAACAGGCGCCGGAATGTGGCAACTATGGGCTTTTCACATTAACTTCATTGAAGCCTACTTAGGCTTATTATATCAGTCAGAACAGTTTTATTAGTAATTCAGCTGAGCGCTGATTGTGGTATCATTGATGAGTATGAAATGGATGCTATGTTCACCCACATAATAAGTCATTATCCTGTATGTGAAGCGCTTTAAGATCTTTCCAAAATAGATGGCAAAACATTACATATCCACAAGCCTTTCAAGTAACCTCAGTCCTAAGTATAACATTTAGTTTTGTGATTATGTGAAAAGTGTGTAAGCAAACAGATATTTTTGTTTAGTCTTAAAGTACAAAACAGGGTAAAATTCTCTGTTTCGAAAGTGTTGGCACCGGGCTGAATTGCATGTGATTCACATTTTTGATGGGGCGCAATTTGGTCAGCAAGTCAGGACATGCAAATGGGCCAACACTCTGCCGGCGCGTATTCCGAGCAATTACCAGCCCACAGGCGTACTAACCACCGGGGCCAGAGTCAGCACCAAAGAGCCTGGCAGCTGGAGCACTCCACTTACCACACATTCACTGCAGCCACCAAGATGGTTCAGAGAAGGCCTTTAAGGTCGGGGGTCCGAGGTGGTCCCACAGCTCCAAACCAGTGTGGAGCAGAGGGACACCCTCTTTCCCAGTGTGGGCGGCAGACTTAAGCCCGCCCTTCTGAACATTGCCTGAGAGGTGGTGGCAGAGGCAGTCAGCAGTGCCACCAGGAGGAGACAGCTGGTGATCCGGAGGGGTGGAGTCACTGGTGAGTTCTCTGCCCTGAGGAAGGCAGAGAACCAGGGAGGGTTCCAATGGCTCCAATGCAGGTGTACTCTGGTGGGATGATCTCTGCTGATCCCCTGCTTCCTCTGCAATGGAGTAACACTTCTGAGCAGTGCAAACACCTGGTGGCCTCCTGATTGAGCTTGGCCCTTGCTGATAGAGCTGGGGTATGAGGGTGTCCAGAGGGGCGGCCTGGGTGGACTCCCAGATGACCTTCTGAGCATTTAAAGGATATAGGCTGCACTCTGCAGAGTTAACACCCAGAACGTGTAATTGGCACCAAAGGGGTGTGTTTAAAAGACAGACTGCAGCAATGGCGGTCTGAGCCAAGCCACCCCGATCTAAGGGGGGCACCCCAAGTCCACGGATGTGACACAAATCACTACCCACTATTGCCCCGGCCCAGGCAGCCATTCCCCAGCAAGCCCGATAGTTTTCAACAGTTTTTCAGTGTTTTTCAAGTCTCCTGCTACCCCTCCACAGCCATGGCACTCAATCCACATTTGTACTTGTAGTAATTCACACCCGCCTGACATCTGCCTGAGAGGGGCGGAGCATCATGGAAGGGTGGAGCATAATGTGTCCAACCCGCTAATCACATTTAAATACATGCAAATGCTGGTTTTGCATGTCCACGCCGCACAAGGTGCAAACCTCGTTATCGCCACCAGGGAGGGACTGGAGCATGGCATCCGAATTGGCGCCAGGAGCAGGCCTCGATTTTGGCCAGACAGCGGGTTCTCCGCCCGATCACGGGTCGCGTCTCCGGCATCGTGAGGTGGAGAAGTCAACCCGCAGTCTTGGAAAATAGACATTGAAATCTAAAATGCGGCCCTTTTCCCTTTGCCATTTCGGGAGATAGAACATAAGATCTAGTTTCGTTAGATGCCAAATGAAGTACCTCAATGTCAGGTGCTAACAGACAAGGATCATATAGAATGCCAACTCTAGTGCTCACATAGCAGCTTCTTGTCATGCTTTTTCTCTGATGATGTGCGGCAAACTCCCTGATCTTTGCCTGTCTCTGGAGAGAAGAGCTCAGACCACTAAAGAAATAAAGCAGACTTTTCAAAGAGGAGCCCACAAAACAAAATACTGACCTGTTAAAATCTTTAGGCTCCCTTTATTCCAATGGTGTTTAGATACTGTTCTAAGGTGGTCTTTGAACTAACAGAAGTAAACCACTTGCAGCAATCCTCAAAGACCAAGTATCCGTATTTAATCATTAGGTTTATCCACCTCAGATTTTGAATAAACCCGCTCTAAAAGCACGACTTAAATGTCTCAGTAATTATACAGAATTTATTGTTGCAGTTGAGCATGTTTTTCTTTCAGAAAATTGTACTATTTTTAATTACTTTATAGTACTTACAGTAATATCACAGCAAATGTATATTTGTTTTCTTTTTTAAATAGCAGAGATGAAATTTAAACACAGAGGCACAGTTCAGTCCTGAATACTATCTATACAATCAATAATTGTGTGTAAGTTATCTTAAGAGCTATTGCATTGAAGGACTTCACCTTAGGGTCTCATTCTCAAAGCTTTCAAGCTCCGTAGACAGCAGTTGGGTTCTTTTGTCTCTCCAGGACACCATTTACTGACACTATTCGAGTAAAATGTATGAATGAGATCTAGTTGCACATCACGTTTAATATGTGATCATAAAACATTCAATCCAAAATCTGTAGTCACGCAAAGTGACACACATTTCTCCATGATGCAGAACCATAGGAACAGGAGGAGGCCATTCGGTTTCTCAAATCTGTTCTGCTATTCAATTAGATCATGGATGATGTATATCTAATCTCCATCCACTTGACTTGGTTCTATACCCTTAATACCCTTGCCGAAGGTTTCATTTGGCCTAGCTTCAATGGCTCTTTGGGGAAGTGTTTCAGATTTCCACTAGAATTTGTGGGCACAAGTGCTTCTTGACAACATCCCTCAATGGCCTAGCTCTAATTTAAAGATTATTCCACTTTGTTCCGTACACTCCCACCAGCGGAAATAGTTTCTATCCAATTTATCAAATCCTTTGATCATCTTGAACACCTCAACCGGATTATCCCTTAAACTTGTGCATTCGAAGAATTACAAACCTAATCTAAGGAACCAGTCCTCATAATTTCACCTGAATTTAAACTTTCAGCCTTCATAACTTTGGGGTTCAACTCCTCCAGTGCCATCCTATTCAACATTCCCACCTGGGCAAAATCCCATGGGCTGGATTCCCCGATTTGCAGATGAAGTACTGACGCCGGCATGGGAACAGTGGCGATTTACGCCCGAAGAAATGATGCAAAATCTGCACTGATCCTCCATCCGGTGGGGGGCTAGCAGTCACGCAGCGTAAAGCCTCCGGAGCCTCCGGACGGCAGTCCTTTGATCAATTGTTGCAAGTAGTGAAGGACCATTACAACTCCTGACCCTCCATCATTATGCAATGCTTATGAAATGCTATAAATTTCATACACTCATTCGTGGTTCGGGTGAAATGGTATCCACTTTTGTAGCCAGACTTTGACAAATGTTGAAACATCATGAATTTGGTACTTCCTCAGTGACATGCTGCATGACTGGTTGGTCTGTGGGATCAACAGCTTAAATATTCAGAAACAAGGATATCCTTGGACAAAGAAGTTGAGTTGGCTCAAGCAACTGAAAGAGCTGAGCAAAACAGTTTTGAATTACAAAGCATGCACAGTGAGGTGAACTAGTTATAGCGGGAAGCAGCAGTCGCTCGAGGGAGCAGCTAAGCCAGAAAAGAAGAAAAGTGACCGGCATCCACAATGGTTATCATTGTGGGGGAGAGCATTCCACAGGCAGATGCAAGTACCAGGATTTCAGCTGTTTCGGATGTAATAGTGGATGCCATCTACAAGCCAGGTACAAGGTCAGCAGCCTATTACAAGTTCCCAAAAAATATGATGGACGACTCCAGTCAAGAAGCTCGAGGAAGACCCTGATGAAAAATCAGAAGTATACAAGCTTAACAAGATTAAGTAAAACACCCCAATAAAGATTGTCATTGTCGTCAACGGCCGTGCACTTAAAATGGAGGTTGATGCAGGGGCGGCTGCCATAGTAGTGGGTGAGCAAATGTTTAGTTACAGGGAGCACCCTACCTAGGCCCATGCCTCCTCCTCATGCCCGTAACCTCACCTAACGTGCACATCTTTGGAACCTTGCCTACCTCCTAGCTCAGTAACCCAGTTATTGCCAGTAAATGCTTCGAACCTGCCTGTGCTATCTCTAGAATTGGCTATTTGCCAGATTGGTCTACTATTCCCCCACCCTCCATAAGTCCAAACTGCTGTGTGCAGTGCAAGGGGTAAAATTCTGTTACACATATCATAGATGGCGCGATTTAAAGGAAACATTTCTCAGTGCATTTTGGGAGCAATTGGTGGGGTGTTTCCCGATGGCCGCATTAGCGAAATCGGGTTCCGTATTTAACAGCATTTGGTGCTGAAAATGAGCCTCACGAGCGTCTCACCTTTACTGGCGGTCTTGCTGCCTGATTTGTCTGACTGGTGCCTCAGCATCTCGCTGCTATCAAGGAGGGAGGCTACTTTTAAATGTCCCCTCACCACTCATTCCCAGACAACACACAAGCATGGCAGAGCGTGGACCTGCCGTCTCTTTAGGGATGCTGACCTGGACAGGCTTCTCGTAGCCGTCAGTGAGCGACGAGACATCCTGTTCCCCCGAGGGGGTGGGAGGACCAGCAGCAAGGCCACCAATACTGCCTGGGAGCCAGTGACAGCTGTCAGTGTGGGCAGCATGAGCAGGAGGACCAGTGTCCAATGTCGAAAGGAGACCAACTACCTTCACTGAGCTGCAAGGGTAAATTATCACCTCTCTCCGGGCATCAGTTCTATCTGCCCCTCAAATTCCCAACTACCCTCACAAGTCACTGACTGACGCCTCACACCCTCCCCACATTCAATCTTGTTCCTCAGCACCACTGGCACCACCATCACAATCCTTTCATGTCCAGTTGCGGTGTCCACACATGCCACCTTCTATAAACCCCCCTAATCCATCAAGTGCACGGCTCACAAAGAAATCTCTTTGTTGCCACAGGAGAAGATAGCCCATAATAAGCGGGAAAAGGTCAAGACAGGGGATGGTGTACCTGAGATCCGAGTCCTCACCCCCTATGTGAAGCGGACCCTGCAGGTTGCGGGATTGACCGAGGAGAGAGCAGTCACTGTCAAAATGATCCTTCCCTCTCACTGATCACATATCTATTGTCTCACAGGATCTTCATCTGATGGGGCCTGGGCATCCGGAGTCATCCTTTCCCCACCCTCCCCCACCACCCAAGAGATCACCGAGGAGGAGAGCTCCAATGGGGAACACAACTGAAGCGTCACAGTTGCTACCCCCACCTTCCATCAGTGCAGAGACACACACCTCGGTGGGTGACATTAGTGGACAGGCTTCTGGGGCACAATCACAGTTGTTGATGCACATTAGGTAAAGGCAGGAACATCCATGGGAGTCAGCAGTTGGAGATCTGCTGGATCGTAGGACTCAGTTGTGTCCCAGTCAGACACTGAGCCTCTGAACAAGGTTATCCCAGAGCTGCTGCAGATGCTTGGACACGGCTGTGAGATTCAGGAGGGGATGTCAGTGACACTCCGTCGAGTGCATAGCCAATTGGAGGAGTCCCAAAGGCTATGGGCACAAGAGTCCAAAGATGTGCAGGTTAGGTGGATCGGCCATGCTAAATTGCCCCTTAGTTTCCAAAAGGTTAGGTGGGGTTACTGGGTTATAGGGATAGGGTAGAGGTGTGGGTTTAAGTCGGGTGCTCTTTCTAAGGGCTGGTGCAGACTCAATGGGAAAAATGCTAAAAGATGAGGTATTTACCGCGGTAGCTGAGCATTTACATTTGCCTGAGATACATTCTGACTGATTAGATATGGCAAAGCTCCAGTTGCAGATTAAGCAACTTGAACATGAAAAAGAATTAAAGCAACTTGAACATGAAAAAGAATTAAAGCAGCTTGAATATACAATGAGAGAAAAAGAAAGAATAGCCCTAGCAGAACAAAAAGAAAGAGAAAGGGAGATACAGATCAGGGAAAAAGATAAAGAGAGAGAGTTTGAACTTCAGAAAATGGCCATGAAACATGACAGTCAGTTAAAATTGGCAGACGTAAAGGGAAACGTACAGTTGGATGAGATTGATGAGGATAGTGAGACAGAGCGTCATAGTCGAAGACGTGGTGGGGATCTATTTAAATATGCCCAAGCATTGCCAAGGTTTGACGAGAAGGAAGTAGAAGCCTTTTTCATTTCATTTGAGAAGGTAGCTAAACAAATGAAATGGCCACAGGACATGTGGGTATTACTGATTCAAACAAAGCTGGTAGGTAGAGCTAGTGAAGTGTTTGCATCACTACCGGAGGAGGTATCTAATACGTATGAAGAGGTGAAAAAATCCATCTTAGGTGCACATGAACTAGTGCCTGAAGCTTACAGACAAAGGTTTAGAAATTTAAGGAAAGAATTTGGTCAAACATACATGGAGTTTGAAAGGCTCAAACAGAGTAATTTTGATAGGTGGATAAGGGCTTTGAAAATAGCCCAAACGTATGAAGCTCTCAGAGAAATTATACTTTTGGATGAGTTTAAAAATTCAATTCCTGATGCAGTGAGAACTCATGTGGAAGACCAGAGGGTAAAAACTGCGAGATTAGCAGCAGAAATGGCAGATGATTATGAACTAGTTCAGAAATCAAAGCTTGGCTTCCGACATCAGTTTCAGCCTGTGAGGAATAGAAACTGGGGACATGAGAAATACTCAAGTGGTAAAGGTAAAGGTGATCTGATGGGCTATATTAAAGAGAGTGTACCTCAGATAAAAAGGAAATCCAGGAGGGTGGAAGAGAAATGAAAAGTTTCAAATGTTTTCACCGTAATAAACTAGGACATGTAAAGTCACAGTGTTGGTGGTTGAAGAAAAGCACTGGGAAGGCTGATGTGGTAAAACAGGATAAGACAGTGGGCTTTGTTAGAATGGTAAAGGAAAGCTCAAGGGAAGCGAAGGAGGTGCAAAGGATTGTACAGCCTGATCAAGAGGTGATTGATAAGAAGGTGCCAGATGTCTTTAAAGAATTTACTTATGTGGGTAAAGTTATTTCATGTGTATCAGGAGGAGCAGGTAAAGATACGGGAGCTAGTCAATCTTTAATGGTAAGAGATGAGGAATTATGTAGTTTGGGAAGAATGTTGCCAGAATACGTGGTAATATGTGGAATTTAGGGTGAGAGGAGTAGCGTTCCATTATATAAGGTAAGGTTGGAAAGTCCAGTGAAGAGTGGTGAAGTGGTAGTAGGAGTAATAGAGAAACTATCTTGTCCAGGAATACAATTTATCTTGGGTAATGATATAGCTGGATCGCAAGTGGGAGTGATGCCTACTGTGGTTGATAAGCCAGTGGAAAATCATACAACTGAAGGACGTTGAAGGACGAATATCCTGGGATTTTTCCAGATTGAGTAGTAACAAGGTCGCAAAGTCACAGGTTAAGACAAGAGGAGAAATCAAAGAGTGAAGATGAAGTTGAAGTGCAATTATCAGAAACGATTTTTGATCAGATGGTTGAAAAAGAACAAGAACAGGTAATTTTTTAGTTCAGGAGCCCCAACATGAAACACATCAGCCACCCCCGACCAAGCCCAAATCCCCCAAAGGGTGCACACACCCCTCTCCCCGTGAACCCAACCCCCGCCCACACCCCCACCCCGAGTACTGGGGCAGCAGCTTCAGCACCCTTAAGCCCTTGAGCTGCTTGCCGGAAAATGGAAATGGCTGCTCACTTCCTCAGTTCCCCTCAGCAGCCATTACATCAGCTTCACGTTTTTCAAAGGAGTACTAAACGACACCCGTGTGATTTGTCACTCGGGAGCCGGTTAATTCCCAGGAGGCCATTACATTTGACTTCAATCTCGCTAATAAGATGTGAATGAATGGAAATTAGAGTGAATGACATGTTCTCCATATATGGGCGAGATCCGGAACTCGTTTTCGGGAGTGGGCCGATGAGATAGCAAACAACCAGCGCAAATCTTGATTGTGGCCTTTGCTGCTCTTTAACTGGCGCATCCAGATCCATGTCACATGCAGCAGAGTAACTAAATGGCACCCATAATCATAGAACCACGACAGTGCAGAAGGAGGCCATTCGGCCCATCAAGTCTGAACCGACCCTACCAAGAGCACCCTACCTAGGTCCATGCCTTCACCCCATCCCCATAATCTCACCTAACCTACACATCTTTGGCCACTAAGGGACAATTTAGCATGGCTAATCCACCTAACCTGCACATCTTTGGACTGTGGGAGGAAACCGGAGCACCCGGAGGAAACCCACGCAGACACGGGGAGAATGCGCAAACTCCACACAGTCACCCGAGGCCGGAATTGAACCCGAGTCGCTGGCGCTGTATCTTGTACCACACTGAGTTTCACCTGTGATAGGAAATAGATATAATTTTAAGTAATTTATAATTGCTTTTGTGGGTATTAGGAATAAGATATAACTCAATTTATGTTTCCGTATTTATATTAAGAAAGTGTTAAGAACTTCAGTTTAGTTTCGCTTTAAAATGCCTGCATTGTACTGAGGTTTTATGATCCTAAAGCAAACACAGGATGTAAAAGAATTGGCTGTTGCCTAGCAATCAGCAGCTTACAGAGAAAGAAAAGGCAATTTTGAATTCAGTTGGAACAAGGTAACCCAAAAGGAAGCACCATTCCCCAGGATCTGCCAGAACAGGCTGGACAGTACATAGGGCCAGAAAACAAGTCTCATAAACTAAATAATAAAGTCCCAGAAACCAGGGAAAGGGGCAGGAGCAAGTTCCAAGAAGAGCTCCTGGTCAGAGGAACAAGGAACAGGAATCTCAAAAACAGATCCTGTTCAGTGAAGTCAAGAATACGGAGCAGAGAGCCTTCAAGTTCATTAGCTGACTCCTGTCACTCTGCACAGTAGCCATGTCCCACGTATCTAAAAAGAAGTTAGGAGCTGTCAAGTTCGGGTCTACCCTGGGATTTGACTTGTCCAATATTAACATCACCAGGGATCGTTTCACCTGTACATTCTCAGTGAACTACATTGGTTCCTAATCCCTCAATATTTGGCATTTAATTCCCTCTTTGTCAATAGTTTCCCCAGCCCCTTTAATCTTTGCAATTTCTTCTAGCTCAGTATCCCTACCCAAATGCTGCATTCCACTGACTCCAATATTATGAGCATACCCTGCAAAATTCTTCAAGCTTCTCTCACTCTGCTCAATAATTCTCTTCATTATATAAAAGCAAATTACTGCGGATGCTGGAATCTGAAACCAAATTCTCTTCAGCCTGTTTATGCAGCACCTTGGGATGTTCCTTCGAGGCACTGCATAGGTATTTTTTAAGTGATGATGGGAAATTGATAAGTCCATTCTTTCGATGAAGCGAAAGTGTTGGATAAACATGCATGACTAGGAGGTTGTAGAAATGGAAAACCCAGTTTCCTCAATGTCAATCAAAAAATTTAAGTTATTGAGAGGTTGTGGTGGTATGTATTAGGGGTAATATGGTACACCACGTGTCGACAGGCTATTGGTTGAGGGATGCCAGGTCCTGATAGGATCTGCCACCTACTGGACTCCACCCAGAAATGCCGGTATAAGAACCCAGCTTTTCCCTCCATTTCCCTCAGCAGCTGCATTCTGTAACCACGCTGCTGGGGATAAAGTTCTGCTTAATAAAGCCTTCAATTGACATTACCTCAACCTGCCTCGCGTCATGTTGACGGTGCTACAGAGGTTAAAAAAGAAAAGTCATTTTACAAGAGGGACAAGGAAGAGGACGTTAATTCAAAAATGATTTTCTACTGAAGTAATAAAATACCAGTCTGATGAATGGTGTTGGCATGCTTCTCGACATTGCAAGTGTTATCTCTTGGTTGCTTTAAAAAGGACGTCGAATCAGCACTGTATTATTTAACAATACCTTACAAAGCCCGAAAATGTAGCTGAGGCAATGATAAAAGATACGTTTTTTATTTACATCTGTGCATATCACAGATTTATTGCATTTATTTCAAGATGAATACACTCCAATTCAGCAATCTCCATGACTTCTCAGCACTTTTCTTCACATTATTGTTTACCCCTTAACTACAATAAGATCCTTTCCTTTAAATGCTTTATCCATCTCATCTGTCTCCAAATCCTTTCACTAATTCCCAGCTATCCAGGGAACAGGAGCCAGGCCACACCAGCCAAACCATCTGGATGATTAAATAACCCAAGGTATTAGGAAAGTACAACTGCTCTGGTTTGAAGCCTTTTGAAGCCAGACCCGATTGATGGTGTCACTAAAGAGGGAGACGACAAATAGCCATAATGTAAATACTGGCCACTGAGGCCTTTTTTGCCACTTTGTTCATGACACATCCGGTGCGAAAGCCTCCTCTCATGTCTAGTCTAAAATGCAAACAACGGAACTGCATTTTAAAGCAAGGGGTTTGCCGACTAGAATTATATTTGTGGAAACATGATCATGATAATTTGCCCCCCCCCCCCCACAGAAAGGCAGTGAGCTGTTCTGTTTATCAGAAGTGAATGCAGAGAATCCGTTTTTATTACCCGAACTTATGTTAGCAGTGATTTCGAGCCCAGAGAATCCGATTCTCCACATTGAAGAAGCGACATGGGGCAAGATTCCCCGTTTTCCGACGGTGATTACGTAATCGGCGATCGGGCAGAGAATCCATTTTTACGACGAAATCAGGGGCGGTGCCTGTTGTACACAGTTTTCGCATGATCCGCCCCCTCCGAAGCGGCATCATCGCAGCACGCGCCGCACGCAGTTGGGATGGCCTCAGGTCATCACCCCGATGCTCCTACCCCGATGGACCAAGTTCATGACCGCGAGGTTGATGTGTGGTCCCAGCCATGTGGGAACCCTCGTGTGCCCCCTTTCCCCTCCCGATCCTGGTTTCTACCCCCGCCCCCTGACCCCCCCCCCAGCCATTACCCCCAACACTCTTCCCTCCGCACTGCGCCCCTGGCTCCACCGGTGCTGCCCCGCCGCCCATCCCTGCCAGATTCACACTCTGTGGCCTCTGTCCTGCGCCCTCCCATGGGGTCTATCGTGGGTGCCTTCCTTGGGTGGGCTGTGTGCTACCCCACCAACATGGTGCCACCTGGTTGCGGGGTGGGTCCCCACGTGCCACCCGCCAGCACCATGCCAGGTAGAATGCATGCAAGCAGGAACCAGAGATGGGGCTGGTGGGATTTGGGCATCTGTTTGAACTGTAACTGTAGTGTGCCATGGTCCTGTGTGTGGTACAAGGGTTGTGCCCACCTGTCCAGGGGCAGGGTGGATGGGAGCAGTGGTGCAGTGGGCAAGCAGGACCTGGTGCCGGCCGGTGTTTCTGTGGGGTGGGCTGGCTGGTAGTGCCATTGGTAGGGCACCTGCCCTGGAGGGGGGGGGGGGGGGGGCAAGGGCCAAGGTGCATGTGACTGCTGTGTGGGGTGCGCTCTGCACCCCCCCCCCCCCACCTCCTGCAAGATTAAACCAGAGTGCCACCAACCTGCACATGGCTGCATCTTATCATATGGTAAGTTCCAGAGCCGCTGGGTGGCCATTTTGCTGAAGTGTGTTCTACTGGTATGCATGTTCTCTCTGAGGTCCCTAACACACTCTGCCCGGACAGTCTACGGCCGAGGTAATGGGTGTTGGGTTAAATGTTTAAATGCTGCAAGACTCCTTTGTTCCACACCCTGCCATGTCTGCTCCATAATAATGGATGGGCACTTGTGTAGGGAATGTTCCTGAGAGGCCCACACTGTAAGTAAAGAATGGGAGAGGGAAGGGGTTTTGAAAATCTGCTACCAACTTTCCCACTTGCGCTGGAAGCTGGAATGTACCATCTGGTACAATAAATAGGCTGCACACAATCAATTTTCCCTTTAAGGTGTGCACTTGCAGGGCAACACATCTTAAAGGGGCCACACAGAGAAACAAACAGGCTACATACAACAAGGAAAAATTAAAGGGTGCAATCCTGCCACACACAGTAGTCTGAATCTTTTATAGGTTATGAGAAACTTTGCTAGGTCGAGGCAGAATTTTTTTAAAAACACTACGACAAAAACATTTCCCTGCTGTAGAAATCGCTTGTCAAGCTCTCCACATTCTTCAGTTACAGAAATCCTTTCTCCGCTGTCCTTTATGAACCTCAGTCTAAATTACCTGAATTGTACAGTGGGCTGCTAGGAAACTGGGGGCACAATCTAGCCGAATGGGGTCAGAGACCTTTAGTGTGCGAGATTAGCCAGTGTGTTTCCCATTGCTCGGAGCAACGAGAAACACCCGGCTATCTAACGCCCATCCGGGTAGATTGGAGGCCTCAATGGGGAACTCTCTGACGAGGCCTCACCTAGCCCCATTTTTAAATGGTGTCCCGATCTCCCGAGCCCACAACACGATCCCCACCCCCTCCCCAACTCACTATAAATGGGGGGGCCCAACTGCCCCCCCACATCTGCGCAGAGCATACCCCGGCCCGATCACCGCTGCACAAAAAATGCCAGCTTAGCACTTGGCAGTGACAGCCTGGCACCCTGGCATTGCCCCTGGTGGAACTGCCAGGGTGCCAGGCTGGCAGATCCAGGTGTCCAGTTTGCACCAGCAGTGCCACCCTGCACAGAGGGCCTCTAATCCCCTGGGAGAACCCCATGAGTGCCATTCCATCAGATACCTATTTGTGGAGACCAGCACTGAACGGTGCTCGCCTGATGACTCCAAGGAGAGGGAGTTAGATCTCATGTCTTGGTTAGGTCTCGGGAACACATATTAGATTGAAACTAGCTCTCTCACTGCAATATGCAGATTTGCCGGAAAGTGACCCCGCCCACAATGGACGGGATTTACATCGCAACGTCTTTCGAGATCGCGTTAGATCTCATGACGTGTTGTGTACCAGGTAGATCCCGGAGGTGGGATATCCCGGTATCTACCGGTCGCATTGTGCCGCACTGACTTTTCGGGCATAACACAACCGGGAGATCCCTCCCTGGGAGTCGCTGCATGATTGGCACTCATTTGTGAGATTAGGGCAGATGGGACTTTGCAGGTACTTCATGAGAAGAATCATGAGAAGAACTCAGGGAGGAATTTAAAACAGGTAGCACCAGCTTCTGCCTGATTCTCTTGCAACAAAAAAATTTTTTGTTTAATTTACCATCAATACACAAAAAAAACTGCAAGGGAATTCCCCCTCCCCCCAATATAATCCTGAGGACATAAGATAGTCTGGCCGAAGGAAGCTCATAAATCCTATCAAACCTTCTCCTGCCAAGAACCATGCACAATCATTCATGAATAATCTATTAATCCAATTGAAAGAAAAAAATACTTCAAGATTAATACAAAATAGTCAAGGTAATCAAGCAAAAAATACCAATAGTTGTAATTCAATGCTAGCCAATTGTACTATCAAGTGGCTCAGAGGCTGACTCTGCTGGTACGAAGGTGAGTGCAACAAGGAATTGACTGATCATTGAAGCCGGGGTGGGGGGGGACCCACTGTATCATCAACCAACATTATTTATTTATTTATTTTTAAAAAATTTATTCTCCTCCTTTTTCACGTTTTCTCCCACATTTACACCCATCAACAATAAACAATAATCAACAAGATATGTCAGTCCCCATAATAACAACGATCCCATCCGCCCACCAACCCCCAAACCTCAACCCGTATGTTTACATAAACAAATGACAAAAAGGAATCCGGGATTACCCGTAGTCACCCTTAATCTACACGGCTCTCCACCCCCCCCACCCACCCCCCCAACCAACGCCATCCAGCCTCTAAGAGAGTACCGTACATGATACCCCAAAGTTGTACCCCCCCCCACCCACCCCCCCACCCCCAAGTCTCCAGCTCCTCCCGTCCACTACCTCTTGTAAAACTCCTCCTCCCAACCTCGGTTCCCTCCCCCAACCTCGGTTCCCTCCCCCCAACTTTCCACCCCGGCTAGACCACTCGGATCCTGTTCTGTCAGGCTCCGATGGCCGCAGCCCCTCCCCCCACCTCACTCCCGTTCACTGTCCGGCTTAAACCGGCCAGCACGGAGGCCCCCGCCCGGGTCCCTTTCCCCCTTGCCCGGCCCTAGGAAAGCCCAAAGATCCCCTTTTAGCACACAAACCCCGCATATCCACCTACACCCCAAAGAGCCCTCCTTTCGAGTGAAAGTCCCGTCCCTTCCCTTGTCCAAATATATGCAACACTGGCTCCTTTAGCCTCTACACCCACGCGCAGTGATACAAAAAAAAAGAAGAAAATACAGTCATGAGGTTACATCGGCACATGACCATTCCTCAATTTGTCAGTTCTGCCACAGTCCTTCTTCCTTCGCAAACTCCTCCGCTGCTTCTGCCGTTCCAAAATAAAAGTCCCTGAGCTTGTAAGTCACCCTCAGCTTCGCTGGATATACAATGCCGCACTGCACCTTGCCAATGTACAGTGCCCTCTTCACCCGGTTGAAGGCAGCCCGCCTCCTTGCCAGCTCTACCGTAAAGTCCTGGTATACACGTATACCAGCTCCAGCCCACTGCACCACCCGCTTCTGCTTGGCCCAGCTCAGGACCTTCTCCTTCACACTGTACCTACGGAAGCACAGAGTCACTGCCCTTGGCGGCTCACTCGCCTTTGGTACAGGCCTCCACGACCGATGAGCCCGATCCAGTTCATATCGGGAGGGGTCCTCCCCCTCCCCCAGTAGTTTTGCCAGCATTGCGGCAAAATACTCAGTCGGCTTCGGTCCTTCAACTCCTTCGGGCAGCACCACGACCCTCAAATTCTGTCGCCTGGATCTGTTTTCCAGATCCTCCATTTTTCCTCGCAGATTCTTGTTCGTGTCCATCACCTTCCGCATCTCTTTCCCCATCGAGGCGAGTTGATCACCGTGCTGCAATACCGTCTCCTTCACTTCCTTCAGCGCCTCCCCTTGCTCTTGCACCTCCGCCACTGCGCTCGCCACCGCCGTCTTCACCGGAGAAACCGCCTCCTCCACCAGCACACTCAAAACCTCCCTCTTCTCCTTCCTCACCATCTCCATACATTTCTCAATCTGCGCCAACTGCTTTTGGAATTCCGCAGCCATCACCTTAGTTAGTTCTTCAGCCATGAAGACATATTTACAGGAGTACGTACATGAGAACTAAGCTATTTACATGGGAAGGTGCCTGGTGCAGAGAAGCAGTATGCAACAAGAGTAACGAGATGAACACTATATACAAACCAGGTAAAAGATCAAACAAAGCAACAAAACAATTCAGAAAGTCTATAAGTCCGCAAAGTTCATAAATTAAGTCTCTGATGTGGGCGACGAATTCCGGTTGACCGTCAGGGTGGCACACCACTCATCGTCTGGATCGATGCTGTATACAGATAGAGGCTGGATTCTTTGCTTCGGGAACACCCTGTTTTTTGTAACGATACCGACTCAAAAAGGCGCCTTCGGGTCCTCAGTGTCAATGTTGGGTAGTAGGTAAGCATCGGACTCGGTGACCGTGAGTTGAATGGCCCGGACATTCCTGCGAGGCTGGCTGGAGCGATGAGAGTTGGCAGGCTGAGCTGCTCTGCATAAGGCAGCATAGTGGCCAAGTTTGCCACATCTCAGGCATTGCCGGGGTTTTGCAGGGCATTGCCGCTTTAAATGGGCGGAGCCACAGTTGCCGCACGTCGGAGCGTCAGTATGTTCGCTGCACCACCGCGCATGCGTGGTGCAGTCGTATGTGGTGCGCGCTTGCGCATTATGTTCGTCGACGTCGCCGTCCCCTCGTTTGGTGCGCACAAGCGCGGGAGTCCGCGAAATGCACGCAAAATTTCCGTCCTCATCCAGGCTGAGGCCCTGGAGTTGCTCGATTGCTTGGATCCGTTCCGCCTCGTGGGGACCTTGCCGTGCCGTTTCAGCCGCTTGGATGTGGGAATACCGACTCGTGGCATTTTCGTGTAGCATGCAGGTCTCGATGGCGGTCGCTAGGGTGAGCTGCTTTACCTTGAGGAGCTGCTGGCATAGGGGCTCCGACTGAACACCGAAAACGATCTGGTCGCGTATCATGGAGTCGGAGGTGGGCCCGTAGCTACAGGACTGCGCAAGGATGCGGAGGTGGGTGAGAAAGGAGTGGAAATGTTCATCCTTACCCTGCAAACGCTATTGGAATACATAGCGCTCGAAACTTTCATTCACCTCTATGCTGCAATGAGTATCAAACTGGATCAAACCGTCTTGAACTTTGTTTTATATTCATCATCTGCAAAGGTGAGAGAATTGAAAATGTGGATGGCATGGTCCCCTGCCGTGGATAGGAAGAGAGCGATCTTCCTGGTGTCCGAGGCATCCTCCCAGTCTGTGGCTTCAAGATAGAACTGGAAGCGTTGTTTGAATATCTTCCAGTTGGCGCCTAGGTTAACTGTGATGCGGAGCGGTGGCGGCGGGCGGACGCTGTCCATTTTGCAGGATGGCTGTATGCTGGTGGAAGGCAGATCACTTGCAGGTAGGTCTGAGAAGTTCTAATATCTCTCAACTCCTGGTATCATTATGTGTTGGGTGCTCTGGATCCGTGGAACACATACAGGCCACCAACACTTAAAATAGTGCAACACTATTTTATTAAGTCAGAAACTGTTGAACATACTTTCACTGTGGGTTAGCACGATATTAGATTCAACTAAAGACTTATGCCTTGTCCTAACCAGTCTATGCACTCAGCACATGGTGAAGATCTGTGCTGCAGGCTGTGAGCTCTGTCCTACTAAGAGGCTGCAGCTTGAATGAGCGGGAACTCTGATGCCCCCTGTCTTTATAATGTGTTTGCTCTAACTGGTGATTGGCTGCGGTGTTGTGTGTGTTGATTGGTCCCACTGTGTGTCCATCAGTGTGTGTGTATCTGCACCATGATATACTGGTGTATATTATGACATACTCAGGTGACATTTGAGTGACAGCAGGCAGATTTCATCAGTTGACTGAATGTCTCTCATTTCCAGCAAGAACCATCTAACAAACTTCAAATTGTTTGTTCTGTAATCACTTCATTTATATGAGATGTTGTTATTTTTATTTTCTTTCAGTACTACCGTTTTGGATGAACTCCCTGTAAATGGAATCTCTGTTGATGCACTTCCTCACTATTTACCAGCCCATTTCAAAATAGGACCACTTCATTGTGTCCAGTTGGTCTCTGTTTCCTTTTTCTATTGTGCATAGTCTTACATCTCATTGCAGTAAAATCCAGGCATGATTCCAGGGATGAGAAATTTCAGTTACGGAGGTAGGTTGGAGAAGTCGGTCTCTTTCCCTTGGAGAAAAGAAGGCTGAGAGGAGGTTTGATAGAAATATTCAAAATCATGAGGGGCCCGGAAAGAGTAGATAGGGAGAAACTGTTCCAATTGGCTGAAAGATCGAGAACCAGAGGGCATAGATTTAAACTAATTGGTGAAAGGAGCAAAGCGATATGAGAAAATAAATTCTCATATCGCTTTGGTTAGGATCTGGAGTGCAGTCTGGGAAAGTGGTGGAGGCAGGTTCAAACTAGCATTCAAGAGTGACTGTTAGATATTTATTTGAAATGAAACAATGGTCGCGATACAACCAAAAAATCTCTAAGGGTGCAATTTACCCAAATAGGGACCGAGGTCGGTAACGCGAGATTAGCCAGGTGCTTCCTGGCGCTCGGGCCACCAAGAAACACCCCACTATCTAATGCCCATCCGGGTAGATCAGGGGCCTCTGCGGGGAAATACCCACGAGGCTGCATTTAGACCCGTTTGCTCCACTGAGGATCTCTGCTCGCTGGAACTCCTCAATGCAACGAGAGATTGGGACTCCATTTTTAAATGCCGTCCAGATCTCTCGAGCACCTGAGTGATTCACAATGCCCCAACTAACTATAAAGGAGTCCCCGGGCCCCCAATCCCGCACTTCCTCCCCCAAGACCGTGCAAAGCACCCTCAACTTGATGACCGCTGCGCACAAAATGCCAACTTGGCACCTTGGCAGTGTCAGCCTTGCAAACTGGCAGCACGCCTGCCAGCTGGTAGTGCCACCTGGGCACCTTGTCAGTGCCAGTCTGGCACCCAGGCGTAATGCCAGAGCGCCAGTGCCAGGGTGCCAGGTGGCACCAGAAGTGCCAGGGTGCCAAACTGCCCAGAAAGCATGTCCCAACGGGAACGCGGACTTCACGCAATTCAGTCCCGACGTCAACACTTAGAAACCCGCCCTATGTCCCGTTGGGATTCTCCGTTTCACCGGCTGGTCAATGGCGTTTCCCATTGTGGGGCAGCCCCATGCCATCGGGAAACCCCCGGGCTGTCGGCAAAATGGAGAATCCCGAAGGCGGAGAATTCAGTCCTTCGTCTTTCAAACGGAGAATCTTGCCCTCCATGTTGCCCTCCCAAAAAATACTTTAGGCTTTCTTCCCCAAGAGGGCGATTCTGGAAGCCTCTACAGGCTTCTTTTTCCATTCATTCAACTTCCAAGAAAAATGTTTGTCTCCTTTTTAAAATTCAGATCCCTTTACAATCTGCTGCACCCGCCATCCACGCCCCCAGCTGCACTAGAACATTTTGAAATTATTTAGCTGAGCTGACTGCTATCAAAGCAATGCGAGTGTACCCGGAATAAAGGATTCCTGGGAACACAGACCCTATTTTAATCCAAACACAGAACTGACTCTTTAATTATTTCATGTTTCATTCCTCAACACATCAGGAGAAATGACTGTGTTTTGTAAAAGCCTGAATCAGAACGTAAACAGTCCTGTGTTACACTTGAGGTTAGTTCGAAGTACAAAATGACCAAGTCTGCTAACAATATATTGCATTTTACCAAGGGATGTTGACTATTAAGAGTGAAGTCAAAAAACATCTGTCTCGTATTCAACAAATGTTCACCAAAGTTTTTGCCATGCTCAACATTGAATTCCACCATCATTTAAGTTTCACATTTATGTCCTTCCACAAGTCTGAATAAAACAGAACATGCTCCATTCCATCTTCTCCCCTTAATGAAGACACGTCATCACATGGGAAACAAAGTTAAAAGAGATTTTCAAGAAGTTAAAGCATTAATATTTGCATCAAGTGATAATGATTTTTATAAAAAGCAACCAAATGTGAAACAATCACTTCAGTGTGTACCATTACAGCAATGATTAATTTTGAGCTCACATTTTGCAATTGTGTTTGTGGCATTGGTGGCTCAATTGACTAATGTACTGTCTGGTGTATGATTTAGCCAAACATAAGAATATATAATCCTGCAGTTTAAGCTGAGGTAACTGAGGAGACACAGTGGCACAGTGGTTAGCACTACTGCCTTATAGCGCCAGCGACCTGGGTTCAATTCCGTCGTCGGGTGACTGTCTGTGTGGAGTCTGCACTTCCTCCCCGTGTCTGCGTGGGCTTCCTCTGGGTGTTCTGGTTTCCTCCCACAGTCCAAAGATGTGCAGGTTAGGTGGATTGGTCATGCTACATTGCTCCAAAGTGCCGAAAAGTTAGGTGAGGTTACGCGGCTACAGGAATAGGGTGGTGGACTGGGCCTAGGTAGGGTGTAAGTTCGATGGGCTGAATGGCCTCCATCTGCACTGTAGGGATTCTATGATTATCTGATCCTAGCCAGTCTGGTACAATTGACCCAAGGCCTTGACTGATGGATTCTCCCCTCACTCCAAGGGATGGATGATCAGCAAAATGGGCGTGATGAAGATGGTTGTGAAATCAGTCATGCAGCAGTAATCTAATAATGGAAGCCCTCAGGTTTATGGCAACAGTTAGAGTGAAATAGCAAGCAGTTTGTTTTTAACCACTCCTGACATTTTTTCAAAGATGTAAAGGGCAGGATTTTTAAATGGCTTGAGAGCTTGGCAGCGCCCTTTGAAAGTGCCTTTGACAGGTTATCTTGACACTTTAGATAGGTCCTCTTTAAAGGTCCTCTTGAGACTGTTGACAGTTGATTTTGACAGGTGCTTTTGACAGTTGAAATAAGCTTGACAGTTAATGAGTTATGCATTTTTTACATACATTTATGCCTAAATTTGACACCTCACCTCCCCAAAGGGCAACTAACTGCACCCAATGGTGTCCCAAACCAGATCAAAGCAGGTACTATACTATCCAAACAAATTTACGAAGTTCAGACCTTTTTCCACCAGGTCTATTCTGCACACTTTGGCTTTCATCTACCAACGGAGGCATCTGCCCATTCCTGCCCCCGTGAAAATGGGAAGTGCCATGTTTGAGGGCAGGACTTATAATTGTCAAGTATTTTTGCCATTTCTGCCAAAATACCATGCCCTTAAGTCACTCTGTAACCAGGATTAGGCATGGAAAGTGGGTGATGTACATGGTGACACTGGTGATTTTGAAGCTTTATCAAATTGTGTGTTTGCATTTCCCAGGAACAATAGAAAACTATTAAGAAGAAATGAACAGCTTGTGATTAAAATACAAGCAATAGATACCTCTCTAGTGAGCCCATAATTGTGTCCAATGAGCAGCTAAAGTCAATATAGGCCAGGAAGATCCAAAGTTCAATCTCCTTCACTGCCCTCCTGCCCCACCACCATGCATCACCACTGCCAACCCCACCCACCCCACCTCCACCCCCACCCTGGCTAAAACTATGTTCCGTTAATTGATTTCAGATTGGCCAGTGGTGTGAACTTTACAACTGACCTGACAAAATAATGGTACATAAGGGGAAACAGCAAGATTCCCACTGCCGGCCAGCAACATTTGCTGGAATGTGTGCTAGCTGGATTGGACTCTGCAATATCCTTCAAAATTAACCAGTCTGCCAACTTCATTTTCGAGATTCCCATTCAAACTACGGTCACTTGGGAAAGGCTCTGAAACACAATCAGCATCGTGGATTCATACCTCACATAGGGGCCTTCAAGACAAGGGATCCACAGAAAACTTTGTCAAAGGACAATAGGTTCAAATTCATCATTCAGTTTTTCTTCTCCACCTAATTGCTTCAAGGTGATGGAGCTGTTGAAATAAGCATTTATGCACAACATGCAGCTATTAACAATGAAATGGCCTAAAGTGCTATAACTGAGCCTTTTACAAAATCCCACATAATTCAAACATTGCCTTTGTAAAACGCTGGAAAGATTAGAGTGCTATTTTCAAATTATTTCTTTTGCAAAGACTTCTGCTAATAATTTACCTTTTCATTTGTTCCATATGTGAGATTTAGAGTTCCTTAAAATTTGTATTTAGTGGACATTTATTTTTACATATGTTACTTTTACAATAACCATTTCTGTCACGGTGGATTGTATTTATGTAGCTGGGAGCTAAATATGGTATTACAAAGGGATTTATAGTGCAGTTCTCAAGCTATCCAAGGCTTGCAATTAAGAATAGCTTGTTATCCTTTATCAATACTTTACGCTGAATTGTGCCCCATCACTAAACACCAGGAAATTAATGTTCACATTGTTTTTAAGATAATCAATTTTATTCTAGTTTTTACATTGAAATTGAATTCTAATGGAAAATTTTGAAGTACACTTGGTAGCACCATTTAGGATGGAGCTCTAAAGATAACTATGTGTGATATGCACAAGATGCACAGGACAATGTATAGCACAGGGCACAACAAGATTACATTCATCAGATTTACCACAAAAAGTATTATTTTTCGTAAATTTAGAGTACTCAATTATTTTTTTCCAATTAAGGGGCAATTTAGCATGGCCAATTCACCTAACCTGCACATCTTTGGGTTGTGCGGGTGAAACTCATGCAGACACGGGGAGAACGTGCAAACTCCACACGGACAGTTTCCCAAGGCCAGTATTGAACCCGGGTCCTCAGCGCTGTAGGCAGATGTGCTAACCACTGCGCCACTGTGCTGCCCTGACCACTAATCGTATTAGTGCAATCACACAGCCTGCTGCTGGCCCCATCCCACATCCAGGGTACAGGATCATTTGAATAATGGAACAAGCTGTGCTTGGTTTAGTAGGCAGATGGCTGGTCGGGTCACAGTCCCAGTGGAACACAGAGCTACACCCCACTATTCTGCGAGGACAGGCCCAAAGGGCAGATCAGGCCCAAAAAAGAGGCAAGGATTGTTTTTTTTAGGTTCTCCCCTGAAACACCAGGGGCAGTCCCATGCTGTCATTGGCTTCAGTGAATATGGCAACTGTCTGTCATGAAATTAAAATACTCCAAATACAAACAGAAAAATGCAGGATTAAAGTAACAGATTTGGCAGCATCTGTAGAGAGAGAAACAGGGTTAACGTTTTGAATCTGTATGGCTGAGTTTATCCAGCATTTTTCTGTTTTTATGCCAACTATCTGCTATGATTCTTCTTCAGAGGGAGCATTAACGTGTGCACTGTCAGCATCCTGTCGTTCTGTTACAGAAGTGGTTGCTGTTCTGGGTGTGGCCCTCACCAGGTTAATGCTAAAGTGTTTACCATCACTGCAATGAGTTCTTACTGAGTGGGGGGGGGGCTTTTAGCTCGGCATCCAGGTTACAGTCGCACCTTCCAACAGGCAGCTAGTTTAACAAGTCTAAGGCCTTTGTTTGATCAAAGAAAGCCATGTCCATATATGGTTATTTAAGTAATACAAGTATTTTGTCAACAACTTATACCGCCAATTGAAGGGTTAAACAAATAGCTTTTTTCCTTTATTGCAATTGTAGCCTGTATCTCATCATTCCAAAAGCTGAGCAGGAGGAGGGAAATAAAGGACTATGATGAGCGCAAAAATTAAATCTGTATTGAGGGTCTGCTTTAGGACAAGAGAAAAACAGTTTTACTATTTCCTCCTCAGAATTTAAAATTAGAAGTTCAGGAGGGCCCCTTCACTAGCTATCCTCTCATTAGTAGATAGATTTTTTTTTGCTTTGAAATTTGCTTCCTTCAATTCATTAAAACATTTCACATATCTTTCTCCTGACTCCCTTGAGGTATAATTAATAACCGCGCTGTATCCTTTTCTATCTGCTGGAGTTGAGGCAGATCATGTACTAATGTAATAATGTTTTGCTTTTCAATGCCTCGTGGACAGTTTTATCTTTGTTACCTCGTTGAGCCTCTGTTTTTTTATAGCTTGCAGGGTTGAGCTAGTTACACAGGAGCTAGGAGGTAACCTCGGCTGCCCATTAAGCTTGGATCATGTCACCAAACACAATGACAAACAAGGTAAGATCACAACACTGCAGTCGGGTGGGTGAAATTCAATCAGGTAGGAATACCACTAAAGTTACATTTTTTTTTAAACGTGTATATCGAAATGTGGACATTGGGGAAAATCTTTCAAACAACCTGTTTGAAAGGAAATAATTTTTCCTAACTTGACTCCTCAGCAACAACCCCTACAATATGTTTTTTGATTGTGCAGGTGAACTTCTTTAAGTGATTCATAAATTCCTTTCCATGGCCAACATGCACACAGAGTAGTTTAAAGGAGCTGCACTTTAGACAGCTGCACAGGGACTTTTAGGTTGCTTGAGCAACTTAGAGGAAACATTGCTCTTCAATCCCACAGTGACAATTTTACATTTACATTTGAAGGTGTACCGAGGTGAAGCATTACAAAAAGCCAATGGAATTTTTTGTTTTATAACTGAAGCATAAAGTACCCGACATAAATAGGGTATTTGCACAACCTATTATAGAAATACATTAAATCCATTGAGAGTGTAGATTCAGCAGAATTATATAATGAGAGGGAAATTGTATTTCTGTCCATGAATTAATGACAGACAGTAATATACCGACTGATCCATCTAACCTTTCCCAGAGAGCGGTAGTGCCTAGTGCATCACAATAAATACACTCCACTGCTGCCTGGAGCCATACAATCCATGGAAAATTCCTTTCCGACCCCTTTAAATGATTGAAACTCGTCCAGGAGACCACATAGGCCCTGATTTATATCATGTGACATCCAACTCTTGTAAAAGGTAATCTCCACGCCAGTCAGAAACATTCCAGCTTTCTCTTGAAGGATAATAGCAAATAAACGTTTACCACATGAACCAGCAACCTATTCTCCACTCCAATATTTTCTGGAACTTCCAGTTCAAGGATTTGATCTGCATCAACACAAGGGCAGTTTTGAGCCTGCACTCAACTCCCGTGAGAAACTCAGCAGGGGATCAAGATTCGGACAGAATCAAAAAACGCGATTCTCTCCGGCATGGTTGGGTTTTGGAATTTTCATTCCCCTCCCCCTGTGGCGGAGTAGTGCAAATCATGCTGTGGAACCCAGGGACCTCATATTTGTTAAATTTAAAGTACCCAATTCTTTTTTTTCTAATTACGGGTCAATTTCGCATGGCCAGTCCACTACCCTGCACATCTTTGGGTTGTGGGGGTGAGACCCACGCAAACACGGGGAGAATGCGCAAACTCCACATGGTCAGTCATCCAGGGCCGGGATCGAACTCGGGTCCTCAGCGCCGTGAGGCAGCAATGCTAACTACTGCGCCACTGTGCCACCCAGAACCTCTTTTAATACATCAGCATGTTATTAACAAGCACTCTCTCTGGATCATCCACCCTTCCGGAATATTCACTGGGCAGCGGCATGATGTCATGCCAGTGATTTACAACAGGTCTGGCCAGGAATGAGGCAGTCAAGGGGATCCTTCCGGCGGAGACCAGTTAAGCATAGCCCCCGGAGCAGTAGATTATCATAGATTATCATAGAATTTACAGTGCAGAAGGAGGCCATTCGGCCCATCGAGTCTGCACCAGCTCTTGGAAAGAGCACCCTACCCAAGGTCAACACCTCCACCCAACACTAAGGGCAATTCTGGACAGTAGTGGGACATTCCCAGCCAGTGCCCTGGCACTACCCCGGCAGAGGTTGTCACTGCCAGGTTGGCAATTCCAGGTTGGCACCACCAAGCTGACACTGTCAGATTGGCACTCATCTGACAGTGCCAACCTGGGAGTGCCAATCGACAGTGCCAACCTGTGACAGGAGACAGTGCCAGAGGCAGACCCTCGTGGAACCCCATTGGGATTGGCGTGTATCTGTGTGGTGGTGGAGCTATTTGGAGCCGATTCCCAGCTCTCAGAGGCCCCGCCCCACCAGAGTGATGGCGGGATTTACACTGTTTTTCTCACCGGAAATGACACTTTGCAATTTTTTGGTAAGATTCCACCCACAGAAAAGCCCTTTCATTATTTGATAAAGAGCAATCAAATTTCCCTGAATTTACATTTTGCTAAAGTCGACAAACCCAATTCTTCAAGCCTGTCAAGTTAACTATGGTATTTAGTTTTAATTGTGTGGCCTTGCTCTACAGCTATTCTTAAACTCTCGGTATTCCCGTCTGTACACAGAGACCAAAACCGGACATTTTCTAACTGAGGCTTAGCTTTGTTTTATGAAAATAACTGAGAATCTTATTTGCTTTAATTATAGCTTCACGGTTTTGCGAATGAACCTTTAGAGAGTAATGCACAAAAAATTCCAGCTCCCTTTCTTTTAGCACTATTTTCATTCTGCCCACTGTAAGATATAAGAATGACATTTGATCTGTCCACATACATTACACTACCCTGTGAACGTCATTTGCACTGCACAGGCCCATTCAATCAAGACTTCAGGATCTGTTTGTAGTAGCTGAGCATCCTCTTCTGTCCCAACACGCATCGTCTGCACATTCTTTCATAGAGTGATTATGATATTAGAAATACAGTCTCTTTACTGTGTCACTGTATATAGAGGACAAAGAAATTCTTAACACAACAATCACAGCTTTCTACAAAAGCACAGTAGATTTCCTCAAACAGGTAAAATATTGGAACTTTCAAGTCATACCTCAAAATAATTTTCCCAAAAATTCCCTTGATTCTGGAGATTGGAAAGATTGGAAAGTAACAAATGTAACTCCTCTGATCAAAAGAGGAGGGAGTCAGAAAGCAGGAAATTAAAAGCCAGTTAACCTAACATGTGTCACAGCTAAAATGCTAGACTATACTATTAAGAAAGTTCTGGCAGGGCACTTAGAATATCTTAATGCAATCAACAGAGTCAACATGTTCTTGTGAAAGGGAAGCCATGTTTGACTAATTTGTTAGAGTTCTTTGAGGAAGTAACAAGTAACATGGATAAAGGGAATCCTGTAGATATAGTGCACTTGGATTTCCTAAAGGTGCCACATCAAATGTTACTACACAAAGTCAGAGCGCATGGTTTAGGAGGTAACACATTGGTTAGCTAATAGGAAACAAAGAATAAGGGATAAATAGGTCTTTTTCAGATTAGCAGGCTGGAATCAGTGCTGGGGCCTCAAGAATTTACAATATCTAGCAATGACTTGGGTGATGGGATGGAATGTATGGGAGCTAAATTTGCAAAGACAAGTAAGAGAATAGGTTGTGAAGAGGAGATAAGAGGCAGGATTCTCCGTCCCACCGCACCAAATTTCTGATGCAGCATGCCATTGGGATTCTCTGTTTCGCCAGCTGGCCAATGGGGTTTCCCATTGTGGGGCAGCCCCACGTCGCCGGAATCAAGTTTTGTTCCAGTTTGTTACACGGTGATTATGATGTCACATCTGGAGGACTATGTACAGCTTTAGTCTCCTTACCTGAGGAAGGCTAGAATAACAATCGGAGCATTTCAGAAAAGGTTCGCTTGAGTGATTCCTGGGATGAAGGGCTATCTTATGAGGAAAAGTTAGGCCTCTATCCATTGGTGCCTCGAAAGAATGAGAGGTGATTTTATTGAAACACGTGAGATTCTGAGGGGACGTGACAGGGTGAACTCTGAGAGGATGTTTCCCCTTGTGGGAGACCCTAGAACTTGGGGACACAGTTTAGAATTTTCTGAACTTGCTTTCAGTGGATCATTTATCTGTAGAATTATCTTCCACAGTGCACAGTGGAGACAGGATTGTTGAATATTTTTAAGGCCAAGTTAGATAGATTCTTGATTAAAAAGAGAGTCAAAGGTAATAGTGGATAGACAGGCCACATTTGATTTTATCAAAGGACAGAAGAGGATGAAGGTGCCAAATGGCCATCTCCTGCTCTTAATTCATATGTCCATATGTATGTAGCTACAAGACAAACATACTCATTTCAAATTTGTACAGCATTGGATCATCCAATGGATGGGCGAAACATACATCAGTACCATAAATATTAGTTAGATAATCTATCTGTTTGAGATCTGCTGACAGCTTTTTCACCTATCGCCACAGCCATCCATTCCTGTTTTATTATTTTAACTCGTTTGATTCATAATGTGGTTTCCAGTTATTTAGCAACCTATAGGTTGCTAAATCTTTTTTAACTGTGGGTGTAATACAAATGTACATGGCTTGCAATAGTTTTGCAATGTCTTGTCCAAGAAAAAACTCAAGAATTACTTCTGCAAATTCCAACAGTCAATCGTTAAGCAAAAGACACTACTATCTAAATCAAAGGCTTTCAGCAACTCCTCCTGAAGTAGCTAATGGCTAAGGTAATTTACTAATTGAAAATATGAAACTAATCTTTATTATGGAAACTATTTCCGATTCTTGAGTTCTAAGGGTAAGCTTGTGTGTTCTTTTCACTAATCTGGTTTAAATAAAGCCACCTTGTTTTGAATGAGTATCAGATGTGTGTTAATTCCAGCCTGTCGTCTAAAATATTTGCTGACACTAATTGTTGACCTAAAAGAGGATATGGATTGGCATAGCTATCCATGGAAGTAACTTGATAGGTAGAATACATGATGTAGGAAGACTGTTGAGACTCACAGCTGGCAACAGCTGGTAACAGCTGGCACAGGACTACTTCAATATCATGTGGCCAGAATTTCGTCTGCTAGCCCTTCCCTTCCCCATCCCCTCCATTTACTCTTTAGAATGCATAAATCCAATTATAATTTTACAATTAAACAGCTTGAGTGCAATATAGGACGAGTGCATTTTGTGTGTCCTGCTGCCCACGATTTGCTAATTAAATACTCATACTTGATTCAGGAAACATATGGAAACATGAAAGTAACAATAAAATCAGTTAGGAAAAACGTGCATTTACACAGTGTCTTACCACGATTATGCCTATGTCATAAGCCCTTGACTATATGTAGAAGATGAACATTTTACTTTTAAAAACACAACATGGAACATGGCCAACTTACCTTGACAAGATGGACTTCAGGGCACCAGCTGACCTTTTTTGTGTGTCTTACAGACAGGAGCTAATTCACATCTGGGCATGTCACTGGGGAGTCACTTAATGGTTAAAAGTCTTTTCACGTGCTGATGGCTGCCCGCTCTATTTCAATTAAAGGGATTCAGAGTAACAACAGCTCATAAAATTACTGGTTTCATAGAGATGCAGATATTTGGAGACTATTCATAACTGGAATATTGATGGGGATATCCCTTTGGTGACAATTTCTTATCCTATCAGCCTATTTATATAGACTATGAGACAGATGTAGCTTATGGTAAGGAAATACATTAAATTCACAAGGATAGACTATGGCAGTCAGGTTGGGATATAAAGAATACAGAGGGATGCCATCTCACCTAGCAAAAGGAAGACCCTGTCACCTACAGGCTGAGAGGTGGGACTATTTTCTTTAGCCTGCAGAATATATCTTTAATATAGGGGCTAAACTACAACTTTGACTGGAAAAGCCAGAAATCCGCTGTGGTTTGGGGTAGGCCACTGTGATTCCACTGCCTTCTAACCTCCATCATCATCAGTGGACCAAGAGAGAATTCTCATGTCTGTAACATTTCAATACCAGCTTGAGAGCTGATAACAGGAATCTTTTAACAGGATCTAATACTTGATCTTTTAAGGAATCTAACTGCTTGCTACATCTCGTGCAATTATCTTTCCTTGTGTGAGTTTTGTGTGAATACATGAATGGGTGATTTATTCTTTTGTTCAATTTATAAATCCTGTCGGTGTTTATTTTTAAATAAATGCAAGGCGTTAGCATTTTAAAAAAATGTTTTTATTGGCTTTTATACATGATATAATTACAAATATGCACACAGAAAATCAAAAACCAAGGAAGTAGAAAACACGTAACAAGAAAGGGGGTCTTCCCCTCTTCTCCTTCCCCTCTTCTCCTCCCCCCCCTCCTCCCCCCCCTCCCCCCTCCCTCCTCCCCCCCTCCTCCCCCCCTCCTCCTCCTCCCCCCCTCCTCCTCCTCCCCCCTCCTCCCCCCTCCTCCTCCTCCTCCTCCTCCTCCACCCCCTCCTCCTCCTCCTCCCCCCCCCTCCTCCTCACCCCCCCTCCTCCTCACCCCCCCTCCTCACCCCCCTCCCCCACCCTCCCCCCCACCCCCCCCCACCCCCCCACCCCCACCCTCCCCCCCCCACACTGGGGGAGTGAGCGAGTGTGGGAGAGAGTGTGAGTGGAGGAGGGAGACAGTGTGTAGGAGTGGGGGGGTGGGAGAGTGTGTGGGGGAGTGAGCGAGTGTGGGAAAGAGAGTGGGTGGAGGAGGGAGACAGTGTGTGGGAGTGGGGGTGTGGGAGAGTGTGTGGGGGAGTGAGTGAGTGTGGGAGAGAGAGTGGGTGGAGGAGGGAGACAGTGTGTGGGAGTGGGGGGGTGGGAGAGTGTGTGGGGGAGTGAGCGAGTGTGGGAGAGAGAGTGGGTGGAGGAGGGAGACAGTGTGTGGGAGTGGGGGGTGGGAGAGTGTGTGGGGGAGTGAGCGAGTGTGGGAGAGAGAGTGGGTGGAGGAGGGAGTGCATGTGGGAGTGAGTGAGTGTGGAAGAGTGTATGTGGGGGTGAGTGAGTGTGGGAGAGAGCGTGGGTGGAGGAGGGAGTTTGTGGGAGTGAGTGAGTGTGGGAGAGAGCAGGAGTGAGTGAGGGGAGTGTGAGTGCATATAGCTCACCACAGTCTCAGCATTCCCACTCACCCTCAACCCACACACAATCAAACCCACTCACACGGTGGGTGAGGGCGAGGGAGTGAGCATCAAGAGATTAGGAGAGAGCTAGACAAGGAGACTCTGTCCGTCTCACACCCTAATGGTGATATTTATCAATTTCTCCTTTTTTTATGCAGAATTCATGGGTTTAGCTGAACTTTATTTGCTCGCCAAGTCGTTTGTTTCTTCATAACTAAACTTTATTTTCACATTCACGTGGTCGTCGCTACTGTTGTATATATCACATATGAGATGTAATATGGTAAGGCTCCTGTACTACAGGTACGGGGGTAGATCCCCGCCTGCTGGCTCCGCCCAGTAGGCAGAGTATAAATGTGCGTGCTCACCAAGCTGCAGCCATTTCAGCAGCAGCTGCAGGAGGCTGTACATATCTGCTTAATAAAGCCTTGATTACACTCAACTCTCGTCTCATCATAATTGATAGTGCATCAATTTATTAAGCAGAGATTTTACAACCATGGACCTACGCATCAAGCCGGATCGCCTGCAGCTGCATCCTCAAGCAGACAACGCCAAGTCGGCCTTCGCACATTGGCTAGCTTGCTTTGAAGCATACATTGGATTTGCGACAGAACCACCCTCAGAGGCACAGGAGCTCCAGATCCTGTATACGCGGCTGAGCTCCAATATCATTCCTCTCATCCGGGACGCGCCTACCTACACTGAGGCCATGGTGCTACTGAAAGAGAACTACATTTAGCAGACCAACAAGCTCTACGCCAGGCACCTCCTGTCCATGCAGCATTAACTCCCTGGTGAGTCTGTGGAAGATTTCTGGCATGCCCTGCATGCCCTGACGAGGAACTGCGATTGCCAGGCCATTTTGGCCGTTGAACATTCCGAACCCCTAATTAGGGACGCTTTCGTTACGGGCATAGTGTCGGCGTACATCCGCCAGCTCCTCTTAGAAGGGGCTACCCTCGTCCTCGCGGCGACCAAGAAACCCGCAATCTCACTAATGGTCGCCTCCCGTAATGTACAAGCGTACGCCCCCGACCGCACGGCGCCCCCCCTCCTGGACATCGTGGACCCCACCAGCGACTGCCCCAGCCAACCCCAAGCCTGCGCCGCGCGGCAGCCAGCCAACCCCGGGGGACCCAAGTGCTACTTCTGCGGACAGACAAAGCACCCCCGGCAGCACTGCCCGACATGGAGGGCACCCTGCAAGGCCTGCAGAAAAAAAGGACATTTCGCTGCACACAATGGGTGCAGGCCCATTGTTCCTGCACCCCCCGCGTGCGACCCATGGACGCCGCCATCTTCCCCCCATCAGGCCTCTTGCGGCCCGTGGGCGCCGCCATCTTTAACGTCGCCCGCCACATGCGCCACGTGGGCGCCGCCATCTTTCCCGCCTCAGGACCCCTGCCCTCATCGGGCCGCTCATTGCTTGCCAACCAACCAGGGACCTTCCAGCACCAGCTACAGCTCGTCTCCATCACAATCGACCAGTCTCGGCCGCACAACCTCGCAACCGCGTCGATGACTGTAAAGGTCGATGGGCACATTGACTCCGGGAGCACAGAGAGCTTCATCCACCCCAATACGGTAAGGCGCTGCTCTCTCGCAGTATACCCCATCAAACAGAGAATCTCCCTGGCCTCCGGATCCCACTCCATGGAGATCCTGGGGTATTGCACCGCCACCCTCACCATCCAGGGCATAGAGTTGAGCGATCTCCGGCTCTACATTCTCCCCAACCTCTACGCTGCCTTGCTACTCGGCCTGGACTTCCAGTGCAACCTCTAAAGTCTAATCCTGAAATTCAGCGGGCCCCTACCACCCCTGAATGTATGTGGTCTCACGACCCTTAAGGTCGACCCACCTTCTCTGTTTGCAAATTTCACCCCGGATTGCAAACCCGTCGCTACCAGGAGCAGACGGTACAGCGCCCAGGACAGGACCTTCATCAGGCTGCTTCGGGAAGGCATTATCGAGGCCAGCAACAGCGCCTGGAGAGCCCAAGTGGTCGTTCTGAAAACTGTGGAGAAAAACAGGATGGTCGTTGACGACAGTCAGACCATCAATCGGTACACGCAACTCGACACGTACCCCCTCCCACGCATATCTGATATGGTCAATCAGATTGCACAGTACCGGGTCTTCTCGACAGTGGACCTAAAATCTGCCTACCACCAGCTCCCCATTCGCAAGGCGGACAGCCCGTACACTGCGTTCGAAGCAGACGGCCGCGTTTACCACTTCCTTGGGGTTCCCTTCGACGTCACTAATGGGGTCTCGGTCTTCCAACGGGAGATGGACCGAATGGTTGACCGGTACGGACTGCGGGCCTCCTTCCCGTACCTGGATAATGTCACCATCTGTGGCTATGACCAGCAGGACCATGACGCTAACCTTTCCAAATTCCTCCACACTGCCAAACTCCTCAACCTAACGTACAATAAGGAGAAATGCGTGTTCAGCACCAACTGCTTAGCCATCCTCGGCTATGTGGTGCAAAATGGAGTTCTAGGGCCCGACCCCAATCGCATGCGCCCCCTCATGGAACTCCCCCTCCCCCACTGCCCCTAGGCCCACAAACGATGCCTGGGGCTCTTCTCATACTACGCCCAGTGGGTCCCTAACTATGCGAACAAGGCCCGCCCACTCATTCACTCCACCGTTTTCCCTCTGACAGCCGAGGCTCACCAGGCTTTCAACCGAATCAAGGCCGACATCGCCAAGGCCGCAATGCACGCGGTCGACGAGACGCTTCCCTTCCAAGTCAAGAGCGAAGCATCAGACGTCACTCTGGCCGCCACCCTCAACCAAGCAGGCAGGCCCGTGGCATTCTTTTCACGCACCCTCCATGCCTCCAAAATTCAGCACTCCTCCATCGAGAAGGAGGCCCAAGCCATCGCAGAAGCTGTGCGGCATTGGAGGCATTACCTGGCCAGCAGGAGATTCACTCTCCTCACTGACCAACGGTCGGTTGACTTCATGTTCAATAACACACAGCGGGGCAAGATCAAAAATGATAAAATCTTGAGGTGGAGGATCGAGCTCTCCACCTACAATTACGAGATTTTGTATCGCCCTGGTAAGCTCAACGAGCCCCCCGATGCCCTCTACCGAGGTACATGTGTCAGCGCACAAGTGAACCGACTCCGGACCCGACATGACGCACTCTGTCACCCAGAGGTCACCCGGTTCTTTCACTTCATAAAGGCCCGCAATCTGCCCTACTCCATTGAGGAGGTCAGGGTTATCACCAGAGACTACCAGGTCTGCACAGAGTGCAAACCGCACTTCTACCGGCCAGACGGCGCGCATCTAGTGAAGGCCTCTCGCCCCTTTGAACGCCTCAGCGTGGATTTCAAAGGGCCCCTCCCCTCCACTGACCGAAACTCGTACTTTCTTAACGTGGTCGACGAATACTCCAGATTCCCCTTCGCCATCCCATGCCGCAATATGACGTCTCCCACCATCATCAAAGCCTTCAACACCATCTTCGCCCTGTTCGGTTTCCCCGCCTACATCCACAGCGACCGGGCATCCTCCTTTATGAGCGATGAGCTGCACCAGTACTTGCTCAGCAAGGGCATCGCCTCGAGCAGGACGACCAGCTACAACCCCAGGGGAAACGGGCAGGTGGAGCGGGAGCATGGGACGGTCTGGAAGGCGGTCCAGCTGGCCCTATGGTCCAAACATCTCCCGGCAGGAGGTCCTCCCCGACGCCCTTCACTCCATCCGATCGCTACTTTGCACTGCGACTAATGCAACCCCCCATGAACGCCTTCCCCAGGAAGTCCACCTCCGGGGTTTCGCTCCCAATGTGGCTGGCAGCTCCAGGACCCGTTCTCCTCCGCAAGCACGTGCGGCTCCACAAGGCGGACCCGTTGGTCGAGAGAGTACAGCTACTCCATGCAAACCCGCAGCAGCGTACCCCGATGGCCGTCAAGACACAGTCTCCCTCAGGGACCTGGCATCAGCTGGGTCCCCCCCCCCCCCCCACTTCTGTCCCGGCGCCACCCTTCCTCTCCCCAGCGCACCTCACCACAGCCCGCGCTCCAGGATGATTCGTCCTCCACTTGGTCCCACCCGGGGATGAAGATGAGGTCTACACGCTCCCGGAGTCACCGGCGACCGAGCCAACGCCTGCATCGCCACACGGACTGCGGTGCTCACAACGGAGGATCAAGACACCCAATCGACTGAATTTGTGAATTTTCCCCAAAATGTTAACCTTAAAATGCATGTTAATAGTTTTCCACCACTCCCTCGGACTCCACGCACAACTTCCCACTACTGTCCTTGACTGGCCCTACTCTTACCCTAGTCATTCTTTTATTCCTGACATATCTATAGAAAGCTTTAGGGTTATCCTTGATCCTACCTGCCAAAGACTTCTCATGTCCCCTCCTGGCTCTTCTTCGCTCTCTCTTTAGGTCCTTCCTAGCTAACTTGTAACTCTCGAGCGCCTTAACTGAACCTTCATGTATCATCTTTACATAAGCCTCCTTCTTCCTCTTGACAAGTGTTTCAACTGCCTTAGTAAACCACGGTTCCCTTGCTCGACCACTTCCTCCCTGCCTGACAGGTACATACTTATCAAGCACACACAGTAGCTGTTCCTTGAACAAGCTCCACATTTCCATTGTGCCCATCCCCTGCAGTTGTCCTCTCCATCCGATGCATCCTAAGTCTTGCCTTATCGCATCATAATTGCCTTTCCCCCAGATATAACTCTTGCCCTGCGGTATATACCTATCCCTTTCCATCATTAAAGTAAACATAATCGAATTGTGGTCACTATCACCGAAGTGCTCACCTGCCTCCAAATCAAACGCCTGCCCTGGTTCATTACCCAGTACCAAATCCAATATGGCCTCGTCTCTCATTGGCCTATCTACATACTGTGTCAGGAAACCCTCCTGCACACATTGGACAAAAACAGACCCATCTAAAGTACTATAGCGTTTCCAGTCAATATTTGGAAAGTTAAAGTCCCCCATGAGAACTATCCTGTTGCTTTCGCTCCTATCCAGAATCATCTTTGCAATCCTTTCCTCTACATCTCTGGAACTCTTCGGAGGCCTATAGAAAACCCCTAACAGGGTGACCTCTCCTTTCCTGTTTCTAACCTCAGCCCATACTACCTCAGTAGACGAGTCCTCATCAAACGTCCTTTCTGCCACCGTAATACTGTCCTTGACTAACAATGCCATCCCTCCCCCTCTTTTACCACCTTCCCAGAGCTTACTGAAATATCTAAACCCTGGCACCTGCAACAACCATTCCTGTCCCTGCTCGATCCATGTCTCCGAAATGGCCACAACATCGAAGTCCCAGGTACCAACCCATGCCGCAAGTTCACCCATTTTATTCTGGATGCTCCTGACATTGAAGAAGACACACTTTAAACCACCTTCCTGCCTGCTGGTACACTCCTGCAACTTTGAAACCTTACTCATGACCTCACTACTCTCAACCTCCTGTATACTGGAGCTACAATTCAGGTTCCCAAGCCCCTGCTGAACTAGTTTAAACCCTCCCGAAGAGCATTAGCAAATTTCCCCCTCAGGATATTGGTACCCCTCTGGTCCAGGTGTAGGCCATCCCGTTTGTAGAGGTCCCAGTGACCCCAGAAGGAGCCCCAATTATCCAGAAATCTGAAGCACTCCCTCCTGCACCATCCCTGTAGCCACGTGTTCAACTCTTCTCTCTCCCTATTCCTCGTCTCGGTAGTACGTGACACAGGTAACAACCCAGAGATAATAACTCTGTTTGTCCTAGATCTAGGTTTCCACCCTAGCTCCCTGAATTCCTGCCTTACACCTCTATCCCTTTTCCTACCTATGTCGTTGGTACTTATGTGGACCACGACTTGGAGCTGCTCCCCCTCCCCCTTAAGGATCCCGAAAACATGATCCGAGATATCACGCACCCTGGCACCTGGGAGGCAACACACCAACCGCGAGTCTCTCTCGTTCCCACAGAATCTCCTATCTATCCCCCTTACTATGGAGTCTCCAATGACGAATGCTCTACTCCTCTCCCCCCTTCCCTTCTGAGCAACAGGGACAGACTCTGAGCCAGTGACCTGTACCCCATGGCTTATCCCTGGTAAGCCCCCCCCCCCAACAGTATCCAAAGCGGTATACTTGTTACTAAGTGGAACGACCACAGTGGAACGAAGGGAAGGGGGGACCCTATACTGACTGCTTCTGCCCAGCCCCTCTCACCGTCACCCATCTATCTTCATTCTTCAGAGTAACTACATCCCTGAAGCTTCTATCTATGACCACCTCTGCCTCCCAAATGATCCGAAGTTCATCCAGCTCCAGCTCCAGTTCCCTAACGTGGTTTCTGAGGAGCTGGAGATGGGTGCACTTCCCACAGATGAAATCAGCAGGGACACTGATGGCGTCCCTCACCTCAAACACTTTGCAGGAGGAACATTGCACTACCTTCCCTGCCATCCCCTTTAGATAAAAAAAAGAAAAAGAAAGAAAGAGCTGACCTGTTATTCACTCTACCCCTTAGGTTAAAGGAGGTGGAAGGGTGGGGGAACACTACAAGTGTAGTGTCTAGGGTTTAGAAACTGCCCAACTTAAATACAGGTAAAAAAAATAAAACACTTAACCAGCAACCACTGGGCCCCACACAAAAAACAGCAATCAGCTGTTATTGGCCTGTGCAAACAATTTAAATCTTTACTACTTACCTAGCATACACTCTGTCCTCACTCCAACCGGATTCAGTTGGAAACTCCCTACAGTAAGTTTTTTTTTTAAATTTACTCCCCTTCTCAGCAAGCACTCAGTCAGCAACCTCTGCGCCTCACACGATAACACCTCAGGGAAACTTGACAACAGCTCCTCCACAAACCACCTTCAAGTTAGGGTGACTGCAACACACGTATGCAAATTTCTCTTACAACAGCAAATCAGCAGCCCAGCTCTACTGCCCTCTGCTGCATGCTTGTCTTTACTTGAACAGCTAGGGTCTCTTGCACAGGTACACCTTCAAGTTAGGGTGACCACAACACACGTATGCAGATTTCCCCTGCAATAGCCAATCAGCAGCTATGCTGTACTGCCCTCTGCTGGATGCTTGTCTTCACTTGAACAGCTAGGGTCTCTTGCACTGGTACACCGTCAAGTTAGGGTGGCCACAACGCCCGTATGCAAATTTCCCCCGCAACAGCCAATCATCAGCTCCGCTCTACTGCACTCTGCTGGATCAATATAAATGTGTGTGCTCACCGAGCTGCAGCCATTTCAGCAGCAGCTGCAGGAGGCTACACATCTCTGCTTAATAAAGCCTCGATTACACTCAACTCTCGTCTCGTCGTAATTGATAATGCATCAATGTCGTGCCAAACCTTATCTTTCTGAAATTTGTTCAGCGGCCCCTGGAGTGAGAAGAGAGTGGAAATGTGGCCCCTCAAGTGAAAAGGTTAGAAAAGTCTGTACTAATGGCAATAAATGGTTCACACCCTGTTATCAAAATGCTTCTAACATACCTCCAGCTGAATGAAATGCATTCATTATCTCATCCCATTAAATGCAGCCTAAGCCATGATGCAAAGCGGCAGATCACACCAGTAAAGGCATGACTCTCGTGGAATTTCATTTGAGGGTAATTCTGCAATTCAGTGTGCACAGTGGACACGTGCTCAAAGGGAACGCATCTCAGGAAATCATGAGAGATTTCATTAAAATGAAGGGATTCGCAGACCATTCACAGACTGTAGGACTAGGACTTTCCTTCTCTTCAAATGAGCAGCCCTTGTGTTCAAGAAGTAGAGCTTCAAGATCAGAGGTTTTCTTTTTCTGAGGTTGCTGACAAACCATAGCAGCAAAAGTTTGCAGCATCACTGACAGGCGTGCTTGTCAATCTGTGCCTGCGTGTATCCACATCCGCTAACTTTCAAGGTTCTTTTCTCTTTAATCAGACACAAAACGGTTTTGATTTTACACATAAATCTGAGTGAAGGCAGGATTTGAACTTATTGGTCAGCTGGGCAAAGATTTGCTTCACAGGAACTAATAAATCAATGTAATTTTATATATCTGATGTCCATTATTCTGAGGGTTCTAATTAGACGTGTCATCCACGACCTCAACTCCAACTCTGACATAGATATTTATCGAAACATATTTTTTAAAAAAGACATGTCAAAGTCAAAGGAAAACTCACCCACATGCCTGCTTCTTCTCAGGAGTTTTGTCATTCCTCTTGAGGCAATATTTGCTTCTATTCAGAACTTGACATAAACAATTGAAAAGGTGCTCAGCTAAATGCATTTCATTAAAAAATATACGGCAAACGTCTTCCCATAATGTGTGAAATGATGACAAAAATTGCATTGTGGAATGCATCAGCGGGTTGCGTGGTTTTGGAACATAGAACATAGAACATTACAGCGCAGTACAGGCCCTTCGGCCCTCGATGTTGCGCAACCTGTGAAACCACTCTAAATCCCATCTACACTATTCCCTTATTGTCCATATGTCTATCCAATGACCATTTGAATACCCTTAGTGTTGGCGAGTCCACTACTGTTGCAGGCAGGGAATTCCACCCCCTTACTACTCTCTGAGTAAAGAACCTACCTCTGACATCTGTCTTATATCTATCTCCCCTCAATTTAAAGCTATGTCCCCTCGTGCTAGACATCACCATCCGAGGAAAAAGGCTCTCACTGTCCACCCTATCCAATCCTCTGATCATCTTGTATGCCTCAATTAAGTCACCTCTTAACCTTCTTCTCTCTAACGAAAACAGCCTCAAGTCCCTCAGCCTTTCCTCATAAGATCTTCCCTCCATACCAGGCAACATTCTGGTAAATCTCCTCTGCACCCTTTCCAATGCTTCCACATCCTTCCTATAACGCGGCGACCAGAATTGCACGCAATACCCCAAATGCGGCCGCACCAGAGTTTTGTACAGCTGCAACATGACCTCATGGCTCCGAAACTCAATCCCTCTACCAATAAAAGCTAACACAATGTACGCCTTCTTAACAACCCTCTCAACCTGAGTGGCAACTTTCAGGGATCTATGTTCATGGACACCGAGATCTCGCTGCTCATCCACACTGCCCAGTACTCTGTCTTCCTGTTATTCCTCCCAAAATGAATCACCTCACGCTTTTCTGCATTAAACTCCATTTGCCACCTCTCAGCCCAGCGCTGCAGCTTATCTATGTCCCTCTGTAACTTGTAACATCCTTCCGCACTGTCCACAACTCCACCGACTTTAGTGTCATCTGCAAATTTACTCACCCATTCATCTACACCCACCTCCAGGTCATTTATAAAAATGACAAACAGCAGTGGCCCCAAAACAGATCCTTGTGGTACACCACTGGTAACTGGACTCCAGTCTGAACACTTCCCATCAACTACCACCCTTTGTCTTCTTCCGGCTAGCCAATTTCTGATCCAAACTGCTAAATCTCCCTGAATCCCATGCTTCCGTATTTTCTGCAGTAGCCTACCGTGGGGAACCTTATCAAACGCTTTACTGAAATCCATATACACCACATCAACTGCTTTACCCTCATCCACCTGTTTGGTCACCTTCTCAAAGAACTCAATAAGGTTTGTGAGGCACGACCTACCCTTCACAAAACCGTGCTGACTTTCTCTAATCAAATTATTCCTTTCCAGATGATTATACACCCTATCTCTGAAAACCTTTCCAAGATTTTGCCCATAACAGAAGTAAGGCTCACTGATCTATAGTTACCGGGGTTGTCTCTACTCCCCTTCTTGAACAAGGGGACAACATTTGCTATCTTCCAGTCTTCTGGCACTATTCCTGTAGACAAAGATGACTTAAAGATCAAAGCCAAAGGCTCAGCAATCTCCTCCCTAGCTTCCCAGAGAATCCTAGGATAAATCCCATCCGACCCAGGGGTCTTATCTATTTTCACACTTTCCAGAATTGTTAACACCTCCTCCTTATGAACCTCAAGCCCTTCTAGTCTAGTAGCCTGAATCTCAGTATTCTCCTCAACAACATTGTCTTTTTCCTGTGTGAATACTGACGAAAAATATTCATTTAGCACCTCTCCTATCTCCTTGGTCTCCAAGCACAACTACCCACTACTGTCCTTGACTGGCCCTACTCTTCCCCTAGTCGTTCTTTTATTCCTGACATATCTATAGAAAGCTTTAGGGTTATCCTTGATCCTACCTGCCAAAGACTTCTCATGTCCCCTCCTGGCTCTTCTTCGCTCTCTCTTTAGGTCCTTCCTAGCTAACTTGTAACTCTCGAGCGCCTTAACTGAACCTTCATGTCTCATCTTTACATAAACCTCCTTCTTCCTCTTGACAAGTGTTTCGACTGCCTTAGTAAAACACGGTTCCCTTGCTCGACCACTTCCTCCCTGCCTGACAGATACATACTTATCAAGGACACGCAGTAGCTGTTCCTTAAACAAGCTCCACATTTCCATTGTGCCCATCCCCTGCAGTTGTCCTCTCCATCCAATGCATCCTAAGTCATGCCTCATCGCATCATAATTGCCTTTCCCCCAGATATAACTCTTGCCCTGCGGTATATACCTATCCCTTTCCATGACTAAAGTAAACGTAATCGAATTGTGGTCACTATCACCAAAGTGCTCACCTACCTCCAAATCTAACACCTGTCCTGGTTCATTACCCAGTACCAAATCCAATACGGCCTCACCTCTCGTTGGCCTATCTACATACTGTGTCAGGAAACCCTCCTGCACACATTGGACAAAAACGGACCCATCTAAAGTACTCGAACTATAGCGTTTCCAGTCAATATTTGGAAAGTTAAAGTCCCCCATAACAACTACCCTGTTGCTTTCGCTCCTATCCAGAATTATCTTTGCAATCCTTTCCTCTACATCTCTGGAACTCTTCGGAGGCCTATAGAAAACCCCTAACAGGGTGACCTCTCCTTTCCTGTTTCTAACCTCAGCCCATGCTACCTCAGTAGACGAGTCCTCATCAAACGTCCTTTCTGCCACCGTAATACTGTCCTTGACTAACAATGCCACCCCTCCCCCTCTTTTACCACCTTCCCAGAGCTTACAGAAATATCTAAGCCCCGGCACCTGCAACAACCATTCCTGTCCCTGCTCTATCCATGTCTCCGAAATGGCCACAACATCGAAGTCCCAGGTACCAACCCATGCCGCAGGTTCACCCACCTTATTCTGGATGCTCCTGGCATTGAAGAAGACATACTTTAAACCACCTTCCTGCCTGCCGGTACACTCCTGCAACTTTGAAACCTTACTCATGACCTCACTACTCTCAACCTCCTGTATACTGGAGCTACAGTTCAGGTTCCCAAGCCCCTGCTGAACTAGTTTAAACCCTCCCGAAGAGCATTAGCAAATTTCCCCCCCAGGATATTGGTACCCCTCTTGTCCAGGTGTAGACCATCCCATTTGTAGAGGTCCCACCGACCCCAGAATGAGCCCCAATTATCCAGAAATCTGAAACCCTCCCTCCTGCACCATCCCTGTAGCCACACGTTCAACACTTCTCTTTCACTATTCCTCATCTCGCTATCACGTGGCACGGGTAACAACCCAGAGATAATAACTCTGTTTGTCCTAGATCTAAGTTTCCACCTTAGCTCCCTGAATTCCTGCCTTACATCCCTATCCCTTTTCCTACCTATGTCATTGGTACCTATGTGGACCATGACTTGGGGCTGCTCCCCTTCCCCCTTAAGCATCCCGAAAACATGATCCGAGACATCACGCACCCTGGCACCTGGGAGGCAACACACCAACCGTGAGTCTCTCTCATTCCCACAGAATCTCCTATCTATCCCCCTAACTATGGAGTCTCCAATGACTCCATCTATCGACTATAATTATTTCCTGATTCATTTTTCCTTCACAAAGACAATCACCCTCGACTTCCCTGGACTTCCCTTGATCTCCAGCTGTGTCTTCAGCATGAGATCAGTGGCGCCTCAGAAAAATCACCACTGTTATGTTCTGTGTTGTGGCCATCGTACAGATGCACACAGAACATATAGTTGTTTAACTGTAAAGATGATTTATTTACAAACACAAAAAAAAAGAATAATACAGACGATGGCTACTAAGTGAATTTAGTGAATTCTCCTGGAGCTTCTCTAAGTGCGACTATTTCTTGTACGACTTACTATCAACTGGCTAGTGTCTTGAGTCACGTGATAAATCTCTATTGCCACCAGCTGGTCGCATTGCTAACTATATACAGAACTGTGCACAGGCATATCACCACAACCACTTTGGCCATTTGCACCATTTTCCCCCAGAGGATCTACCAATATTACTACAGATATTCTAGTCAAATATCTATTTCAGTACAAATGAATCATTCCCTAAAGAAACATTTTCAGTGAAAAGGTTTTTGCTTCGTATTTTATATGCAGTGGAAATTGAGTCAAAGAGGAGGCACTAACAGGTTCCTGAGGCATTCCATTTTGGATACAGTTGAGGGAGATGGCTCACCAGGGGGAGGCAACAGTAGCCAGGTTCATGGCGCCATGGCTGGCTCTGCTACACAGGAGGGCAGGAAAACGAGTGGTAGAGCTATAGTGATAAGGGGATTTGATTAGAAGGGGAGTAGACAGGCGTTTCTGTGGACGCAAACGGGACTCCAGTAAGGAATGTTGCCTCCAGTGTGCAAGGGTACTTGATGTCTCAGAGCGGCTGCAGGACATTCTAAAGAGGGAGGGTGAACAGTCAGCTGTCGTGGTGCATATAGGCAACAACGATATAGGTACAAAATGGGATGAGGTTCTACATGCTGAATCTATGAATCTAGGGAGTTAGGAGATAAACTAAAAAGTAGGACTTCAGAGTAGGAATGACAGGATAGAAAGGATGAATGTGTGGCTAGAGTGATAGTGCAGGAGGGAGGGGTTCAGAGTTTTGGGACATTGGAACCGGTTCTGGGAGAGGTGGGATGGTCTACACCTGGGCAGGACTTGAACCAATGTCCTAGGGAATGTCCAATGTCCAATGCAGGAAGTCAGAGGGTAGTAAACAGGGGCAGAAACAAAAGCTAGTAAGGGGAAAAGTGGAAGGCAGAGAAACAGATTGAACTGCATTGTATGGCAGGGGTTGGGAATCAGGGCAGTAGGTCCACAGGGAAAATAACTGAGGGAGAACTACAGACTAAGGCCATTAAGATTAAGAGGAAAAACAGGCAGGGAGTGGTTGGTCATTGCAGCAGGCTGATGGGCCGAAGTGCATTAGTTTCAATGCGAGGAGCATTTCAGGTAAAACAGATGAGCTTAGAGCTTGGATTAGTATGTGCAATTATGATGTTGTTGCTATTACAGAAACTTGGTTGAAAGAGGGACATGATTGGCAACTAAACATTCCAGGATCTAGATGCTTCAGGCAGGATAGAGGGGGATGCAAAAGGGGCGGGGAAGTTGCGTTATTGGTTAAGGAGAATTTCACAGCTGTTCTGAGGGAGGACAGCTTGGAACTTTTCTTTGACGCAACCCGTGGGGAAGGGAAGAGAGAGGTCCCCCTCCAACTTCAATGAAACGGACCAGAAGTGTAACGGCCAAAGGAGCGGCACTGGAGCAACGGGAGAAGCGAGGGAAAGAAAACAAAATGGCGGCGGCCAGGGACAAAGGGGAGAAGTGGAGCTGCAGGAGTTCATCAAGCGCTGCTTCGAGGAGCAGCGCGAGGAGATGCGCAAGGAGATGCTGGCGCCTATGCTTTCGGCAATTGAAGGACTCGGGATCACCCAGAAGGCCCACGAAGTTAAGATCCAGGAGGTACAGAAAAGAGTCAGTCAGAACGAGGACGAGCCCGTGGGCCTGGCGGTGAGAGTGGAGCAGAACGAGGCGCTACAAAAGAGGTGGGCGGGAAGACTCGAAGACCTGGAGAACAGGTCGAGGAGAAAGAATCTGCGAATCCTGGGTCTCCCTGAGGGAGTGGAGGGGGCTGATGCCGGGGCATACGCGAGCACGATGCTCGAGACGATGATAGGCACGAAGGCCCCTTCGAGGCCGCTGGAGTTGGACGGGGCACATCGCGTGCTGGCGAAGAAGCCCCAGGCAAATGAGCCGCCAAGGGCGATGGTGGTGAGGTTCCACCGGTTCACGGACAGAGAGTGGGTCCTAAGATGGGCCAAGAAGGAGCGGAGCAGTAAGTGGGACAATGCAGAGATCCGAATATACCCGGACTGGGGCACGGAGGTTGCAAAGCGGAGAGCGGGTTTCAACCGGGCCAAAGCGGCGTTGTACCGGAAAGAAGTGAAATTCGGAATGCTGCAGCCAGCGCGACTGTGGGTCACATACAAGGGCCAACACTATTACTTTGAAACGCCTGAGGAGGCGTGGACCTTTGTACAAGCCGAAAAGTTGGACTCTAACTGAGGGTTTGTGAGGGTGGGGGGGATGTTTGAGGTTTGATGTGTGATGGTTGTTGTATATAGGGGGTCAATCACGCGCAGGAAATGTTACATGGGCTGGGGGAGAGAGACAAGGCCGCGACAGGAGCTGCGCCAGAAGGGGCATAGCGGGCTTTGGAAAGCACGGGTTTTTTTCCCGCGCGCGGGAGGAAAGGCGGGAAGGGGAACGAAGGTATGCATATTGATTGGGAGACTCCCACACGGGGAGGTCAATGGGACGGCGGGGGAAGCCGGGGTCAGCAGGCATCAGCTGACTTACGGGAGTGGCATGGGGGGAGCAAAAAAGCTAGACAGGGGTCTATGGGGGGGGGGGAGGGGGGGAAAAAGGTTTGCTGAAGGGAATGGGACACAGAAGAGGTGGTCGGCACTGGAGGGTGAGGGAGGCGGACATGGGACTGGCCCAGAAAAGGAGATGGCGAGTCGGGGGGGGGGGGGGTTGGTTGGTGGTGAGAGCGCCTCCAATCCGGCTGATAACGTGGAACATGAGGGGCCTGAATGGGCCGGTGAAGAGGGCTCGAGTGTTCGCGCACTTAAAGGGACTGAAGGCGGACGTGGTCATGCTCCAAGAGACACACCTGAAGGTGGCGGACCATGTCAGGCTAAGAAAGGGATGGGTAGGACAGGTATTCCACTCGGGACTGGACACGAAGAATAGAGGGGTGGCAATATTGGTGGGAAAGCGAGTGTCATTTGAGGCCAAGACTATTGTAGCGGTCAATGGAGGGCGATACGTAATGGTGAGCGGTAGGCTGCAAGGGACATGGGTGGTGTTGGTAAATGTATACGCCCCGAACTGGGATGATGCAGGGTTCATGAAGCGCATGTTGGGGCGCATTCCGGACCTGGAGATAGGAGGCCTGATAATGGGAGAGGACTTCAATACAGTGTTGGATCCAGCACTGGACCGCTCCAAATCAAGGACTGGAAAGAGGCCGGCGGTGGCCAAGGTACTTAGGGGGTTTATGGATCAGATGGGGGAGTGGACCCATGGCGGTTTGCAAGGCCGCAGGCCAGGGAATTTTCTTTCTTCTCCCATGTACACAAAGCCTACTCCCGGATAGATTTCTTTGTTCTGGGTAGGGCGCTCATCCCGAGGGTGGAGGGGACGGAGTATTCGGCTATAGCCGTTTCGGACCATGCCCCGCACTGGGTGGAACTGGAGCTGGGAGAGGAGAGGGACCAACGCCCGCTGTGGCGGCTGGATGTGGGACTGCTGGCGGACGAGGTGGTGTGTGGGAAGGTGAGGGGGTGTATCGAAAGGTACTTGGAGGCCAACAACAATGGGGAGGTGTGGGTGGGGGTGGTATGGGAGGCGTTGAAGGCGGTGATCAGGGGAGAGCTAATCTCCATTAGGGCTCATAGGGAGAAGACAGAGGGTATGGAAAGGGAGAGGTTAGTGGGGGAGATTTTGAGAGTGGACAGGAGATACGCAGAAGCCCCGGAGGAAAGATTACTTGGGGAAAGACGGCGGCTCCAGACGGAGTTTGACCTGTTGGCCACAGGGAAGGCGGAGGCACAGTGGAGGAAAGCGCAGGGGGCGACCTACAAGTATGGGGAAAAGGCTAGTCGGATGCTGGCACACCAGCTCCATAAGAGGATGGCAGCGAGGGAAATAGGGGGAGTCAAAGATGGAAGGGGAGCCACGGTTCGGAGTGCGACGAAAATAAACGAGGTATTTAAGGTCTTTTATGAAGAGCTGTACAGATCCCAGCCCCCAGCGGGGGAAGAGGGGATGAGACGATTCCTAGATCAACTGAGATTCCCGAGGGTGGAGGAGCAAGAGGTGGCTGGTTTGGGGGCACCAATTAGGTTGGAGGAGCTGAGCAAGGGTTTGGGGAGCATGCAGGCGGGGAAGGCCCCGGGACCGGACAGATTCCTGGTGGAGTTCTACAGGAAGTACGTAGACCTGTTGGCCCCGCTACTGGTGAGGACCTTTAATGAGGCAAGAGAGGAGGGGACCCTGCCCCCGACAATGTCGGAAGCGACAATTTCTTTGATCCTAAATCGGGACAAGGCCCACTGCAATGAGGATCGTACAGGCCGATCTCGCTCCTCAGTGTGGATGCAAAGTTGCTGGCAAAAGTGCTGGCCGCGAGGATCGAGGACTGTGTCCCGGGGGTAATCCACAAGGACCAGACGGGATTTGTAAAGGGCAGGCAACTAAACCCCAATGTGCGGCGGCTCTTAAACGTGATAATGATGCCATCGGAGGTGGGAGAGGCGGAGATAGTGGCAGCTATGGGCGCGGAGAAGGCCTTTGACCGAGTAGAGTGGGAGTACCTCTGGGAGGTTCTGCGTAGGTTTGGGTTCGGGGGAGGGTTTATCAGTCGGGTTAAGCTCCTTTGCCCCGATGGCGAGTGTAGTGACGAACCGGCGGAGGTCGGAGTACTTTCGACTGTACCGAGGGACGAGGCAGGGGTGCCCCCTGTCCCCACTGTTGTTCGCATTGACGATTGAACAATTGGCCATGTCATTGAGGGAGTCTAATAAATGGAGGGGGGTGGTCCGAGGGGGAGAAGAGCATTGGGTGTCGCTATATGCGGATGACCTGTTGCTGTACGTGTCGGATCCAGTGGAGGGGATGGTGGAGGTCATGCAGACTCTAAGGGAGTTTGGGGCGTTTTCGGGCTATAAGCTCAATGTAGGGAAGAGTGAGCTCTTTGTATTACAGGCGGGGGACCAAGAAAGAGGGATAGGGGACCTACGGCTGAGGAGGGCGGAGGGGAGCTTTCGGTATCTGGGGATCCAGATAGCCAGGAGTTGGGGGACCCTACAAAACTGAATCTGACGAGGTTGGAGGAGCAAATGGAGGAGGATTTCAAAAGATGGGACATGCTACCGCTCTCGCTGGCGGGTAGAGTGCAGTCGGTCAAAATGGTGGTCCTTCCGAGGTTTCTGTTTGTGTTTCAGTGCCTTCCCATCGTGATCACTAAGGCCTTTTTTAAGAGAGTAGGCAGGAGTATTATGGGGTTTGTGTGGGCGAATAAGGCCCCGAGAGTAAGGAGAGGGTTCCTGGAACGCAATAGGGACCGAGGAGGGTTGGCGCTGCCAAACCTGGGGAGCTACTACTGGGCAGCAAATGTGGCGATGATCCACAAGTGGGTTATGGAGGGAGAGGGGGCGGCATAGAAGAGGATGGAGGTGGCGTCCTGTAAAGGAACGAGCCTGGGGGCGTTGGTGACGGCACCGCTGCCGCTCTCACCGACAAAGTATACCACGAGCCCGGTGGTGGCGGCAACGCAAAGGATCTGGGGCCAGTGGAGGCGGCACCGGGGTGCAATGGGAGCATCGGTGTGGTCCCCGATCAGGGGTAACCACCGGTTTGTCCCGGGGAAGATGGACCGGGGGTTCCAGAGCTGGCATCGGGCGGGGATTGGAAGAATGGGGGACCTGTTCATCGACGGGACGTTTGCGAGCCTAGGGGCACTGGGGGAGAAGTTCGAGTTACCCCCGAGAAATGCCTTTAGATATATGCAGGTGAGGGCTTTTGTGAGGTGACAGGTGAGGGAATTCCCGTTGCTCCCGGCACAAGAAGTTCAAGATAGGGTGATCTCGGGTGTATGGGTCGGGGAGGGCATGGTGTCGGAAATACACCAGGATTTGAAAGAAGAGGGGGAAGCGTTGGTAGAAGAGTTGAAGGGTAAATAGGAGGAGGAGCTGGGGGAGGAGATCGAGGAAGGTCTGTGGGCTGATGCCCTAGGTAGGGTTAATTCCTCCTCCTCGTGTGCCAGGTTCAGCCTGATACAATTTAAGGTGGTCCACAGAGCGCACTTGATGGGGGCGAGATTGAGTAGGTTCTTTGGGGTGGAGGACAGATGTGGAAGGTGCTCAGGGAGCCCGGCGAACCATGTCCATATGTTTTGGTCATGCCCGGCACTGGAGGGGTTCTGGAGAGGAGTGGCGGGAGCAATATCTCAGGTGGTGAAAGTCCGGGTCAAGCCAAGCTGGGGGCTAGCAATATTTGGAGTAGTGGACGAACCGGGAGTGCAGGAGGCGAAAGAGGCCGGCATTCTGGCCTTTGCGTCCCTAGTAGCCCGGCGCAGGATCTTGCTACTGTGGAAGGAGGCAAAGTCCCCCAGCCTGGAGGCCTGGATAAATGATATGGCTGGGGTCATAAAGTTGGAGAGGATTAAGTTTGCCTTAAGGGGGTCTGCGCAGGGATTCTACAGGCGGTGGCAACTCCTCAAAGAATTCTATTAGGTTTGTAAGACATGACCTTCCCTGCACAAAACCATGCTGCCTATCACTGATAAGTCTATTTTCTCCCAAATGTGAATAGATCCTATCCCTCAGTATCTTCTCCAACAGTTTGCCTACCACTGACGTCAAGCTCACAGGTCTATAATTCCCTGGATTATCCCTGCTACCCTTCTTAAACAAAGGGACAACATTAGCAATACTCCAGTCCTCCGGGACCTCACCCGTGCTCAAGGACGCTGCAAAGATATCCGTTAAGGCCCCAGCTATTTCGTCCCTCGCTTCCCTCAGTAACCTAGGATAGATCCCATCCGGACCAGGGGACTTGCCCACCTTAATGCCTTTTAGAATACCCAAAACATCCCCCTTCCTTATGCCGACTTCACCTAGAGTATTTAAACATCCATCCCTAGCCTCAGCATCCGTCATGTCCCTCTCCTTGGTGAATACCGATGCAAAGTACTCATTAAGAATCTCACCCATTTCCTCTGACTCCACGCATAAATTTCCTCTTTTGTCTTTGAGTGGGCCAATCCTTTCTCTAGTTACCCTCTTGCTCCTTATATACGAATAAAAGGCTTTGGGATTTTCCTTAACCTTGTTAGCCAAAGATATTTCATGACCCCTTTTAGCCTTCTTTATTGCGCGTTTGAGATTTGTCCTACTTTCTCGATATTCCTCCAAAGCTTCATCAGTTTTAAGTTGCCTAGATCTTATGTATGCTTCCTTTTTCAGTTTAGCTAATCTCACAATTCCACCCGTCATCCATGGTTCTCTAACCTTGCCATTTCTATCCCTCATTTTCACGGGGACATGTCTGTCTTGCACTCTAATCACCTTTCCTTAAAAGACGCCCACATTTCAAATGTGGATTTACCCTTAAACAGCTGCTCCCAATCCACATTCCCTAGGTCCTGCCAAATTTTGTTATACTTGGCCTTTCCCCAATTTAGCACTCTTCCTTTAGGACCACTCTCGTCTTTGTCCATGAGTATTCTAAAACTTACGGAATTGTGATCGCTATTCCCAAAGTAATCACCGACTGAAACTTCAACCACCTGGCCGGGATCATTCCCCAATACCAGGTCCAGTATGGCCCCTTCCCGAGTTGGACGATTTACATACTGCTCTAAAAAACTCTCCTGGATGCTCCTTACAAATTCTGCTTCATCTACGCCTCCAACACTACATGAGTCCCATTCAATGTTGGGGAAGTTAAAATCTCCCATCACGACCACCCTATTGCTCCTACATTTTTCTATAATCTGTCTACATATTTGTACCTCTACTTCACGCTCGCTTTTGGGAGGCCTGTAGTAAAGTCCCAACAATGTTACTGCACCCTTCCTAGTTCTTAGCTGTACCCATATTGCCTCAACGCTCGAATCCTCCATTGTGCCCTCCTTAATCACAGCTGTGATATCATCTGTGACCAGTAATCCAACTCCTCCACCTCTTTAACCTCCCTCTCTATCCCTCCTGAAGCATCTATACCCTGGGATATTTAGTTGCCAGTCTTGCCCTTCCCTCAACCAAGTCTCAGTAATACCAACAACATCATATTCCCAGATACCCAGTTCATCTGCCTTACCTGCTACACTTCTCGCATTGAAACAAATGCACCTCAGACCACCTGTCCCTTTGCGTTCATCATCTCTTCCCTGTCTGCTCTTCCCCTTAGTCACATTGAGTTTATTATCTAGTACCTTACTGCCTTTCGGGGCTGGTTTAGCTCACTGGGCTAAATCGCTGGCTTTTAAAGCAGACCAAGGCAGGCCAGCAGCACGGTTCAATTCCCGTATCAGCCTCCCCGAACAGGCACCGGAATGTGGCGACTAGGGGCTTTTCACAGTAACTTCATTGAAGCCTACTTGTGACAATAAGCAATTTTCATTTCATTTAGTTGCTGCCTCTTTACTGGCCTCTAACTTCCTACTCTGGTTCCCATCCCCCTGCCACATTAGTTTAAAACCTCTCCAACAGTGTTAGCAAAAACACCCCCTAGGACATTGGTTCCAGTCCTGCCCAAGTGTAGACCATCCGATTTGTAATGGTCCCACCGCCCCCAGAACCGGTTCCAATGTCCCAAAAATCTGAACCCCTCCCTCCTGCACCATTTCTCAAGCCACGTATTCATTGTGACTATTCTTGAATTTCTACTCTGACTGTCTCGTGGCACTGGTAGCAATCCTGAGATTACTACCTTTGAGGTCCTACTTTTTAACTTATCTCCTAACTCCCTAAATTCTGATTGTAGGACCTCATCCCGTTTGTTCCTATATTGTTGGTGCCTATATGCACCAAGACAACTGGCTGTTCACCCTCCCCCTTCAGTCTGTCCTGCAGCCGATCTGAGACATCCCTGACCCGTGCACCCGGGAGGCAACATACCATTCGGGAGTCTCGTTTTCGACCACAGAAACGCCTGTATACTCCCCTTACGATTGAATCCCCTATGACTATAGCCCTGCCAGTCTTTTTCCCGCCCTTCCGTGCAGCAGAGCCAGCCACGGTGCCATGAGCCTGGCTACTACTGCCTTCCCCTGGTGAGTCATCTCCCCCAACAGTATCCAAAACGGTACACCTGTTTTGGAGGGAGATGACTGCAGAGGACACCTGCACTGCCTTCCTGCTCTTTCTCTGCCTTTTGATCACACATTCCCTGTCTCCTTCACCAATCCTAATCTGCGGTGTGACCAACTCACTGAATGTGCTATCCACGAGAATAAGACCATAAGACATAGGAGCGGAAGTAAGGCCATTCGGCCCATCGAGTCCTCTCCACCATTCAATCATGGCTGATTTCAACTCCATTTACCCGCTCTCTCTCCATAGCCCTTAATTCCTCGAGAAATCAAGAATTTATCAACTTCTGTCTTAAAGACACTCAACGTCCCGGCCTCTGTGGCAATGAATTCCACAGACCCACCACTCTCTGGCTGAAGAAATTTCTCCTCATCTCTGTTCTAAAGTGACTCCCTTTTATTCTAAGGCTGTGCCCCCGGGTCCTAGTCTCCCCTGCTAATGGAAACAACTTCCCTACGTCCACCCTATCGAAGCCATTCATTATCTTGTACGTTTCTATTAGATCTCCCCTCAACCGCCTAAACTCCAATCAATATAATCCCAGGATCCTCAGACGTTCATTGTATGTTAGGCCTACCATTCCTGGGATCATCCGTGTGAATCTCCGCTGGACCCGCTCCAGTGCCAGTATGTCCTTCCTGAGGTGTGGGGCCCAAAATTGCTCACAGTATTCTAAATGGGGCATAACTAATGCTTTATAAAGCTTCAGAAGTACATCCCTGCTTTTATATTCCAAGCCTCTTGAGGTAAATGATAACATTGCATTTGCTTTCTTAATTACGGACTCAACCTGCAAGTTTACCTTTAGAGAATCCTGGACTAGGACTCCCAAGTCCCTTTGCACTTCAGCATTATGAATTTTGTCACCGTTTAGAAAATAGTCCATGCCTCTATTCTTTTTTCCAAAGTGCAAGACCTCGCACTTGCCCACGTTGAATTTCATCAGCCATTTCTTGGACCACTCTCCTAAACTGTCTAAATCTTTCTGCAGCCTCCCCACCTCCTCCATACTACCTGCCCCTCCACCTATCTTTGTATCATCGGTAAACTTAGCCAGAATGCCCCCAGTCCCGTCATCTAGATCGTTAATATATAAAGAGAACGGCTGTGGCCCCAACACTGAACCCTGCGGGACACCACTCGTCACCTGTTGCCATTCTGAAAAAGAACCTTTTATCCCAACTCTCTGCCTTCTGCCTGACAGCCAATCATCAATCCATGTTAGTACCTTGCCTCGAATACCATGGGCCCTTATTTTACTCAGTTGTCTCCCGTGAGGCACCTTATCAAAGGCCTTTTGGAAGTCAAGATAGATAACATCCATTGGCTCTCCTTGGTCTAACCTATTTGTTATCTCTTCAAAGAACTCTAACAGGTTTGTCAGGCACGAACTCCCCTTACTAAATCCATGCTGACTTGTCCTAATCCGACCCTGCACTTCCAAGGATTTAGAAATCTCATCCTTAACAATGGATTCTAGAATCTTGCCAACAACCGAGGTTAGGCTAATTGGCCTATAATTTTCCATCTTTTTCCTTGTTCCCTTCTTGAACAGGGGGCTTACAACAGTGATTTTACAATCCTCTGGGACTTTCCCTGACTCCAGTGAGTTTTGAAAGATCATGTCTAACGCCTCCACTATTTCTTCAGCTATCTCCTTTAGAACTCTAGGATGTAGCCCACCTGGGCCCAGAGATTTATCAATTTTTAGACCTCTTAGTTTCTCTAGCACTTTCTCCTTTGTGATGGCTACCATATTCAACTCTGCCCCCTGACTCTCCTGGATTGTTGGGATATTACTCATGTCTTCTACTGTGAAGACTGACGCAAAGTACTTATTTAGTTCCTCAGCTATTTCCTTGTCTCCCGTCACTAGATTACCAGCGTCATTTTGGAGCGGCCCAATGTCTACTTTTGTCTCCCGTTTGTTTTTAATGTATTTAAAGAAACTTTCACTATCATTCCTAATGTTGCTGGCTAGCCTACCTTCATAATTGATCCTCTCTTTCCTTATTTCTCTCTTTGTTATCCTCTGTTTGTTTTTGTAGCCTTCCCAACCTTCTGACTTCCCACTACTCTTTGCCACATTATAGACTTTGTCTTTTGCTTTGATGCATTCCCTAACTTCCTTTGTCAGCCATGGCTGCCTAATCCCCCCTCTGATAACCTTTTTTTTCTTTGGGATGAACCTCTGTACTGTGTCCTCAATTACTCCCAGAAACTCCTGCCATTGCTGATCTAATGTCTTTCCCACTAGGCTCTGCTCCCAGTCGATTTTCGTCAGTTCCTCCCTCATACCCCTGTAGTTACCTTTATTTAACTGTAACACCTTTACATCTGATTCTACCTTCTTTCTTTCAAATTGGAGATTGAATTCTACCATATTATGATCACTGCCTCCTAAAGTAAGTGTTCCCTTACTTTAAGATCTTTAATCAAGTCTGGCTCATTACATAACACTAAGTCCAGAATGGCCTGTCCCCTCGTGGGCTCCATCACAAGCTGTTCCAAAAAGCCCTCCTGTAAACATTCAATGAATTCCCTTTCCTTGGGTCCTTGGCAGTATTATTTACCCAGTTCACCTGCATATTGAAGTCCCCCATGATCACTGTGACCTTGCCTTTCTGACATGCACTTTCTATTTCGTGGTGCATTTTGTGCCCCTGGTCCTGACCACTGTTAGGAGGCCTGTACATAACTACCATTATGTTTTTTTTGCCTTTGAGTTCCTCAACTCTACCCACACAGACTCCACATCATCTGACCCTATGTCGTTTAGTGCTATTGATTTAATTTCATTCCTAATTAACAAGGCAACCCCGCCCCCTCTGCCCACCTCTCTGTCTTTTCGATAGGTTGTGAATCCCTGGATGTTTAAATGCCAGTCCTGAACCCCCTGCAACCACGTCTCTGTGATGCCTACCACATCATACCTGCCAGTCACAATCTGGGCCACAAGCTCATCTACCTTGTTCCGTACACTGCGCGCATTTAAATATAGCACCTTTAATTCTCTATTGACCGTCCCTTTTTGTTTTCTTAGTGTGGTGGACCTTGGTTTACTGAGCCTTTCCATACACTGTGTCATATTTTGTGGGATGGGGACTATCGTAACCTCTCCTGAGTTCTGCCTTTTCGTGCTTTTTTGTATTCCTAAGCAGCTACGCTTCCCACTGATTACTTCACCTCTTTGTTCCCTGACTTTCCCTTCCCCCCCAATCTCTAGTTTGAAGTCCAATTGACCACCCTATTTACTCTTTTCGCCAGAACACTCGTTCAAGTGGAGGTCATCCCAACGGTATAGGTCCCCCCTGTCCCAAAACTGATGCCAGTGTCCCATGAAAAGGAACCCCTCTTTCCCACATCACTTTGGGAAACAAAACTGGAAAACAGGAAGTTACCGTTAGGTTTTTATACTCACAGAGACTGCTCCTCCTCCTCCGAACGGCTCCCAAAATTAGGCCTGAAGAAAGAGAGAGAACAAAACAGTCGGGAAAAAGCACCTCTCCCACTCTTCACCGAATTACCTCACTGCACCAAATTACCAAATTCTCACTCTGTCTGTGTCACACTCACTCATGCTGTGTCTCCTTGACCAGCGCAATGCTTACTAAGTGCGCTTTCTGTCTGTCTTTTATACAGACTTTAGGATGACTCACATTAAAACTTCAAAGAGAAGAATACAATGTGTACCTTTGTGCCCCTTAACAGGCCTCAGGTGACTGCCAGATAACTGCCTCTCAGCAATTAGGGTGGGGGCAGCTTCAACCAATCAGACACTAATCTACACTGCACTTTTAACTGAAAAACAGCACAATTAGATTCACCACTTACCTTTCCTGGTTACCTCACTGCACCAAATTACCAAATTCTCACTCTGTCTGTGTCTTACTCATTCAGGCTGTTTCTCCTTGACCAGCACAATGCATCAGCATCGCGGATGCTCCAAAGTGAGTCCATCCGCAGCTCCAGAGCCATTATGCAGTCTAACAGGATCTGCAGCTGGACACACCTCCCGCACATGAAGGAGTCAGGGGCATCGGCCGTGTCCCTGAAGTCCCACATTGAGCACGAGGAGCATAACACTGGTCTGGGATCTCCTGCCATTTTTACACTTTACCTTAACTGATTACAAATATATCAAATAATGAATAAGTGAAAGGAAGAAAGATTTTACTTACCATTAACAATACTTACCAACACACGAAGAGTTAAATTTCTCCCAGCTACTGCTAATTGGAGCACTGTCCTTACCAGCCAATCAGGTCACTGCTTTACTGTGATGTCACTCTTCAAGGTAAGTTTTTAAAGAGGAGAACTTACCTTCCCTACAGACCCCTGGCCACTGCTCCTGCCGAAAATCTGAAGGCCGCTTCTCCGTCAGCTGTGTCCCCGCCGCTCTCCTCGCATTCTTTTATTCTGTGTCCCCGCTGCTCTCCTCGCGCTCTTTCACTGAGTCTCCACTGCTCTCCTCGCGCTCTTTCACTAAATCCCCGCCGCTCTCCTCGCGCTCTTTCACTGAGTCTCCACTGCTCTCCTCACGCTCTTTCACTGAGTCTCCACCGCTCTCCTCGCGCTCTTTCACTGAGTCTCCACCGCTCTCCTCGCGCTCTTTCACTGACTCTCCGCCGCTCTCCTCGCGCTCTTTCACTGACTCTCCGCCGCTCTCCTCGAGCTCTTTCACTGAGTCTCCCCTGCTCTCCTGGCGCTCTTTCACTGAGTCTCCGCCGCTCTCCTCGCGCTCTTTCACTGAGTCTCCACCGCTCTCCTCGCGCTCTTTCACTGACTCTCCGCCGCTCTCCTCGCGCTCTTTCACTGACTCTCCGCCGCTCTCCTCGCGCTCTTTCACTGAGTCTCCCCTGCTCTCCTGGCGCTCTTTCACTGAGTCTCCGCCGCTCTCCTCGCGCTCTTTCACTGAGTCTCCACTGCTCTCCTCGCGCTCTTTCACTGAGTCGCCACTGCTCTCCTCGCGCTCTTTCACTGAGTCTCCACTGCTCTCCTCGCGCTCTTTCACTGAATCTCCACTGCTCTCCTCGCGCTCTTTCACTGAGTCTCCACTGCTCTCCTCGCGCTCTTTCCCTGAGTCTCGGCCGCTCTCCTCGCGCTCTTTCACTGAGTCTCCGCCGCTCTCCTCGCGCTCTTTCACTGAGCCTCTGCCGCTCTCCTCGCGCTCTTTCACTGAGTCTCCACTGCTCTCCTCGCGCTCTTTCACTGAGTCTCCACTGCTCTCCTCGCGCTCTTTCCCTGAGTCTCTGCCGCTCTCCTCGCGCTCTTTCACTGAGTCTCCGCCGCTCTCCTCGCGCTCTTTCACTGAGCCTCCGCCGCTCTCCTCGCGCTCTTTCACTGAGTCTCCACTGCTCTCCTCACGCTCTTTCACTGAGTCTCCACTGCTCTCCTCGCGCTCTTTCACTGAGTCTCCACTGCTCTCCTCGCGCTCTTTCACTGAGTCTCCACCGCTCTCCTCGCGCTCTTTCACTGAGTCTCCACTGCTCTCCTCGCGCTCTTTCACTGAGTCTCCGCCGCTCTCCTCGCGCTCTTTCACTGTAAATACAGGTAAAAATAAATCACTTAACCAGTAACCACTGCGCCCCACACGAGAACAGCAAACAGCTGTTATGGGCCTGTGCAAACAATTTAAATCTTTACTACTTACCCAGCAGTCACTCTGTCCTCTCTCCGACTGGATTCAGCTGGAAACTCCCAACAGTAAGTTGTTTTTTTTAAGTTTACTCCCTTTCTCAGCAAGCACTCACTCAGCAACCACTGTGCCCCGCACGATAACACCTCAGGGAAAAGAAAACTTCTTACCAGTCACCAGCCAATCACTTATCTCCAGGCTGTGACGTTACGGTTCAACTTCTTTCTACTTCGACCTGCCCTCGAGTCTCCCTCTTGATCTTTACTCGGCTGGGATCCTTACAGTGATTGTCTTTTTTTTTTGGTTAGAGGAGGAGGTACGGAGGGAAACACTGAAGAACTGTTTCGTGTTTAACTGTCACTTGACAACAGCTCCTCCATAAACCACCTTCAAGATACGGTGACCGCAATGCACTGATGCAAATTTTCCCCGCAACAGCCAGTCAGCAGCTCTGCTCTACTGCCCTCTGCTGGATGCTTGCCTTGACTTGAACACCTAGGGTGTCTTGCTCAGGTACACTTTCTAGATGGAGTGACCGCAATGCACTGATGCAAATTTTCCCCGCAACAGCCAAGCAGCAGCTCCGTTCTACTGCCCTCTGCTGAATCATAGGGTAGAGTGTATAAATATTCTGAGTCATGTTGGTATTAATAAAGAGGAGATGTTGGGCATCTTAAAAAGCATTAAAGTAGTTAAGTTCCCAGGGCCTGATGTGATCTATTCCGGAATACTGCAGGAGGCAAGGGAGGACATTGCTGGGACCTTGACAGTAATCTGTGCATCCTCATTGGCTACAGGTGAAGTTCCAGAAGGCTGGAGAGTAGCCAATGTTGTTCCATTATTTAAGAAGGGCAGCAGGGATAATCCAGGAAATAATAGGCTGGTGAGCCCTACATCTGTGGTAAGGAATCTATTGGAAAAGATTCTTAGAGGTAGGATTTACTCACATTTGGAAACAAATGGACTTATTAGTGATGGGCAGCATGGTTTTGTGAAGAGGTGGTTGTGCCTCACTAATTTGGTCAAGTTTATCGATGAAGTGACAGAGATGATAGATGAGGGAAAGGCAGTAGATGTTGTATACATGGACTTCAGTAAAGCCTTTGGCAAGATACCTCATGGTAGACTGGTACAAAAGGTGAAGTCACATGGGATCAGAGGAGAGCTAGCAAGTTGGATACAGAACTGGCTTGGGCACAGAAGACAGAGGGTAGCAGTAGAAGGGTGCTTTTCTGAATGGAAGGCTGTGACTAGCGGCGTTCCACAGGGATTAGTTCTGGGGGCCTTTGTTGTTCGTGGTGTATATAAATGATTTGGAAGAAAATGTAGCTGGTTTGATTAGTATGTTCGCAAATGACACAAAAATTGGTGGAGTTGCGGATAATGAAGAGGATTGTCAAAGCATACAGCAGGATATAAACTGGTTGGAGTCTAGGGCGGAGAAATGTCAGATGGAGTTTAATCCAGACAAGTGTGAGGTAATGTACTTTGGAAGGTCCAATGCATGTAGGAATTACACAATAAATGGTAGAATTGCGAGTACTGACAGGCAGAGAGATCTGGGCATGCATGTCCACCAATCACTGAAAGTGGCAACGCATGTGGATAAGTTGGTCAAGAAGGCATATGGCATGCTGGCCTTCATCGGTCGGGGCATTGAATATAAAAATTGGCAAGTCATGTTGCAGCTGTGTAGGACCTTAGTTAGGCCTCATTTAGAATATTGTGTACAATTCTGGTCGCCACACTAGCAGAAGGATGTGGATGCTTTGGAGAGGGTATAGAAGAGATTTACGAGGATGTTGCCTGGTCTGGAGGGCATTAGCAATGAGGAGCATTTAGATAAACGCGGTCTGTTCTCACTGGAACGACGGAGGTTGAGAGGCAACCTGATAAAGATCTGTAAGGTTATGAGTGGCATGGACAGAGTGGATAGTCAGATGTCCTTTCCTATGGTAAGAGAGTCAAATACTAGGGGACATAAGTTTAAAGTGCGTGGGGAAAAGTTTAGAACAGATGTGCGAGGCACGTTTTTACACAGGGGGTGGTAAATATATGGAGGTGGTGGGAGCAGGAACAATAGTGGCATTTAAGGGACATCTAGACAAATTTATGAATAGGGTGGGAATGGAAGGATACAGACTCTGTATTTTAGTTCAGGCAGGTACCATGGTTGGCGAAGACTTGGCGGGGCGAAGTTTCTGTTCCTGAGCTGTATTGTTCTTTGTTCTTTGTTCTTTGAGGAGGAAAAGAGAAAGAAAATGTCAAATGAATGGGTGGTAGGTGCTGGTCTATTTTCCACAAACCTTCAAGGCCACTCTCTCACATCAACCTATGTATTTTTCCCGATGTCCAGAAAGCAATAATATGGTCAATGGGTGGCCCTTGGAATCAGGGGCCAACTTGAGTTAATTAGCAGTCCAATAATATGTGCTGGATGCATGATAGCTTCAGAATGTGAGAAAAACACTAGGTGGGAGAAAACATGGTTGGATGTCAAATTGGGTTTAAAGGCAGCAGTTAGGTTCAGTGTCTGACTTCAGCTTTCCAGCCTGCTGTGAGTTGTGTATGTCATTGATCTTTGATGGTGTGTATTATGCATAATGCACAAGTACTTCAAGTCTAAAAGTTGCCTATACACCCTTGCATTTAGCGCCTCATCTGCACTTCAGCCTATGTGATTTGAGCAATATGGGGATAACGGTCTCCCTGGCAGATATACTTTCCATTATACAGTCTGAGAATGAGTTACCTTCAAATGTCTGAGACCGGTCCACAGCAGACCCATCTCCCTGGCCTTATACTCATTCCTGGAGCATTTACACAACAAGGACTCCTACGTCAGACTCCTATTCGTTGACTACAGCTCTGCCTTCAACACCATAATCCCAACCAAGTTCATATCAAAACTCCAAAACCTAGGACTTGGCTCCTCACTCTGGAACTGGATCCTCGACTTCCTGACTCATAGACCACAATCAGTAAGAATAAACAACAACACCTCCACGAAAGTCCTCAATACCAGGGCTCCGCAAGGCTGCGTTCTATACTCCTTATACACCCCCAACTTCAGCAAAATTAAGTAGCTGGCCATTGACTTCAGGAAGCAAAGTATCATACACACTCCTGTCTGCATCAATGGGGCCGAGATGGAAATGGTTTACAGCTTCCAATTGCTAGATGTGCACATCACCAACAATCTGTCCTGATTGACACTACGATCGGCGCACAACAGCGCCTATACTTCCTCAGGAATCTAAGGAAATTCAGCATGTCCACATTGACTCTTACCAATTTTTACAGATGTACCATAGAAAGCATCCTATCTGGCTGCATCACAGCCTGATATGGCAACTGCTCAGTCCAAGACAGTAAGAAACTACAGAGAGTCGTGAACACCGCCCAGTCCATCACATGAACCTGATTCCCATCCATTGACTCTGTCTACACCTCCCGCTGCCTTGGGAAAGCGGGCAGCCACCTGGATTATTCTGTCTTCCCATTTTTTCCATCGGGCAGGAGATACAAACGTCTCAGAACACCCACTAACAGATACAAAAACAGCGTTTTCCCTGCTGTTATCAGACTTCTGAGTGACCCTGTTATGGACTAATCTGGGGAGGGTTTCTCCCCTACCCAGCGGGGCGGAGGGTCCCAGCGGGATGGGGTGGCATGAACCACTCCGGCATCAGGCTGCCCCAAAGGTGCGGATTTCTCCGCACCTTTAGGGGCCAAGCCCTCAACTTTAGGGGCTAGGCCCGCGCCGGAGTGGTTGCCATCCCGCCGGCTGGCGTGGAAGGCCTTTGGAGCTACGCCAGCCGGGGCCGAAGGGACTCCACCGGCCGGCGGAAGTCCGTGCATGCGCGGGAGCGTCAGCGGCTGCGTAGTGGAGGGTCACCTCCGCGTCGGCCATCGCAGAGACCTACACGGCCGACGCGGAAGGGAAAGAGTGCCCCCATGGCACACACCCGCCTGTGGTTCGGTGGGCCCCGATCGCGGACCAGGCCACCGTGGGGGCACCCCCCGGGGCCAGATTGACCCGCGCCCCCCCCCCCCCCTCCCCCAGGACCCCGGAGCCCGCTCGCGCCGCCTGGTCCTTCCGGAAAGGGAGGTGGTTTAATTCACGCCGGCAGGACCGGCATTACAGCAGCGGGACTTCGGACCATCGCGGGCCGGAGAATCGCCGGGGGGGAGCCCGCCGACCGGCGCGGCGCCATTCCCGCCCACGCCGAATCTCCAGTGCCGGAGAATTCGCGGCCGGCGCGGGCGGGATTCACGCCGCCCCCCGGATATTCCCCGACCAGTGGGGGGTCGGAGAATCCCGCCCCTGATCTCTTCACACATCTCTACTGAGTAGCACTGTACTCCTGTATGCTTCACCCAATGCCTGTGCCTATGTATTTACATTGTGTATTTATGTATGCCCTATGTTTTTTTTCATGTATGGAATGATCTGGCTGGACTTACGCAGAACAATACTTTTCACTGTACCTCGGTGACAATAAACAAATCCAATCCAGTCCAATCTAGTTCCAGAGGGAAATCAGGCTGCCAGACCCACTGTAACCTCTTTATGTGAGATGCTAGCTGGAGGCATCACTTCCAATTGCTTGTGTGGTCATCCAAGCCAGTCACCGTGAAGATCACTGTGACACACAATTTCTTTGCCAATGGATCTTTCCGGACTACATGTGGAGATTCCGGCGGAACAACACAGTTTGTTGTCCACTACTGCATTCAGGTCTTCACCAATACAATGTTTTGAAGGGCAAATTCATGGACCACCACAGTCAATGTGAATGATCCAGAGGCTTTACAACAATGGGAGGATTCCCCAGGGTTCAGGGAGTGATAGAATCTTAATACATAAAGGTTCCAGCATGCCAGCCCTCTGCATTTATAAACAGGAAGAGCTACCATTCTCTAAGTGTGCAGTTAATATGCTATCGGGCAGCAGCCACGATTTCTACATTCTCAGGTACACGCAGATGCCAGACATGTTTACTGGACCTGATGCCCTGGCTGGTTGCTGGGTGGCAAGGGCGACCATTTGAAGAAACGGATCCTGACACCAGTAAGGGTTCCGAGGGTAGATGCAGAGAGGAGATGCAATGACAGCCACAGCACAACCAGGGCCATCGCAGAGCAGACACAAAACTCCTAAAGATGAGGATAGATCAAGAGGAACACTACAGTCCACTCCATCCAGAGTGTCACTAATGGTCATTGTGTTCTGCACAACCTTGCAATTCAGAGTGGGATACCCTGGAGGAAAAGGTGCGATAAGAAAGCAGTCAATCCTCTGATTGTGAGATTGATGAGGACATGAGGGAAACACCAAATGGAGATATGCAAGGACCTGCATGGGTGTGCATGGGTGGCTGTGATGCACACGAGGTCTGAATAATGCAAAGGTTCCAGTAGTCCTCCGGTCAAGGCGTCTGAACTGCCTACGCGCTGGCCGCATTTTTTTAATCCCACCTCCGCAGAAAACACATTCAAAAAGTCCTTTCAACATGATTGCTGTGGTCATTCAATAACCATTGTGAAAACTTGACACACCTTCCTGCATGGACCACACTTTCCACCAATTTCTTAAACAGGAAATAATCCACTTGACCTCAGCATGATGGTTATGAAACACATATCGTGGGATCTTCCAGTCCCGCCAGCAATGGGAATTGGCACGGGCAGGACCGGAAAACCTGGAGACTTTGGGCAAGAATTTTCAGTCCCGCTAATGTAAGGGCTGGGAAATCCTGCCCATAGACTAGTTACATATAGTTATTCACACCTATGTGAATCAATATGCACCTACAGTGGAGTCTTTCTCAGTTTATTCTATGTCCCATGGCATCGTGCTCGCCCCGCAGCCCCCCCCCCCCCCCCACCCCTCCCCATCCCCGTCTTCACATTCAGCTGTCCTGGAGAGCGGTTTCCAATCCTTTTGTCCCCTTGCCTAGCTGACTTTGACAGGTTGTTTTGTTACCTGTGTGGTAGGTAACATGTGCTACTCAATCATTGGTTAGCGATGAGGTATTCTGAATCCCAATGAAGGAGATTCGAACTTGTCCAGCAGTAACAAAAGGTTTATTGAGTAACTGCAATAATATTTACATTGAGTTCTTTACTTTAACTTTGATACTGGGGATAAGATTAACAAGATCTAACTACAGTAACTATACGTAACTCGACTAGCCATCTAAACTAGTCTGCTATTGCCCTGGTCACAGTGCACCCAGGAGAGAGAGAGAGACCCAATGTGGCTGCCTTTTATACCCCTGTTGTGCCCTCTAGTGATCATGTGGTGCTACTGATTACACATTAACCCCTTGTGTACATGCACATATAGAGATCACTACACAGGTATCCGCTCTGCATGCATTGGCGGATTTGCAATGAAACACACATTGCTTAGCCACAGAGCCCCTAACTGACAGGGGACCCCAAAATGATGAGCAATCTCTCACAGCCAATCAGGGTCAGAACTACTTTGAAATCCCTTCCAGAATTGACATGTTATTTGCTCTGCTGAGCAAATCACAGAGGGCCTGGCACAATCACCAGTCGGAACTACATTACCCATGCGGCTAATGGGGCTATGCCTCTGTGCAGGGGGGGGGGGGGGGGGGGGGTGAGCAATCAGAGGGAGACTTGGCCCAAGGTGCCAGATGGGAGTTGTAGTTCTGTCACGTGCAGCAAAGGTTGGCGGGCAGCATTCGGGAGTTCGAATTTGAGAACACATGAGCCTGAGCGGCTGTTACATGGGCAGGTATGGGAGCACCTATATATTCCAGGCCCAGGCAGTGGGAAATTGGATCACAGTCATTTAACCCCTTTAACCTATCCCCTCCCCATTCCCTCTCCCTCACTTCCATCTGCCCTCCCCACATTCCCTCTCCCTCACCCCATTCCTCCCTCCTTCAGCCCCAGCCCCCTTCCTTCACCCCCACCCCCATTAGGAAAACACTGATTGTGCGGAATTGAGACTGAGATTGAGAAATAGAGAGAGCACAGGTCCAACATGTTCACATAAAGTTAAAGGGTGTGACCAACAAGTCCAGAGAACCCTAGATGTCAAGGGATATTCAGGATTGGATAAGGTATAGAAATCAGGGAGAGAGACTGTAATTTAACGGAATAAATTAGCATTGGGAAGAAGGATGTATTAGCGATTTTAGCAGGTTTAAAAATGGCTAAATCCCCAGGCCCAGATAAGATGTATCAAAGGCTGCTGTGCGAGGCTTGAGAGGAGACTACAGTGCCTCTGACGCTAATCTTCAAATCCTCTCTGGCCACAGGAGAGGTGCCAGAGGACTGGAGGATTGTCACCGTCGTACCATTATTCAAGAAGGGAAGTAGGGAAAAAACAATTAATTACAGGCCAGCATGCCTGACATCAGTGGCGGGCAAATAATTGTAAAAACTTCTGAAGGACAGAATTAATCTCTACTTGGAGAGACAAGGATTAATCAAGGGTAGTCAGTATGGCTTTGTCATGGGGCAATCATGTCGAACAAATTTAATTGAATTTTTTCAAGGAGATAACAAGGCGTGTAGATGAGGGCAGTGTAGTTGATATAGTCTTCATGAACTTCAGTAAGGTTTTTGACAAGGTCCCACATGGGAGACTGATCAACGAGATAAGAGCCCGTGGGATCAAGGGCAATTTAGCAAATCGGATCCAAAATTGGCTCAGTGGCAGGAGAAAGAGGGTGATGAAGGTTGTTTTTGTGACTAGAAGTACTGCATGGGATCGATGCTGGGTCCCCTGTTATTTGTAGTGGTCTAGCTGTCAATGTAGGAAATATGATCAGTAAGTTCAGGTGTTATGTGTAGCGACCTGGGTTGGCCAACTCCCGACGTAAAATGGAGGACAGCAAAGGCTGCAGGGAAATTCAGCCAACACAGGCAGAAACTAGCAGGTGCAAGTTTACTGTGTATTAAACTCTGCAAAAGCCCAGACAGCATCGATACAAGCAGCCATCTGCATAATAATGTAGCAACCATCTACATACTAATGAGTGATCCCCAGGTACAATCAAAACAGTTGGGATAAACAAAGCCAAGCCAGACACCCTGGCGCCAGCAGGAGCCAACACAAAAGAGGTTAACGGGCACCTCAAGACCGCCCATCGATCAGGGAACCGCTCCAGTATTGGAGAAATCGAACCAAGCGATTGGAACGAAGTCCAATCACTCGGAACGAGGTACAGGGTCCGCCCCGAAAGGCGGGAAGCCCCTGGGGACTATAAAGTTAAGCCCCCAAGTTCAAATCGTTCTTCTTGACCAGGTCACACAGCAACGCGAACCAACCCTTGACAGTGACCGGTGCAGCTGCCGTCGATATCCAGTAAGTCTTAAGTCAACGCTCGTTACGAGATAGGCGCTCCTAGCTACCAATCTGTACCAACTTCGAATCCCGCAGACTCAGAACCCGAACGAAAGGCCATTTGTTCCCCTGACCTGGTGGGCCAGTCCGAAGCTAAGTATAGGCCTGTTAGTTATAGAAGTAGCTTAGAAGTAGAATTTGTGCATGAGTAGAGATTACTGTGTATAATAAATGTGCTTTGATTTGAATCTTACTAATCGGTGTATTGAGTTATTGATCATTACTTGAACTTGAACCTCGTGGCGGTATCATAAAGATAGCTGGCGACTCGAGAGCAAAGGTTATAAAACAGAGCCAATTGAACCAACCAAAAGTTAGCAACATATGTCACGCTGGCAAGATTTAACACAGCTGTATAAAAGCGAGAACCTGGTGACCTCATCTCCGAAGGCGATATTGGAGGTGAGCGTTCAGGTTGCCATCATTCTCCAAGGTGCCAATTGCTGAGGGGGCATTGGACTGGAAGCAGGGGACCCAAATAAGAGCAACTCGGGGATGGGAAGGAGGGTTTCCAATCTAGGCATCTCAAGGGGAGGGGTCGCTTGCAGGTCTTAGTGGCCCTTCAGTGAGCCTCTAGGTTTAAAGAGGTCTGGCGACTGATATGCATGCAGCACTTCCCATGTCCTCCTTGCGGGACTTGTGGCAATATCATGGCTGAAGGATTGAGGGGTTGCCCTTCTAGAGTGGCAACTGGAAAGTGGATGTGAGCAGGTGAACTCGCACAGGCGGTGACTGTGAGATCCCTGGGTGGGGTCCCGTGGGATGCTCTGATAAGGGGTAGTTCCCAGCCTCATGAGGGCTGACCACCCTGTCACAGGGGGAGGGATGAGTGCAGATAGAATGAATCCCCACAATGGAGGGGCTGGTTTAGCACACTGGGCTAAATCGCTGGCTTTTAAAGCAGACCAAGGCAGGCCAGCAGCACGGTTCAATTCCCGTACCAGCCTCCCCGAACAGGCGCCGGAATGTGGCGACTAGGGGCTTTTCACAGTAACTTCATTGAAGCCTACTTGTGACAATAAGCGATTTTCATTTCAATTAGGTTGAACTTTGAAGCCTGAGGGCAGGAGCTGTCTGGAAGTGCAAGGCCACTGGTTATGGATGCCAGGCTGTCGGAGATTAGTGTATGGGTGGCTGGTTGTTCACATTGGAAGGCTCGTTTAATCCACAGCTGGGGGAATGAGGGTGCCATTTAAGGATGAGGCTGACTGTAAATTGAAGTCTTCACATGCATCAGGTGTGCCTAAATAGCTTCCTGACCATCCCTTGATGAGTCAATTGTGCTAAATTGTTTATACCAACAAAAAGAAAGGACGGTAAAAAGAGGGAAAATCGACCGTGGATATCTAAGGAAATAAGGGAGAGTATCAAATTGAAGGAAAAAACATACAAAGTAGCAAAGATCAGTGGGAGACTAGAGGACTGGGAAATCTTTAGGGGGCAACAGAAAGTTACTAAAAAAGCTATAAAGAAGAGTAAGATAGATTATGAGAGTAAACTTGCTCAGGATATAAAAACAGATAGTAAAAGTTTCTACAAATACATAAAACAAAAAAGAGTGGCTTAGGTAAATATTGGTCCTTTAGAGGATGAGAAGGGAGATTTAATAATGGGAGATGAGGAAATGGCTGAGGAACTGAACAGGTTTTTTGGGTCGGTCTTCACAGTGGAAGACACAAATAACATGCCAGTGACTGATGGAAATGAGGCTATGACAGGTGAGGACCTTGAGAGGATTGATATCACCAAGGAGGTAGTGATGGGCAAGCTAATGGGGCTAAAGGTAGACAAGTCTCCTGGCCCTGATGGAATGCATCCCAGAGTGCTAAAAGAGATGGCTAGGGAAATTGCAAATGCACTAGTGATAATTTACCAAAATTCACTAGACTCTGGGGTGGTCCCGGCGGATTGGAAATTAGCAAACATGACACCACTGTTTAAAAAAGGAGGTAGGCAGAAAGCGGGTAATTATAGGCCTGTGAGCTTAACTTCGCTAGTAGGGAAGATGCTGGAATCTATCAACAAGGAAGAAATAGCGAGGCATCTGGATGGAAATTGTCCCATTGGACAGACGCAGCATGGGTTCATACAGGGCAGGTCGTGCCTAACTAATTTAGTGGAATTTTTTGAGGACATTAACAGTGCGGTAGATAACGGGGAGCCTATGGATGTGGTATATCTGGATTTCCAGAAAGCCTTTGACAAGGTGCCACACAAAAGGTTGTTGCATAAGATAAAGATGCATGGCATTAAGGGGAAAGTAGTAGCATGGATAGAGGATTGGTTAATTAATAGAAAGCAAAGAGTGGGGATTAATGGGTGTTTCTCTGGTTGGCAATCAGTAGCTAGTGGTGTCCCTCAGGGATCAGTGTTGGGCCCACCAACTGTTCACAATTTACATAGATAATTTGGAGTTGGGGACCAAGGGCAATGTGTCCAAGTTTGCAGACGACACTAAGATAAGTGGTAAAGCAAAAAGTGCAGAGGATACTGGAAGTCTGCAGAGGGATTTGGATAGGCTAAGTGAATGGGCTAGGGTCTGGCAGATGGAATACAATGTTGACAAATGTGAGGTTATCCATTTTGGTAGGAATAACAGCAAAAGGGATTATTATTCAAATGATAAAATATTAAAACTTTCTGCTGTGCAGAGAGACCTGGGTGTGCTAGTGCAAGAGTCGCAGAAAGTTGGTTTTCAGGTGCAACAGGTGATTAAGAAGGCAAATGGAATTTTGTCCTTCATTGCTAGAGGGATGGAGTTTAAGACTAGGGTGGTTCTGCTGCAATTGTATAAGGTGTTAGTGAGGCCACACCTGGAGTATTGTGTTCAGTTTTGGTCTCCTTACTTGAGAAAGGACGTACTGGCACTGGAGGGTGTGCAGAGGAGATTCACTAGGTTAATCCCAGACCTGAAGGGTTGGATTACGAGGAGAGGTTGAGTAGACTGGGACTGTACTCGTTGGAATTTAGAAGGATGAGGGGGGATCTTATAGAAACATATAATATTATGAAGGGAATAGATAGGATAGATGCGGGCAGGTTGTTTCCACTGGCGGGTGAAAGCAGAACTAGGGGGCATAGCCTCAAAATAAGGGGAAGTAGATTTAGGACTGAGTTTAGGAGGAACTTCTTCACCCAAAGGGTTGTGAATCTGTGGAATTCCTTGCCCAGTGAAGCAGTAGAGGATCCTTCATTAAATGTTTTTAAGATTAAGATAGATAGTTTTTTGAAGAATAAAGGGATTAAGGGTTATGGTGTTCGGGCCGGAAAGTGGAGCTGAGTCCACAAAAGATCAGCCATGATCTCATTGAATGGTGGAGCAGGCTCGAGGGGCCAGATGGCCTACTCCTGCTCCTAGTTCTTATGTTCTTATGTTCTTAAATAGTCAATATTGCGATGCATAAATGTGCCACTGATTGGCGCCCAGTAGTTAACCCTTTGGAGTTCAACGTTAGGCATCAAACTGTCAAAATAGTTAGAAACCTAGCCCTCAAACATGGAATTCCAAAGCTAATACTTATATCTAGTAAGAGAGAGGTGACAGATGTTGCCCCCAATGCCAGGCATTAAGGTGAATGTGCTCATCAGTCACCCGTTCAGGACATGACACATGGCGGCGTCTCATTTCCCTGTGCATTTAGAACATAAGTCCATTGAATACACTCAATGGCCCTTGACTCTTTTCTCAGATCAAGTCGGGGGGGCAGATAACATAGTGAGGTCAGGAATGAAGTGACTATGGTACATGATGAGTCCCAGCAGACTCCGACTGCCTGCACATTTGTAGGATCCGCAGCATTTGCAATGACTTTAGCTTTCTATGGATCAGATGATAGGGCAGCATGGTAGCACAGTGGTTAGCACTGTGGCTTCTCAGCACCAGGTTCCCAGGTTCGATTCCCGGCTGGGTCACTGTCTGTGCGGAGTCTGCACGTTCTCCCCCATGGGTTTCCTCCTGGCGCTCCAGGTTCCTCTCACTAGTCCCGAAGAAGTGCTGTTAGGTAATTTGGACATTCTGAATTCTCCCCCTGTGTATCCGAACAGGCACCAGAATGTGGCGACTAGGGGCTTTTCACAGTAACTTCATTGCAACTTAATGTAAGCCTACTTGTGACAATATAGATTATTATTATATTCTTTCACCACTGAACACAGGATGAAGAATTTGATTCTGCTGTCATTGAGCAAACACTTGCCATTGTTCAAGGTGAGACATGTTTCAAGTTCACTTTCAGTGTGACCGTCAATGAGAATGTCATCACTGATGTTCAGGCACCTTCAAGTCCTGGAATGTAGACTGAATCATGTGCTGAAATGCCTCACCTGCTGAATCAACTCCAAAGTTGAGCCTCTTGTATGAAAGTCCAATGTGATTGGTGAATACTGTGATATACCTCTATTCTTCTGCAAGCTCAATTTGATGGTATCCTGCATTGAGATGAAGTGTGTAGCACTGCGTACCTATAGAATCATAGAATTTACAGTGCAGAAGGAGGGCATTAGGCCCATCGAGTCTGCACCAGCCCTTGAAAAAGCACCTACTTAAGCCCATACATCCACCCTATCCCCATAACCCAGTAATCCCACCTAACCTTTGGACACTAAGGGGCAATTTAGCATGGCCAATCCACCTGACCTGCACATCTTTGGACTGTGGGAGGAAACCGGAGCACCCGGAGGAAACCCACGCAGACACTGGGAGAAAGTGCAGACTTCGCACAGACAGTGACCCAAGCTGGGAAACGAACCCGGGTCCCTGGTGCTGTGAAGCAACAGTGCTAACCACTGTGCTTCAGTGCCACCTGTGCTTGCTCTACGATATCAGCAGTTATTGGTGTCAAATGTCTTCCGCGTTGTGTGACTTGGTTGGCGACCGCATATAAAGCAGATTCTAATCTGGTTCTCATTCTTGGGTTTCTTGATGGCTTGTACAGGTGAGTCTTAATGGGTACGCTCATCCTCAACTTTCTCAATAATCAAGTAGCGAAAGTCAAGTAGACACTGGTGTTCCTTCACGGTCTGCTTCTTGACACGAATTAGTATTCCTCATCATTGATGCACTACTGGGAGTACATTGGGATCTACATGCAACTTTCAGTTTTCAATCCCTTTCAGTTTTCCGATACCAATGAAGCATTCAGTATTGTCATATGAGAGTACCTTTAAGACATGGATGTTTAAGCAATGTACCTTTAAGAAAACAGTGATTTCAGAGAGTGGGTGGAGCAGAGGTCAGGTCAGCCATTTTGCAGTTTTGTTTTGCAGTTTTTTGAAAAAGAGCTGGTGTGTGTCTGTGTGTTTCCAGAGAGCTGCAGGTTTTTAGTTTCAGTTTGAAAAGAGCTTGTGAGTGTCTGTGTTTTGCAGTGAGCTGGATTTGCTGTGATGTCTGCCATAAAAGACCATCTCTGGATCATTTGGGTGATTTAAATTTATAATAGTGAAGCCTTTAACCTGATGTGATTTTGTTTAAAGGTGTTAAGTCTCTTGGAAGCTTGAAGGAACATTTTAAGGAATTATTTACTGGTGCAATATTTTCTGAGTTATCTTTGAAGTAAGGGGGGTTAAGAGATCCAATGTTTATTTAAGAGGTTAAGTTGAATTCATGGAATAAACAGTGTTTTGTGTTTAAAAACCCACGTGTCCATAATTGTAATCCCACACCTAGGGAACAAGCCGTGTGCTCGGAAAAGCAACAAATCCATTAAAGGGAGAGGTTGGTTGAACTCCATCATACATCTTGGGGTTCTGAAAACGCCCATAACAGTATACATTCAACTGTATACTATCATGTTTTTGATATGTGTAGGAATTGCATATTTGACAGCTGTCATGAGCGTATCTGTTGCTGTCTGTGAGACATTCTTCAGATATGATATTAAAATATAGCATTCATTCTGGTTGAATGACACTGGCATTTCAAAAATCGCAAAAACTTTCAGTGGTTCGTCACTGTTGTATGGAATAATTTTCATATTCCTTAGTTTGCAGAGAATGGAACAATCTTGAAGTATCTTGAATGTTTTGTTCCCTAGGGCAGTGACAGATGCTCCTGTATCAATAAGAGCATCTACATTCAAGCAGCAAATGGTCAGCGCCACACGTGGCTGGTTGCTACATTTGAAAAAGAGCACAAAAGTGCATTCAGTGTCATCTGCCCCTATTTTGGTTACATTCTCTCACCCTTTTGCTGTGGTACGTGTGTGTGGCACCCCTTTTCCAACCACTACTTTATGATTTTGCTGATGAGCAACAAACACAAGAAAGTGGTTGGGTTTTCCATAAGCTTTGCTCTATTTGCCAGTCGCAGGACACCCTTCTGGTGGGAGTAAACACCAGCACAGTGGAAACGTTGTTTGGACAAGTGACAACACTGTTTGTGAGTTGTTGCTTTGCAAGTGGTTTCCGGGCACATGAGCAATGAATACTATTCACTTGAAGTGTAGCCTTTGGCAGCCTCCAGGTATTGGTGCATGGTACTGTTATTGGACTAGTAATTCGGGGACCTGCGTTCAAATTCCACTGTGGCAGACGTTGAGCATTGTTTTTATGGGCCAAGGGCTGGAAAATGTGTTTTGAGTAAATCGGTGCTTGATGGCCAGTGTGGACAGAATAGGACAAAGGGCTTCTTTCCATAATGTAAAAATTCTATGACTTCCATAGCTCCAAACTCAGAAAGTGATAGTGACCTTGCTAGCTCCAACAGCTCTGGCAGTTTTCTGTCTTTCTCAGGTATTTTATGGCATGGTTGGTGGGAGAGAAACATTTTAATGATTTGTGTTTTAATTTCCCTTTTGGCCTGTTCAGCTTCACCAAACTCGCCTTTGGCTGCGAGTTGCAATATTGGTCGATTGTCTCACTGACCTCTGTGCCCTTGAAGGTGGTTATTTTATATATTGTGTTTCTCTTGGGTGCAAAATAGTACATTGTAGCCGAGCCGTGGTTATTTTGCTCATTAAGTGTAAGTGTTTTAATTCTTCACCGTCACAGTGTAGTAATGCCTTTTTCCTTTTGCCCTCTGCAATGGTAGAACCGACCAAAGCCCCTTCAAAGCATCCCAACGTGGATTTTTCCCAATGTGGGAAGACAGGTGATGGCTGCAGATGTGCTGCAAAAGGTGGTAGGCTGGGCATAAGTACTGCCATTTTCATCAGCAACAGTGATGAAACTCGTCTGTAAAGCATTCCTGCTTGTTTGATCTGAGTTTGTGCACCACTGAAACAGCCTGAGTGTTTCTCTAAGTTTGCAGCTTCAAATGCTGGTTTGTCTGCAGAGGGTAGGTGCACGATCCAAAAGGATTCATACCCTCATGTTTTGTGTTATCTTCATTCCTGGTGTAAGATTCTTGGGCCTAGAAACAGCCAGTGACAGACCAGAATGAAAACTTCACAAGCAACATGGCTGCTTAATTAAAACATCTTCTTCATTGTGTACCTTGTGTACCTTGTGTTGGCCTATTATGTATTTTCTTTTATTTCCTTTTTTTTTTCATGTACTTAATGATCTGTTGAGCTGCTCGCTGAAAAATACTTTTCACTGTACCTCGGTACATGTGACAATAAACAAAATCCAAATCATACCCTGCTTCTGCTTGCAGACTCCCTCTGGTGGAATAATTCTGTACCGTAGCTTCATAGAAATATAGAAACTAAGAGCAAGAGGAGGCCATTCAGTCCTTCCAGTCCGCTCTGCCATTCAATATGATCATGGATAATCCTCTATCTCAATGCCATATTCCTGCTTTCTGCCCATCCCCCTTGAAGCCATTGAAATAAAAAAGAAATATCTATCTCTTGAATACATTCAGTGTCTTGGCCTCCACAGCCTGCTGTGGTAGAGGAATCCACAGGTTCACCCTCTCAGTGAAGACATTTTTCCTCATTGCAGTCCTATAGTGTACACCCCATAACCTGAGACTGTGTCCCCTGGTTCTAGATTCCCCAACCAGGGAAAACATCCTCTCTCGTCTGTCTAGCCCTGTTAGAATTTTATACGCTTCAATCAGATTTCCTCCAGTGAATACAGGCCCAATTGAACCAATTTCTCCTCATAGGAGAGTCCCGCCAACCCCGGTATCAGCCTAGTGAACATCCACTGCACTCTATGACAAACATATCCTTTGTTATAGTCGGGAAACCAGAATTGCTGCAATACTCCAGATGTGGTCACATAACTTCAGTAAGACATCCCTACTCCTGAACCCAAATCCTCTTGCAATGAAGGCCAGCATACCATTTGCCTTCCTAATTGCTTGTTACACCTGTCTCTCCACTTTCATTGACTGATGTACAAACACCCATATCCCTTTGTACATCCACACTTGCAAATACATCACTATTTAAATATACTCTTCCTTTCAGTTTTTCACACTGAAGTGTATAGCTTCACATTTATCCACATTGTACTGCATCTGCCATGTGTTTGCCCACTCACTTAACTTGTCTAAATCACCTTGAAGCCCCCTTGCACCCTCCTCACAAGTCACAGTTCCACCCAGTTTTGTCTCGTCAGCAAACTTGGAAATGTTACATTTGGTTCCCTCATCCAGGTCATTTATATATAGCGTGAACAGTTGGGGGCCCAGGCACTGATCCCCGTGGTACCGTACTAGTCACTGTTTGCCACTGGGATAAGATCCATTTATTCCCATTCTCTGTTTCCTGTCTGTGAACCAATTCTCAATCCATGCCAATACATTACCTCATTTCCCATGTTTTAAATTTTGCCCACTACCTCTTATGAGGGACCTTATCAAAAGCCTTCAAGTGAACAATATGCACAGTATTGCACTTTTCAAACCTGAGCACATAGTAATCTGGTGTACTTTGATTAATACAACTGAAACTTGATTTTTCACAAAAATTAGTACTTTAATCAGATCATGCAATCCAGCATCTTAGAGTAAATAATTGTAAATAAATGAAAATGGTTTTCAAAACTATACAGAACAATTTTCTAGTTATATTATTATGTCGTTTTCTGAGTAAATTAAGTAATTTACTGGGGGCCCTGCAGCAAGTAAATCACCCCCTAACTTCCAAAAGCCTACACAGCATTTACAAGACACAAGGGCCGGGATTCTCTGAGCCCATGCCGGGTCGGAGAATCGCCAGGGGGGAGCGCACGAATCCCGCCACACTGCTCCGACGTGGGGCCGCCGATTCTCTGGTGACCGGAGAATCGGTTCCAATCGCGCCGGCACGGTCGCCGCGCGCCGGTCGGGGGCCGTTGAAAGCAGCCCCCTCCTGTGATTCTCCGCGCTCGACGGGCCGAGTTCCGCCAGCGTCGTTTACATATGGTCCTACCTGGCGGGACCTCGGCATTCTGGCTGCGGGGGCCGTCCTGGTGGGGGGTTGGGGGGAGCCAACTCCGGGGGGGGCCTCCACGGTGGCCAGGCCCACGATCGGGGCAACCGATCGACGGGCGGGCTCATTCCGGGGGGTCCTATGTTCCTCCGCGCCGGGCCCTGTAGTGCTCCGCCATGTTGCCCACGGGCCGACGCGGAGACATCCATGGCACGCATGCGCGTATCCATGCCGGCCGTGGCGCACATGCGTGGACCGACGCCGGCCGTGGCGCACGCATGCATGGACCCGCGCTAGCCATGGCGCGCCGGAGCAGCGGACAGCTCTCTGGCGCCATTCTAGCCCCCTAGGAAGTGGTGAATGCCTGGGCCTGGAGACCCGTTGACGCCGGCGTCAAAACCAGCGCGAGTGGCACCGGCATCAACGGGCCTCCAGGCCCAGGCATTCACCACCTCCTAGGGGGCTAGAACACTTGGCCAAGATTTCGGAGAATCCCAGCCAAGGAGTCTGATGGAATACTCTCCGCGTGCTTGGATGAGTACAGCTCCAACAACACTCAAGAAGCTTAACATCACCTAGAACAAAGCAGCCTGCTTGATTGGCACCCCATCCACCAACACAAATAATCACTCCCTCCAGCGCCGATACATAGTTGCAGCAATGCATACCATCTACAAGATGCATTGCAGCAACTCGCCAAGCCTCCTTCACCAACACCCTCCAAACCAATAACCTCTACACATAGAAGAACACGGGAGCAACACCACCTGCGAGTTCCTCTCAAGCTGCAACCCATCACAACTTGAAACTATTCCGCTGTTCTTTCACTGTCGCTGGGTCAGAATCCTGGAACTCTCTACAGACAATGCCCGATGGTCTGCAGCAGTTCCGAACAGTTGACTCTCAGTGGGTCAGATTGGAGGAGAGTTTGTGTAGGGGGTCGGGATTGAAGGCGCTAGCAACAGCGCTGCTCCGGACGTCCCCGGGGAAATACTCAGGGAGTCTGATAGTGATAGCTTTGTTGAGAATTTGGAGGCACTTTCGCCAACACTTCGGGTTGGTGGCAGGGTCAAGAGAAATGCCGATTCGGGGAACCATCGATTTGAGCCAGGGAAGTGGGATGGAAATTTTCTGAGATGGGAGGAGAAAGGAATTAGGACACTAAAAGATTTGTTTCTTGGAGGTTGGTTTGCAGGATTGAAGGAGCTGGAAGCGAAGTATGGGCTGGAGCAGGGGGAAATATTTAGATACATGCAGGTTCAAGGCTTTACCAGAAAGGAGATACAGAGCTTCTCCGTAGAGCCGGCTTCCACATTGCTGGAGGAGGTGCTGACGACAGGGGGACTGGAGAAGGGGGTAGTGTCGGCGGTTTACGGGGCTATTTTGGAAGAGCAGAAGGCACCACTGGAAGGGATCAAGGCAAAGTGGGAGGAAGAGTTGGGAGAGGGTATGGAGGAGGGGTTGTGGTGTCCGCTGCTCCGGAGGGTGAACGCCTCCACCTCGTGCGCGAGGTTGGGGCTGATACAGCTGAGGGTGGTACATAGATCACACATCACAAGGGCACGGATGAGCCGGCTCTTAGAGGGGGTAGAAGATGTGTGTGAACGTTGCGGGGGGGGGGAGTCCCGCAAACCACGTTCATACGTTTTGGTCCTCTCCAAAGCTGGAGGATTACTCGAAGGCGGTTTTTAGGGTAATCTCTAAAGTAGTGCATGTGAAACTGGACCCGGGCCCTCGGGAGCCCACATTCGGGGTGTCGGACCAGCTGGGGCTGGAAACGGGTGCTGAGGAAGATGTTGTAGCCTTTGCATCATTGATCGCCCACAGGCGGATCCTGGTGGGATGGAGATCAACCTCTCCACCCTGTGCCCTGGTGTGGCGGGGGGACCTGCTGGAATCCTTGAGAAGGCCAAATTTGAACTGAGGGGCAGGATGGGGGGGGTTCTACAATTTATGGACATTATTCATTATGCATTTTCGAGAATTGGATTACATCAAAAATTACATTTGTTACTGATTATTGTTTATTATTGGGTGTAAATTTTGGGGAAAAAGGAAGAGAGTAAAACTATTCTTTTTAAAAGGGGGGACGTGTCCTGCATTTGCCCAACTCTACTCCCCTCCGCCTGAGTTCCCCGAGGGAGGACCTCGGAAATAATGCGCAGCAGCGCTGAGTTGGGGGAATTTACAAGCGCAGCAGCAATCCATTTGTCATTGCTCAGATGATTCAGGCCAATGTTTAGCTTAGGAGGTCATAAACTTAGATATCTGATCAGGTCTGTGCTACACCTTCAGAAAGCTGGGACAATGTGTGTGTGCAATGCTCCTCACAGCATTAATCTGGGCCTATGATGTTCCTGATGCCAGAGTTGTATGTGTCAATCAGTTAATTTTAGCACCAAGTGACCAGCCTTCAGTTCACTGTCCATTTTCCAGTCATACCTTAGTGAACCAGGCGTATTTTTTACAACAATGGGTTATCATGGTCACCACTGCTGAAATTAAATTAGTTAATCAATCTAGAATTGAAAGCTCTGGCCATGAAATTACCCTCGGTGGTCATAAAACCCCATCATCTTCACAAATGCCTTTTAGGGAAGGAAATCTGCCATCCTTCCCTGCCTGGGCTACATGTGACTCCAGTCCCACAGCATTGTGCTTGACTCTGAAATGACCCTGGCAAGCCATTCAATTCAATGAATTAGGGATGGGCTAAAAACACTGCCGGAAAATTTCGTACCCCACAAAGTAATTTTTTTTAACATCCACATTGGTTAAAAACCTCATTTTCAGAAGAACCAGTAATGCAAGCTGCTGGGCATTGTGCTCAGATTTTACTTGGCTTTAATCAATTCAAATTTCTGTTGAGTATTGAATAATGCTAAGGAATAATAATATTGACTTACCCTCCTATGCTATAGGGTCCTTTGAGGGCAACCCAATGTTGCAATACAAAAATTTCAAACTATTGGAGATTTTGAAAGAAAGAATGATGTGCTGAAATTTTGTTTTCTGACAAGTCTGGGCTAGGCTCCCACACCCAGCATGTTCACTCAGTTTTCAATTCAAAGAGCAGTCCAAACATTCCATAAGTATTTTAAGGCTCTACTGTGATGTTATTCTTGGTAAGTAAGAGTATTCATCGATAATAATAGGAATATTACCATGTAACAGACAATGGCAAAGAATTTTCTACATCGTTCACCCAATTGTCTGCCTTCACTTCAGTCAAATCCCCCGAGGAATGGCTACATCATTTGACATGGATTGATCATACCAGCCTCTTCCAATACCCCTCCGCTGTCATCCATTGGAACTGTTCTGACCTGGTTCCATTCTTATCTATTTAATTGTAGCCAAACAATCACTTCTGTGGTGTTCTTTGTGTTTCTTATACTCAGGGTGGATGTCATAGTGTTCACAAACACCACACAAGCTAAGTTCAATAACAAAGCTAACATTTATTACACTACTTAATATACAGCTAGATCACTTACTCCAACAACAAGCAATAATCTATTAAACTACAATCTACACTATACTAATACTTGTCTCATGCACTCTGTCTTAAACTGTACCCTGCTCTCTCCTAAACTCTTTCCACTCTCTCCTACACTCTCCCAGAAGCCTGAGAGTCAGTCCTTCTTATAGGTCTGTTCCCAGCTCCATCTAGTGGTCAATTATGATATATTAACCCTTTATATACTAGACATTCTACATAATGTCACAGCTTCCTACCCCTGCATTACTACCTCTGGCTTCCCCCAATAATTTACTCTTGGCCCCCATCAATTTCTCAGTAGATACTGCACCTCGGTTTGTTTCACTGGAACGACGAAGGTTGAGGGGCACTCAAAGCCACTGCATTTGGCTTCACATGGATGCTGTCAACTCCCAGCTCTATCCCACCATCGTCTTTCTCAAATCCTCCATTGTTGCGAAACTATCAGACTGCTCATCTAACATCCAGTACTGGGCAAGCAAAACATTTCCTCTAATGATATAGAAAGCTAAAAGCAAATTACGGCGGATGCTGGAATCGGAAACAAAAACTGAAAATACTGGGCCATCTCAGCAGGCCTGACAGCATCTGTGGAGAGAGAAGGGAGCTAACGTTTCAAGTCTGGAAGACTCTGACAATGAGTGAGAGGGATTTGACAAACAGTTATCCGGACTTGAAACGTTTGCTCCCTTCTCTCTCCACAGATGCTGTCAGACCTGCTGAGATTGTCCAATTTTGACTTTCGGTGGCAGCCATGGAGTGAGTGGTCACACATTTGGTGGCTCCCACTCGAGGTGGAATTGTTTGGTCCTTTTTCACCCGAATTAGAGAGTGTTTGCTGGTATGAGGTGCATGAGCCAGTGGGGCTGGTTTATGGCTTATCAGACGAGGAGTGTAACGAGCAAGAGGCAGCAGTCTGGACTGGAGGGTTTTGAAGTGCGGCATAGGAAAAGAGGGCTGAGGGCTCAAGAGGCATCTTGAATGGTGGTCCACTGAGCAACTGGTGGACATCTTGAATGCTAATTTCCAGCAGCAGAGCCAGGAGGCCTCAGATGACCTGGCTAAGATGGTAGAGCCACTCAGGGCAGCTATTGAGAGAGTAGGTCAGGGGCCAGAAGTGCAAAGTTCGGCGCTCCAAAAGGTGGAGGAGTCGGTGGTGGAACATGAGGACCGGCATGCCTCATTGGAGACAGATATGGAGCTCATGATGGGGAGCAAGAAGCAGCTGAGGGAGAAGGTGGAGGACCAAGAAAATTTCTCCAGGAGGCAGAATCCCCGGATTGTGGGGCTTCCTGAAGGGATTGATGGAATGTAGGCCACCAAGTATGTGGCGAATATGTTCAAAGAGTTGGTGGGGAGTGGGTCTTTGACCGTCCCCCCGAGGTGGATCGAGCACACAGGGTGTGAAGGACGAGGCTGAAGGCCAATCTGCCTGCTGCAGATGCATCTGTCTATGACAGTATCGGTAGAAGTGACCACTGCAGAATCCTTGTGGAGACAAAGTCCTGTCTCCACATTGAGGATTCCCTTCTTCGCGTTGTGCGGCACTACCACCGTGCTAAATGGGATAGAGTTTGAATAGATCTAGCAACTCAAGACTGGGCATCTATGAGGCGCTGTGGGCCATCAGCAGCAGCATTTCAATGTCAATCTGCAACCTCATGGTCCGGCATATCCCTACTTTACCATTACCATCAAGCCAGGGGGATCAACTTGGTTCAATGAAGTGTGCAGGAGAGCATGCAGGAGCAACATCAGGCATACCGAAAAATGAGGTGTCAACCTGGTGAAGCTACAACACAGGACTAAACAGCATAAGCAGCAAGTCATAGACAGAGCTAAGCAATTCCACAACAAACGCATCAATCTAAGCTCTGCGTTCCTGCCACATCCAGCCGTGAATAGTAGTGGACTATTAAACAACTCACTGGAGGAGGAGGCTCCACAGGTATCCCCATCCTCAAAGATGGAGGAGCCCAGCACAAATGTGCAAAAGACAAGGCTGAGGCATTCGCTATAATCTTCAGTCAGAAGTGCCCAGTGGATGATCCACCTCGATCTCTTCCAGAATTCCCCAGGTGTCAGTCTTCAGGCAATACAATTCACTCCACCTGATATCAAGAAACGGCTGAAGGCACTGGACACTGCAAAGGCTATTGGCCCTGACAATATTCCGGCAATAGTACTGAAGACTTGTGCTCCAGAACTTGCCGCACCCCTAGGCCAAGCTGTTCCAGTCCAGCTACAATACAGGCATCTACTCGGCAATGTGGACAATTGCCCAGGTGTGTCCGGTACACAAGAAACAGGACAAATCCAACCCAGCCAATTACTGCCCTGTCAGTCCACTCTCCATCATCAGCAAAGTAATGGAAGGAGTCATCAACAGCGCTATCAAGCGGCACTTAGTCAGCAATAACCTGATCACGGACGCTCAGTTTGGGTTCCGCCAAGGCCACTCAGCTCCTGACCTCATTACAGCCTTGGTTCAAATATGGACAAAAGCACTGAATGCCAGAGGTGAGGTGATAGTGACTGCCCTTGGCATCAAGACAACATTTGACCGAATTTGGCATTAAGGAACGCTAGCTAAACTGGAGTCAATGGGAATCAGGGGGAAAACTCTCCACTGGTTGAAATCATACCTGGTACAAAGATGGTCCATGTCCAAATGCAGCAAGGCCTGGACAATATCCCGGCTTTGGCTGACAAGCAGCAGGCAATGACCATCTCCTACAAGAGAGGGTCTAACCACCGCCCCTTGACATTCAATGGCATTACCATCACTGAATCCCCCACAATTAACATCCTGAGAGTTACCATTGATCAGAAACTGAACTGGACTAGCCACATTAATACTGTGCCTGACAGGGCCCTTCAAAGCGAGGAATCCTACGGCGAGTAACTCACCTCCTGATCCCCCAAAGCCTGTGAACCATCCCCAAGTCAGGAGTATAATGGAATAGTCTCCACTTGCCTGGATGATTGCAGCTCCAACAACACTCAAGAAGCTCGACGCCATCCAGGACAAAGCAGCCACTTGATTGCTCCCCCTTCCACAAACATTCAAACCCTCCACCACCGACGAACAGTGGCAGCCTTATATAACCGTCTATAAGATGCACTGCAGTAACTCACCAAGGTTCCTTAGTCAACACCTTCCAAATCCATGACCGCTACCATCTAGAAGGACATGAGCAGCAGATACCTGGGAACTCCACCACCTGGAGGTTCCCCTCCAAGTCATTCTGACTTGGAAATATATTGTCGTTCCTTCACTGTCGCTGGGACAAAATCCTGGAACTCCTTCCCTAACAGCACAGTGGGTGTACCTACACCTCAAGGACTGCAGCTGTTTAAGAAGGCAGCTCACCACCACCTTCTGAAGGACAGCTAGGGATGGACAATAAATGCTGGCCTACCCAGCATCCGTAAATACATTTTTTTTTTAAAATTGAGTATAAAAATTGACACGTCATGCTGCAACTGCACAGAACCTTAGTTAGGCCACACTTGGAATACTGCGTACAATCCTGGTCACCACACCACCCAGAAGGATGTGAAGGCTTTTGAAAGAGTACATAAGAGGTTCACTTGGATGTTGCCTGGTCTGAAATGTCTTAGCTATGAGGAGAGGTTGGTGCAGCACAGTAGCACAATGATTAGCACTGTTGCTTCACAGCTCCAGGGTCCCAGGTTTGATTCCCAGCTTGGGACACTGTCTGTGTGGAATCTGCACATTCTCCCCGTGTCTGCGTGGGTTTCCTCCGGGTGATCCGGTTTCCTCCCGCAAGTCCCGAAAGACATACTGTTAGGTAATTTGGACATTCTGAATTCTCCCTCTGTGTACCCGAACAGGTGCTGGAATGTGGCAACTAGGGGCTTTTCACAGTAACTTCATTGCAGTGTTAATGTAAGTCTACTTGTGACAATAAAGATTATTATTATAAAGGTAGGATAATCTCGGTTTGTTTTCAATGGAACGACGAAGGTTGAGGGGCGCCCTGATAGAGGTTTACAAAATTATGAGTGGCATAGACAGTGGATAGTCAGAAGCTTTTTCCCAAGGTGGAAAAGTCAATTATTAGGGGACATAGGTTTAAGGTCCGAGGGGCAAAATTTAGAGGAGATATGCGAAGGATGTTTTTTAGACAGAGGAGAATAAAAAATATTTTTTTTAAAGATGATTGATGCAGGTAGGGCAGTGGATGTTGTCCATATGGATTTAAGTAAGGTCTTTGACAAGGTCCCTCATGGCAGACTGGTACAAAAGGCGAAGTCACACGGGATCAGGGGTGAGCTGGCAAGATGGATACAGAACTGGCTAGTCATAGAAGGCAGAGAGCAGCAATGGAAGGGTGCTTTTCTGATTGGAGGGCTGTGACCAGTGGTGTTCCACAGGGATCAGTGTTGGGACCTTTGCTGTTCGTAGTATATATAAATGATTTGGAGGAAAATGTAACTGGTCTGATTAGTAGGTTTGCAGACGACACAAAGGTTGGTGGAATTGCGGATAGTGATGAGGACAGTCAGAGGATACAGCAGGATTTAGATCGTTTGGAGACTTGGGCGGAGAGATGGCAGATGGAGTTTAATCCGGACAAATGTGAGGTAATGCATTTTGGAAGGTCTAATGCAGGTAGGGAATATACAGTGAATGGTAGAACCCTCAAGAGTATTGACAGTCAGAGAGATCTAGGTGCCCCGTCCACAGGTCACTGAAAGGGGCAACACAGGTGGAGAAGGTAGTCAAGAAGGCATGCTTGCCTTCATTGGCCAGGGCATTGAGTATAAAAATTGGCAAGTCATGTTGCAGCTGTATAAAACCTTAGTTAGGCCACACTTGGAGTATAATGTTCAATTCTGGTCGCCACACTACAAAAGGATGTGGAGGCTTCAGAGAGGGTGCAGAAGAGATTTACCAGGATGTTGCCTGGTATGGAGGGCATTAGCTATGAGGAGAGGTTGGATAAACTTGGTTTGTTCTCACTGGAATGACAGAGGTTGAGGGGCGACCAGATAGAGGTCTACAAAATTATGAGGGGCATAGACAGAGTGGATAGTCACAGGATTTTTCCAAGGGTAGAGGGTTCAATTACTAGGGGGCATAGGTTTAAGGTGCGAGGGGCAAGGCTTAGAGGAGATGTGCGAGGCAAGGTTTTACACAGAGGGTAGTGGGTGCCTGGAACTCGCTATCGGAGGAGGTGGTGGAAGCAGGGACGATAGTGACATTTAAGGGGCATCTTGACAAATACATGAATAGGATGGGAATAGAGGGATACAGACCCCGCAAGTGTAGAAGATTTTAGTTTAGACGGGCAGCATGTTCGGCACTGTCTTGGAGGGCCGAAGGGCCTGTTCCTGTGCTGTACTTTTCTTTGTTCTTTGTTGTTGTTATTTGAATGTTCCTTCCAAACAATCTCAGCATCACAAGCATTATTTTAAATACCTAATGATTATGTTTCATTTGCGGCTCATTGCATCTGCATTTAATATATTTGATACGTGAAAGAGGTATCAACCAGAGTAAGGGTTTCCCAAGAACTATTAACTATTAAGTATTAGGGCAGCACGGTAGCACAATGGGTAGCACAGTTGATTCACAGCTTCAGGGTCCCAGGTTTGATTCCGGGCTTGGGCCACTGTCTGTGCGGAGTCTGCACCTTCTCCCCGTGTCTGCATGGGTTTCCCCTGAGTGCTCCGGTTTCCTCCCACAGTCCAAAGATGTGCAGGTTAGGTGGATTGGCCATGATAAATTGCCCTTAATGTCCAAAAAGGTGAGGTGGTTACTGGGGTACGGTGATAGGGTGGAGGCGTGGGCTTAAGTAGAGTGCTCTTTCCAAGAGCCGGTGCTGACTCGATGGGCCGAATGGCCTCCTTCTGCACTGTAAATTCTATGATTCTATGATAAGTGTGTCCGACAACTTAATTCAGTTTGAAGATGCAAGAACATTGTTCACTATCGGAAGGGAATTATTTGGGTCCAACACATGACTTATGTAAAAATGTTGCTCCAATCCTTTCCATTATGACAGTTCAGGAATCACAGCCGTGACTAATTTCTCTGTTTTATATCCTTATCCTTGCTGTGGGTCTGGACTATAAGCCACACCAGGTTAAATACATTTCCTTCCGTAAGGGACATTAGTGAATCAGATGTTTTTTTAACAACAATTATGGTTACCATTAATGAGTCTAGCTTTCCATTTCAGATTTATTTAATTTAATGTAGGGGGATTTGAACCCACTTCCTCAGAGAATTTGGATTATAAATGCAGTGATCTTACCACTACACCAGCATCACCCTACATGTGATATGCAGCTCACAGGGGAAGTTATTCATCAGATTTTATTCAGTGTTCTTAAATAAATGAACTTCCCTCTCCTAAAGAAATTGAGCTTCCATCACCTTCTATACACAATTTGACAATGAGGACTGCACAGTGTTCATGTGATCCCTTTACAGAAGGAACCTGGAACAGAGAAATTCACGACTCTACCACCCTGACTGAAAGTAGTAGTAATGCTATTACTGTATCAGGAATGCGAGAAGGAAGCAGGTGGAGATGTCACTGAAGGCACATCTAATGGAAAACATGGGCGGGATTCTCCGATTGCCAATGCCAAAATCACGTATGCTGATCGGCCACATTTACGCTGGAATCGGCGGTGGCACTGTTTTTGCGATGCTCCGCCCCCTAAAAAACGGCGTACTCGGGGGTGTCCCCAGGGTGAACATCAGAGGTGGAGGCAGCCTGCTGCCTTTTGAGCCTGGGCCTTTGATGCCCTTGGCAGGCAACCTCTGGGGAGAGTCTGAAGGTTGGGTGCCCCAGCCAACCATCCTGTGTCACTGGCACCACCTGTTCTGCCCTTGAGATGTGCCGGTGTCAGGAGGGGGTTTCGGAAGAATTGGAGACCGCCGCAGTCTCCTTGGTGGCAGGCCCCGGTTTGTCTCCAGTGCTTCCTCCTCCCTAGGGCCCTTGGGGACTCCATGGGATGGAGGGCCAACTGGAATAAGCTCCAGGGACCTCTGGTGCTGCCAGTCCTGGAGGCTCCCTATTGTCTGCAATATGGTGTTGAAGCCCTCAGTGATGCTCCTCAGTGACTGGGCCATGCTCTGCAGTGCCTCGGCAATGTCCACATGTGTCTGGGATGCACCCCTCATCGACTGGACATGAAGTCAAAGCACTCAGCTATGGTTGTCACAGACTGAGCCATGCCTTGGACACTACCACTCAAGACATTGATGTCATACTCCAGGATTTCCACTGCGGTCGCCACCCTACCAGTGGTTAGCCTCGATGTCACACATTGTCGGCACTGTCTCCTGTGTCTGTAACCTTTGGGACTCCTCCTATTCGTCTTGCAGTAGATGGAATGTTGCTGACATCTCCTGAATCTCACAGCTATGTCCTATCATCTGTATCAGCACGGCGAGAACCTTGTCCAGAGGCTCGGCGTCTGGCTAGGACCCAGCTGTGTCTTGGGGGTCCAGCAGATCTTCGACTTCTGTATCCCTCAAAGTTCCTGCCTCCACATGATGTGTATCAGCAACTGTGTGGTGATGTGTTGGGTATGCCGGGTCTGCGGGGACTGCGTTTACTGCAGCAGTGAGAGAGACAGGCTTCCAACACTTGAAGAAATGAAACTCGATTTTATTGAACTCTTAAATATCATACATACTTTAACTGTGGGTTGACACTATGCTGACTTGACTGGAGACCTGAGGCTAACCTGACCGGACTATCTTACTCCCACATGGTGTATGTTCTAGTTGCTGCTCACGGGCTCTGACTGTCTCAGAGGCTGGATCCCAAGAGAGCGGGAAAACTAGTGCCCCCTGGTTATATAGTGGTCGTGTCCTGTCTGGTGATTGGCTGCTGTGTTCTGTGTGTTCACTGGTCATCCTGTGTGCCAATCACTGCCTGTCTGTGCACCATCATATACCTGTGTGTATATTATGACATCTTCTCCTTTTTTTTAAACTTATTTTTAAAAATGTGTGTAGGTCAATAAATAGTGAGTGGGTGTGTGTACAGGAGCCTGACTATATACAGAGTATGTTAACGTATTTACATGGGAAGGTGTCTAGTGCAGATAGAGGGCAGATAACAAATTAGGAAGAAACAATATGTACAGATGTGTAAACGGATCACAAGGTAATGCAACATACAGTCTATAAATTCAGTCTCCGTGGCGGGCAACGAATTCTGGTTGACCGCCTCAAGGGTGGGTCAGGGGCCGCCTGCACTTGAACGGCAGAACTGCCTCCGATGTAGAGGTCGGTAAAAGAACTGGCAGATCGGTGGCCTCGTGGAAGGGCGCATCCTGAGGAACCAGCATGCGAGACGGGACATCACGTTCAGGTGGCGGGCGTGGATGTAGCCGCAGTGCCCTCCTATTACGCCGAAGAAAGAAGGCATCATGCGTGCGAACGAGGAACGATCTCGGGGCCACTTGCTTAACCACCACAGCCGTGGCAGACCAGCCACCGTCAGGTAGCTGAACACGAACCCGGTCAGCAGGAGCCAGAGCAGGGAGATCTGTGGCGTGGGCGTCATACGCCGACTTGCATTGAGCCCGAGACTGTTGCATCCTCTGCAGGACCGTAAAATTGTCAAGGTTCGGGATGTGGATAGCCGGCACCGTCGTCTGTAGTGTGCGGTTCATTAGCAGCTGTGTTGGGGACAGGCCAGCGGACAAAGGAGTCGCCTGGTAGGCTAACAACGCCAGGTTAAAATCCGAACCCGAGTGTGGTGGTATGTATTAGGGGTAATACGGTACACCACGTGTCGACAGGCTATTGGTGGAGGGATGCCAAGTCCTGATAGGATCTGCCACCTACTGGACTCCACCCAGAAATGCCGGTATAAGAACCCAGCTTTTCCCTCCATTTCCCTCAGCAGTTGCATTCTGTAACCACACTGCTGGGGATAAAGTTCTGCTTAATAAAGCCTTCAATTGACATTACTTCAACCTGCCTCGCGTCATGTTGACGGTGCTACAATTTATTAAGCAGAATTTAAATTGAAGAAAACAACTATGGGCAGCACGGTAGCATTGTGGATAGCACAAATGCTTCATAGCTCCAGGGTCCCAGGTTCGATTCCGGCTTGTGTCACTGTCTGTGCGGAGTCTGCACATCCTTCCCGTGTGTGCGTGGGTTTCCTCCGGGTTCTCCGGTTTCCTCCCACAGTCCAAAGATGTGCGGGTTAGGTGGATTGGCCATGCTAAATTGCCCATAGTGTCCAAAATTGCCCTTAGTGTTGGGTGGGGTTACTGGGTTATTGGGATAGGGTGGAGGTGTGGACCTTGGGTAGGGTGCTCTTTCCAAGAGCCGGTGCAGACTCGATGGGCCGAATGGCCTCCTTCTGCACTGTAAATTCTATGATTCTATGAACGTGGGAACATGGAGCTCCGAATCACCCCGGGGTGCCTGCGCATCGCACCCCAAGCAGCTAACTCGGCCTCTATCTTCAAACACTGGATGGCATGCTTTGAGGGCTACCTCCGAACGGCCCCCGGCACACCGACTGACGAACAAAAGATGCACGTCCTCTATTCCAGGGTGAGTCCTGACGTCTACTCCCTTATCGAGGACGAGGACGGTTTCACCGGTGCCATCGCCGCGCTGAAGGATATCTACATCCGGCCCGCCAACCAGGTTTTTGCTCGCTACCAGCTCGCCACACGACGGCAATTTCCGGGGGAATCGCTGGACGAGTTTTATAACATCCTGCAGATCCTGGGTCGAAACTGCAACTGCCCGACGGTAACAGCGAGTGAACACACAGAGCTCCTGGTCCGCGATGTGTATGTGGCAGGTTTGGCCTCTTCCCAGATCCGCCAGAGGCTTCTGGAGAAAGAATCTCTGGGACTTACAGAACCTTGGGCCCTGGCGGCATCCCTCGATGTGGCCTCGCGTAACGCCCGCGCCTACGCCCCCGACCACACTACAGCCCCTTGGGCTCCATGGACCCCCGCTGCGGTCGACTCTCCGACACACACCCCACCCCCGCAAACCTGCGCGGCCAAAACACCAGACCAACCGGGGGGGCCCCGCTGCTATTTTTGCGGCCAGCCAAAACACCCTCGGCAGCGATGCCCGGCCCGCGCGGCTACCTGCAAAAGCTGCGGGAAGAAAGGCCACTACGCGACGGTGTGCAAGTCCCGCGGGGTCATCGCTATCTCCGGGGAAGAAACGGGACCACAGACCCAGCCCCCCCAGCGATCCACGTGTGACCAACGGACGCCGCCATTTTGGACCCCGGACACCACGAGGGAGAGATGGGCGCCGCCATTTTGTCCACCCCCGACCGCGCTCGATCCGTGGACGCCGCCATCTTGGCTGAAGGACCCCGACACAGACGGCCACATACTGCCTGATTACGATGCTCAACTTCAACAACCACGCCTGGCTTCGACGACCCTCGACCAGTCGCGACCCCGGACGCTCCAGACTGCAACCACTACAGTCCTAGTGAATGGCTATGAGACGCCGTGTCTTATCGACTCTGGGAGCACGGAGAGCTTCATTCATCCAGACACGGTAAGGCGCTGTTCCCTCGTAATTCGGCCAAGCACCCAGAAAATTTTCCTGGCGGCGGAATCCCACTCCGTTCAGATCACGGGGTTCTGCATTGCTAACCTAACGGTGCAGGGGAGGGAGTTACGAAATTACCGGCTGTATGTCCTCCCCCATCTCTGTGCGCCCACACTCCTAGGGCTGGACTTCCAATGCAACCTCCAGAGTTTAACATTTAAATTTGGCAGCCCTATACCCCCACTGACTGTCTGCGGCCTCGCGACCCTCAAGGTTGAACCGCCTCCCTTGTTTGCGAACCTCACACCGGATTGCAAACCCGTCGCCACAAGGAGCAGACGGTACAGCGCCCAGGACCGAGCATTTATCCCAGGTGGTAGTTGTTAAGACCGGGGAGAAACAGAGGATGGTCATCGACTATAGTCAGACCATCAACAGGTACACTCAGCTAGATGCGTACCCTCTCTCCCGCATATCCGACATGGTCAATCGGATTGCACAGTACAAGGTCTTTTCCACCGTGGACCTCAAGTCCGCCTACCACCAGCTCCCCATCCGTCCCGGTGACCCCAACTATACTGCCTTCGAAGCAGACGGGCGGTTATACCACTTTTTAAGGGTTCCATTCGGCGTCACGAACGGAGTCTCGGTCTTCCAACGAGAGATGGACCGAATGGTTGACCAGCACGGTTTACCGGCCACGTTCCCGTATCTCGACAACGTCACCATCTGCGGCCACGACGCCAACCTCCAAAAATTCCTCCAGACCGCTCACGCCCTGAACCTCACTTACAACAAAGAAAAATGCGTGTTCCGCACCGATCGTCTAGCCATCCTGGGCTACGTAGTGTGTAATGGAGTGATAGGCCCCGACCCTGAACGCATGCGCCCCCTCATGGAGTTCCCTCTCCCCCACTGTGCCAAAGCCCTGAAACGTTGCCTGGGCTTCTTTTCTTATTACGCCCAGTGGGTCCCCCAGTACACAGACAAGGCCCGTGCACTAGTCCAGTCCACTACTTTTCCACTGACGACAGAGGCATGCCAGGCCTTTAGCCGCATCAAAACGGATATCGCAAAGACCACGATGTGCGCCATCGACGAGTCCATCCCCTTCCAGGTCGAGAGCGACGCATCGGATGTAGCTCTGGCGGCCATCCTCAACCAAGCAGGCAGACCCGTGGCCTTCTTCTCCCGAACCCTCCACGCTTCAGAAATCCGCCACTCCTCAGTGGAAAAGGAGGCACAAGCAATAGTGGAAGCTGTGCGACACTGGAGGCATTACCTGGCCGGTAGGAGATTCACTCTCCTCACTGACCAACGGTCGGTTGCCTTCATGTTCTATAATGCACAGCGGGGCAAGATCAAGAACGACAAGATCTTGCGGTGGAGGATCGAACTCTCCACCTTCAATTATGAGATCTTGTATCGTCCCGGAAAGCTGAACGAGCCATCCGATGCCCTATCTCGCGGTACATGTGCCAATGTACAAGTGGACCGTCTACAAGCCCTCCACGAGGACCTCTGCCACCCGGGGGTCACTCGTTTCTACCACTTCCTTAAGCCCCGCAACCTCCCTTACTCCGTCGAGGACGTCCGAACAGTCACCAGAAACTGCCAGATCTGCGCTGAGTGCAAACCGCACTTTTTCAGGCCAGATAGAGCGCACCTGGTTAAGGTCTCTCGACCCTTTGAACGCCTCAGTTTGGATTTCAAAGGCCCCCTCCCCTCCACCGATCGCAACGCGTACTTCCTGAACGTCGTTGACGAATACTCCCGTTTCCCTTTCGCCATCCCCTGCCCCGACATGACCGCGTCAACGGTCATTAAAGCCCTCGGTACCATTTTTACACTGTTCGGTTTACCCGACTAGATCCATAGCGACAGGGGGGTCCTCCTTTATGAGTGACGAACTGCGTCAATTCCTGCTCAGCAGGGGCATAGCCTCGAGCAGGACGACCAGTTACAACCCCCGGGGAACGGGCAGGTAGAAAGGGAGAATGGAACGGTCTGGAAGGCCGTCCTGCTGGCCCTCCGGTCTAGGAGCCTCCCAATTTCCCGCTGGCAGGAAGTCCTCCCGGATGCCCTTCACTCTATCCGGTCCCTGCTGTGCACCACCACGAATCAAACACCTCACGAGCGCCTCCTCCTCTTTCCTAGGAAGTCCTCCTCTGGAACGCCACTTCCGACCTGGCTAGCAGCTCCGGGACCCATTCTGCTCCGGAAACATGTGCGGGCGCACAAGTCAGATCCGTTGGTGGAACGGGTGCATCTCCTTCACGCCAACCCGCAATACGCCTATGTGGAGTACCCCGATGGGCGACAGGACACGGTCTCCCTGCGAGATCTGGTGCCCGCCGGAGCTACCCACACCCCCCCAACGCCAATCACCACCTCCTCACTCCCACCGGTTCATCCCGCAGCCACCCCCTTCCCGGGGGGTTCGGTTCTCCTCCCAGACCCGCCCAGGAGTAAGGACACAGGGGACAGCACTATGCTCCCAGAGTCGACGGGACTCGAGCCAGCGCCATCACCACCATGCCCGAGACGATCGGAAAGGACGACCAGGGCGCCCATCCGGCTCATCGAATCACTTTAACTCTCAACGTTTTCAGTTATTGTGTCTTGTTATAGTTATGGCATCATGCCGACCCTGTTTGGCCCGTTGGCCCAGTTGAAGCAATAATTTTGTGTTTTGTTCAAAGTTACGGCACAGTAGCGACTCTGTAAACCCCTACCACCATGCGAACCACCATCCCGCTGGGATTTTTTTCAACAAGGGGTGAATGTGGTGGTATGAATTTGGGGTAATACGGTACACCACGTGTCGACAGGCTATTGGTGGAGAGATGCCAGGTCCTGATAGGATCTGCCACCTACTGGACTCCACCCAGAAATGCCGGTATAAGAACCCAGTTTTTCCCTCCATTTCCCTCAGCAGTTGCATTCTGTAACCACGCTGCTGGGGATAAAGTTCTGCTTAATAAAGCCTTCAATTGACATTACCTCAACCTGCCCCGCGTCATATTGACGGTGCTACACCGAGTCAGCAGCTTTGCACAACAGTCTTTTAACAAAGTGAACCCCCTTTTCAGCCTCCCCATTCAACTGGGGGACTGGGGGTAGTGCGGGCTTGAAGTGACGTGTGTAAAATTGTACAGCCGGGCAAAATCCGTCCACTCCTGGCTGAAACAAGGGCCATTATCAGTCATAACTGTAAGTGGAATGCCATGACGGGCAAAAGTCTCTTTGCATGCCTTGATGACTGTTGCTGATATGAGGTCAGTCAGCCTGACCACCTCGGAGTAGTTGGAAAAATAGTCCACGAGGAGGACATTGTCTCGGCCATTTGCATGAAAGAGGTCAATACCAACTTTGGACCATGGGGAGGACACCAGTTCATGCGGCTGTAGAGTCCATTTGGGCTGAGCCGGCTGGAACCTTTGACACGTTGGGCAATTGAGGACCGTGTTGGCGATATCCTGACTGATGCCTGGCCAATATACTGCCTCTTGGGCTCGAGGGTGACACTTTTCGACCCCCAGGTACCCTCGTGGATTTGGCGGAGGACCAGCTCTTGCATGCTCTGTGGGATTACTATCCTGTCCAGCTTCATTAATATGCCGTCCACTACCGCTAGATCGTCCTTTACATTATAAAACTGGGGGCACTGCCCCTTTTGCCAACCATCATTGAGATGTCGCATCACCCGCTGGAGTAAAGGATCCCTGGCCGTCTCCTGACGAATTTGCACGATCCTTTCATCAGTGGCCGGAAAGTTCAAAACTTCACCTGAGCGTCTATCTGACAGACAAAGTCCACCGGCTCACATAGCGTGGTGATGGATCTAGAGAGTGCGTCGGCCACAATGAGCTCTTTGCCCGGGGTGTAGACCAGGTCAAAATCGTAGCGGCGGAGTTTGAGAAGGATACGTTGTAGCCGTGGCGTCATATCATTGAGGTCTTTTTGGATGATGTGAACCAATGGCCTGTGGTCTGTCTCGACCGTGAGTTTGGGGAGTCCATACATGTAATCATGGAATTTGTCAATCTCTGTGAGGAGGCCCAGGCATTCTTTGTCAATCTGAGCGTATCGTTGCTCAGTAGGTGTCATGGCTCTGGAGGCATATGCGACTGGGGCCCAGGAGGAGGATTTGTCCCGTTGGAGGAGTATTGCTCCAATGCCAGCCTGGCTCGCGTCGGTGGAGATCTTCGTCTCCTTGGCGGCGTCGAAAAACGCCAGTACCGGGGCCTTGGTGAGTTTCGCCCTCAGCGCACGCCACTCTTGCTCATGAGCGGGGAGCCACTGGAAGTCCGTAGTTTTTTTGATAAGATTGCGGAGAGCTGTGGTGTGTGATGCAAGGTTGGGGATAAACGTCCCAAGGAAATTGACCATCCCTAGGAAGTGGAGGACCGCCTTGTTGTCCTCCGGGGTCTTCATGGCGTTGATCGCTGACATCTGGCTGCACACCGAACTGCGAAATATGGTCGCCAAGGAACTTTATTTCTGCTTGACCGAACGAGCATTTGGCTCTATTGAGTCGGAGTCCATGCTCGTGGATCTTGTGGAACACTCGCTTGAGGCGATCGATGTGGTCCTAAGGAGTTGCGGACCAGATAATAATATCACCGACGTACACTCGCACCCACTCGGTGCCCTCCATCATTTGCTCCATTTTGCGGTGGAACACCTCCGAGGCGGAGATGATGCCAAAGGGCATCCGGTTGTAACAGTAGCGACCGAACGGGGTGTTAAATGTACACAACTTACGACTGGACCCATCCAGCTGTATTTGCCAAAACCCCTTGGAGGCATCCAGCTTCGTGGAAAACTTGGCGTGAGTCATTTAGCTGGTGAGCTCTTCTCGTTTAGGTATAGGGTAGTGTTCCCTCATGATGTTACGGTTCAAATCTTTGGGGTCGATACAAATGCGAAGTTCCCCTGACGCTTTTTTGACACAAACCATGGAGCTAGCCCAGTCCGTGGGTTCAGTGACCTTAGAAATGACGCCCTGGTCCTGAACGTCTTGCAGCTGCTGCCTGAGGCGGTCCTTAAGGGATGCCGGCACCCGACGCGGTGCATGAATCACAGGTGTGGCATTCGGCTTCAGCAGTATCGTGTATCGGTAAGGTAGTGTACCCATACCTTCGAAGACGCTGTGGTATTCTGCTATGATGTCATCTAATTGGGCTTGGAAGTTGACAACTGGTGAGGTGGTTGCCTCTGCGAACGACATGGTGTGAACCCGCTGCACAAGATTCAGGATTTTGCAGGCCCGAACACCAAGCAGTGAAGCTCTGTTGGTTCCTACAATTTCAAAATGCAGGGTTGCTTTTGAAGAACGATGGGATACCGCAAGCTGGCATGAGCCACTGGCAGCAATGGCATTGCCATTGTAGTCGAGGAGCTGGCAGGCCGGTGGAAGAATGCTTGGCTTGGCGCGGATGGTGTCAAGGTCAGACTTTGAAATGAGGTTCGCTGAAGCGCTGGTGTCCAGCCTGAAGTGTACGTGAGCCTTGTCGACCGTAAGGGTGGCACACCACTCGTCGTCCGGATCAATGCTCATCACTGGGAGTTGTTTCACCTTCTTCGCTGAAAGCATCGTATGCTTGGTGATGATGCCCACCCGGAATGGGGATGTGAGGCCCTCGGTGTCGGAATCTGGAACCATGTCGGAGTCGGAGTCTGCAAGGGGTTGCTGTACTGACCGGATGTTCCTGCGCTGCGACTGGGATCACTGTGTATTGGGCAGTTGAGCAGATCTGCACAGGTCTGCGTAGTGGCCAAGCTTGCCACACTGGAGACAGCGTCGAGATTTCGCGCGACATTGCCGCTTTAAATGGGCGGAGCCACAATTGTTGCACGTCATGGTGCCGATGTCAGGACGCTCCGTGCGCCACCACGCATGTGCGGTGCGGTAGAACGATGTGCGCACCTGCGCAGTCCGGTCGTCGGCCTCGCCGTCCCCTCGGTCGTTGTGCGCATGCGCAGGAGCCTGGGAAAAGCGCGCAAAATGGGCACCCTCATCCGGACTCAGGCCCTGGAGCTGTTTTACAGCCTGCACCCACTCCGCATCATGGGGGCCTTGCCGCGCCATCTCTGCCGCCTTGATATGGGTTGTTAGCGTGCTCGTGGAGGGCGCAGGTTTCAATGGCGATGGTAAGGGTGAGCTGCTTAACTTTATGGAGCTGCTGGCGAAGGGGATCGGAGTGAACCCCGAAAACGATCTGGTCACGGATCATGGAGTTGGAAGTGGAGCCGTAGTTGCAGGACTGCGCGAGGATATGGAGATGGGTTAAGAAGGACTGAAAAGGTTAATCCTTACCCTGAAGCCTCTGCTGGAACACATAGCGTTCAAAGCTCTCGTTGACTTTGATGTCACAGTGGCTGTCGAACTTCAGCAGGACTATTTTAAACTTTGTCTTGTCCTCGCCTTCAGCAAAGGTGAGGGAGTTGAAGATGTGGATAGCGTGGTCCCCGGCTGTAGAGAGGAAGAGAGCGATCTTCTTGGCATCCGATACGGTTTCGAGGTCGGTGGCGTCAAGATACAGCTGGAACTTCTGCTTGAAAATCTTCCAGTTCGCACCGAGGTTGCCGGCAATGCGGAGCGGCGAGGGAGGGCGGACGCTGTCCATGTTACCGGATGGCTGATCGCTGGTCAAGTCTCCCAAGAGGTTATATGGCTTTGGGTGGGGACAGTCTTCATTACGGTGCATAGGGCTGTGGTGATTGTACGTATGGCTATTGTATATATTCACTGTTGATCTACTGCTGTTATAATCGTTGTCACTATTATTGTATATACTCACTGTTACTGTTGTTCCATTGCTAGTTATTGCTGTTGATGTATTGATGCTGCTGTTGGCTCCGCCCCTCTGAGGAGGTATATAACCGGCCGATCTGGGACAGGCTCTCAGTGAGGGAGGAGCGACTGGTTGGCACATTTCTATTTGATTAAAGCCAATGTTCTTCGATAACAACCGACTCGACTGAATTGATGGTTATCAATTTAATCAAATAGTTTTTTTACAATGGATGCCGCGCTAAAACCAGAATAACTCGAACTTGACCCGCAGGCACCTGAAGCTACAGCCATCTTTGAGCATTGGCTCAGTTCCTTTGAGTCCTACCTCAGCTCCTTCGCTGCCGAGGTCACCCCGGAAATCAAACAGCGTCTCCTCAACGCCCGGGTGAGCCATAGGATTTTTCAGCTGATTAGTGATGCGACCCTCATACAGGGAGGCAGTGGAGAAGCTCAAAAGGCAGTTTGGGCGGCCAGAAAATTAGGTACTCACTCGACACCTCCTGACCGCGCGGCGTCAGTGCCAGGGTGAGTCGCTGGCAGAATATCTGCACGACCTGAGGGTACTCGTCCGCAGTTGTAACTGCAGGATGGTCACGGTAGTGCAGCACGCAGAGCTGATGATCCGAGACACCTATGTGGCAGGTGTCCGGTCCAGCTACATCCGGCAACGGCTTCTCGAGAAAGGGGCCCTCGAGCTCGAGGAGACGGTGAAACTGGCTACCTCGCTGGAAGTGGCCTTCCAGAGCCTGGATGCCTGCCCATCCGACCACGCGGCATCCTCGGGGACGTCGGAGGCACAGCCATCACCCGACCCGTGCGTGCCTCATACCTGCGCCGCGCGGCAGTCTGCCAGCTCTGGGGGGCCATGCTGTTACTTCTGCGGGCAGGGCCAGCACCCCCGGCAGCGTTGCCCGGCTCACAGCGCTCCGTGCAACGAGTGTGGCAAGAACGGACACTACACTAAGGTATGCCTAGCCAGGCCTAAAGTCCAAGTCTAAAAATCAAAAGCCTACCAAGCCCGGTCTGAGACTCACAGACTCCGCAGCGTGGCATAGTGCCTGCCGGGACCGCCCCCTTCTGACGCGTCACTTGCCTCGTGCGACCTGTGGGGGCAGCCATCTTCGCCGACGTCATCGACGTCGCCCGCCACGTGTGACCCGTGGGACCGCCATCTTGTCTGACGCCATCAACGTCGACCACCGTGTGCGTTCCATGGAGGCCGCCATCTTGGCCGACTTCGTCGACGCCGCCATTTCGTAACCAGCACGACAATGCCGAGGCTCATCGTCATCAACTCAGCTCGATCCAACTCGACCAGTCCCGGCCGTTCCGCCTTCAAAACTCCATGATGGCCGTCAGACTCAACGGGCAGGAAACGTCCTGCCTCTTCGACTCTGGGAGCACGGATAGCTTCATCCACCCGGACATGGTAAGGCGCTGTTCCCTCCGGGTCCTCCCCGTCTCATAAACCATATCCCTTGCTTCCGGATCACACTCTGTGCAGATCCGGGGGTATTGCACCGTCAACTTAGTGATACGGGGCGTCGAGTATGCCAATTTCAACCTCTACGTCCTCCCCCATCTCTGCGTCCCTCTCCTACTAGGGTTAGACTTTCAATGTCACCTTCTGGATTGGATTGGATTGGATTTGTTTATTGTCACGTGTACCGAGGTACAGTGAAAAGTATTTTTCTGCGAGCAGCTCAACAGATCATTAAGTACATGAGAAGAAAAGGGAATAAAAGAAAATACATAATAAGGCAACACAACATATACAATGTAACTACATAAGCACTGGCATTGGATGAAGCATACAGGGTGTAGTGTTAATGAGGTCAGTCCATAAGAGGGTCATTTAGGAGTCTGGTGACAGTGGGGAAGAAGCTGTTTTTGAGTCTGTTCGTGCGTGTTCTCAGACTTCTGTATCTCCTGCCCGATGGAAGAAGTTGGAAGAGTGAGTAAGCCGGGTGGGAGGGATCTTTGATTATGCTGCCCTCTTTCCCCAGGCAATGGGAGGTGTAGATGGAGTCAATGGATGGGAGGCAGGTTCGTGTGATGGACTGGGCGATGTTCACGACTCTCTGAAGTTTCTTGCGGGCCTGGACCCAGCAGTTGCCATACCAGGCTGTGATGCAGCCCGATAGGATGCTTCCTATGGTGCATCTGTAAAAGTTGGTAAGGGTTAATGTGGACATGCCAAATTCCCTTAGTTTCCTGTGGAAGTATAGGCGATGTTGTGCTTTCTTGGTGGTAGCGTCGACGTGGGTGGACCAGGACAGATTTTTGGAGATGTGCACCCCTAGGAATTTGAAACTGCTAACCATCTCCACCCCGGCCCCGTTGATGCTGACAGGGGTGTGTACAGTACTTTGCTTCCTGAAGTCAATTACCAGCTCTTTAGTTTTGCTGACATTGAGGGAGAGATTGTTGTCGCTACACCACTCCACTAGATTCTCTATCTCCCTCCTGTATTCGGACTCGTCGTTATTCGAGATCCGGCCCACTATGGTCGTATCGTCAGCAAACTTGTAGATGGAGTTGGAACCAAGTTTTGCCACGCAGTCATGTGTGCACAGGGAGTAGAGTAGGGCTAAGTACTCAGCCTTGCGGGGCGCCGGTGTTGAGGACTATTGTGGAGGAGGTGTTGTTGTTCATTCTTACTGATTGTGGTCTGTTGGTCAGAAAATCGAGGATCCAGTTGCAGAGTGGGGAGCCAAGACCTAGGTTTTGGAGCTTTGATATGAGCTTGGCTGGGATTATGGTGTTGAAGGCGGTGTTGAACCTTAAAGTTCGGAGGAACCCTGCCCCCTCTCACCGTCTGCAGCCTCGCGACCCTGAAATTCGCCCCTCCCTCGCTCTTCGCGAACCTCACCCCAGACTGTAAGCCCTTTGCCACCCGGAACAGACGGTATCGTGTTCAAGACAAGGCTACCATCATTGAGGCTAGTAATAGCCCCTGGAGAGCACAAGTGGTGGTCGTCAGGACCGGGGAGAAGAACCGGATGGTAGTCGACTACAGTCAGATGATCAACCGGTACACGCTGCTCGATGCGTACCCCCTCCCACGCATATCTGACATGGTCAATCAGCTTGCGCAGTATCGAGTCTTCTCTACGGTAGACTTGAAGTCCGCGTACCACCAGCTCCCTATCCGGCGGGAGGACCGCCAATACACTGCCTTTGAGGCAGGTGGCCGTCTCTTCCATTTCCTCAGGGTTCCCTTCGGCGTCACCAACGGGGTTTCAGTCTTCCAATGAACGATGGACCGAATGGTCGACCAGTACGGGCTGCGGGCCACGTTCATGTACTTGAATAATGTTACCATCTGCGGCCATGACCTGCAGGACCACGACGCCAACCTTCAAAAATTCCTCCGCACCACCCGACTCCTTAATTTGACATACAATAATGAGAAATGCGTTTCCGCACAACCCGGCTAGCTATCCTCGGCTATGTCATGGAAAACGGCGTCCTAAGGCCTGACCCCGACCGCATGCGCCCTCTCCTGCAACTCTCCCTTCCCCACTGCCCAAAGGCCCTGAAAAGGTGCTTGGGGCTCTTCTCTTACAATGCCCAGTGGGCCCCCAACTATGCGGACAAATCCCACCCACTCATTAAGCCCACCACTTTTCCCCTGACGGCTGAGGCCCGCCTGGCCTTCAACCACATCAGAACCGAGACTGCCAAAGCCACGATGCACGCTGTAGACGAATCCATCCCGTTCCAGGTAGAAAACGATGCATCTGAATTTGCCCTGGCAGCCACTCTTAACCAGGCAGGGAGGCCTGTCGCATTTTTTTTCCGTACCCTCCATGCCTCCGAGATTCGACACTCCTCTGTTGAAAAGGAGGCACAAGCCATTGTGGAAGCGGTGCGGTACTGGAGGCATTACCTGGCCGGCAGGAGATTCATTCTCCTCACAGACCAACGGTCGATTGCCTTCATGTTTAATAACACGCAGCGGGGCAAAATTAAGAACGACAAAATTTTGCGGTGGAGGAGCCAGCTCTCCACCTATAACAACGACATCTTGTATCGTCCTGGGAAGCTCAATGAGCCCCCAGATGCCCTGTCCCGTGGCACCTGCGCCAACGTGCAGATAGACCGGTTATGGGCCATCTACAATGACCTCTGTCACCCGGGGGTCACCCAGCTTCTTCACTTTGTCAAGGCAGGCAACCTGCCCTATTCCACAGGGCCATGACCAGGGACTGCCAAGTCTGTGCAGAGTGCAAACCGCACTTCTATCGGCCAGACAAGGCCCACCTGGTGAAGGCTTCCCGTCCTTTTGAGTGCCTCAGCATGGATTTCAAAGGGCCCCTCCCCTCCACTGATCGTAACGTGTACTTTCTCAACGTTGTTGATGAGTACTCACGTTTTCCCTTTGCAATCCCATGCCCCGACATGTCTTCTGCCACCATCATCAAGGCCCTGCGCAGCATCTTCACCCTGTTCGGTTTCCCCACTTATATACATAGAGATCGGGATCCTCTTTTATGAGTGACGAGCTGCGTCAGTACCTGCTCAGTAAGGGCATCGCCTCGAGCAGGACGACCAGCTACAACCCCCGGGGAAACAGGCAGGTGGAGAGGGAGAAGGTTACGGTGTGGAAGGCCGTCCTTCTGGCCCTACGGTCTAGAAGTCTCCCAGTCGCCCGCTGGCAGGAGGTCTCCCTGATGCGCTCCACTCTATCCGGTCACTCTTGTGTACTGCCACTAACGAGGCCCCTCACGACCGTCTATTTATCTTTCCCAGGACATCGATCTCCGGGGTCTCGCTTCCTACCTGGCTCACGACTCCTGGGCCGGTGCTCCTCCAGAAACACGCGGGGAGCCATAAGGCCGACCCCTTGGTCGAGAGGGTTCACCTCCTCCATGCGAACCCTCAGTATGCCTATGTGGCACACCGCGGCGGACGGCAGGACACAGTCTCCCTCAGGGATCTGGCCCCCGCAGGCATCGCTGTGCCCGCCATCACCTCATCCCTTCCTTCCACCTCCCCATCTACCCCATCGTCCTTTCCCGGGTGCATTAGCACCGCCCTTGCGCCGTCACCCTGTCTGGGACCTTGTCGTGAGGACGTCGTGCTCCCGGAGTCGAAGGCCGCAACGCCAGCGCCTACACTGCAGCCGGGGCTGAGGCGTTCACAGCGGGCGATACACCCTCCTGTGAGACTGAACCTATGAGTCCGCTTCAGCCCGCAGGATTTCTTTTAACAGGGGGTGAATGTAGTGAGCCACGTATGGCTATTGTAGAGATTCACTGTTGATCTACTGCTGTTATTATCGTTGTCACTATTATTGTATATACTCACTGTTACTGTTGTTCCATTGCTAGTTATTGCTGTTGATGTATTGATGCTGCTGTTGGCTCCGCCCCTCTGAGGAGGTATATAATCGTCCGATCTGGGACAGGCTCTCAGTGCGGGAGGAGCTACTGGTTGGCACATTTCTATTTGATTAAAACCACTGTTCTTCGATAACAACCGACTCGACTGAATTGATGGTCATCAAGGGCATCAAAAATATAAAGGATAGGCGAGGTGGACTGCTTGTCATTCTTGTCTGTTGGTGCTTTACACACTGCAGATCAAGTTAAGGTCCAGCAACTGAGATTTTTCTGAGTTTATTTCTGAGCACTTCAGCCCACAACCTGGAACTTTATGGCAACGCCAGGGATTACTTTGCACCTCTAAATAAATATTAGGCTGGCATTTTCCACTGCTGTCTGTGGTGGATATTTTCACATGCGGGAGTCGAAAATATCGCAGGTGCATAAAAATCTGCTTTACGTCGGCAGAAAAACAGGGTCGTTTCCTCTTCTCTGACTTCAACAGCTGAGCGCATTGCCAGACACGCAATGTCAGGGACGTCATTTGAATACATTTAAATCTTATGAATGCTCATTATAAGGTGACACAGTGATGCAGTGGTTAGCACTGCTGCCTCACGGCACCAAGAACCCGGGTTCCATCCTGGCCCCAGCCCCGGCCCCAGGTCACTGTCCATGTGGAGTTTTCACAATCTCCCCGTGTCTGCGTGGGTCTCACCCCCACAACCCAAAGATGTGCAGGGTAGGTGGAATGGTCATGCTAAATTGCTCCTTAATTGGAATTTTTTAATCAAATGAATACTCATTACAAAACCAGTATCATCCCGCATGATCAAGAGGTCACATTGACATCTAATTAGCACGAATCACAACAGGATATAAACAATGCACCTCCGTTGATGAGGGCATTGTTGGTGATTTTGAGGTCTGTTCACCTGCCTTTTATCGTGCGGCGCCCGCAGCACTTCGACTGAGTGTCACGCTTCGCAGACACCACCCCATCACACTCGGAGGGGTATCACAGGCAAGACTATATCTACCATTCCACCAGGAGTGCTGTGGGAGGGGCCACATGGCAAGGCTTCCACTGGGGAAGGGGAAAAATGTGGATAGAGCTTGTAGAGCCTTAGCTAAATAGGAGTCAATGGGAATCAGGGAGATAGTTGGAGTCATGTCTGGCACAAAGGAAGATGGTTAAAGAACAAAGAACAAAGGAACGTACAGCAGAGGAACAGGCCCTTCGGCCCTCCAAGCATGCGCCGACCATGCTGCCCGTCTAAACTAAAATCTTCTACACTTCCGGGGTCCGTATCCCTCTATTCCCATCCTATTCATGTATTTGTCAAGATACCCCTTAAACATCACTATCGTCCCTATTTCTACCACCTCCTCCGGCAGCGAGTTCCAGGCACCCACTACCCTCTGTGTAAAAAACTTGCCTCGTACATTCCACTAAACATTGCCCCTCGCACCTTAAACCAATGTCCCCTAGTAATTGACCCCTCTACCCTGGGGAAAAGCCTCTGACTATCCACCCTGTCCAGCAGCACGGTTCAATTCCCATACCAGCCTGCCCGAACAGACGCCGGAATGTGGCGACTAGGGGCTTTTCACAGTAACTTCATTTGAAGCCTACTTGTGACAATAAGCGATTTTCATTTCATTTCATTTTCATTTCATAAATTTGTAGATCTCTATCAGGTCGCCCTTCAACCTCCGTCGTTCTAGTGAGAACAAACCGAGTTTATTCAACCGCTCCTCATATCTAATGCCCTCCATACCTCTTCTGTACCCTCTCTAAAGCCTCCACATCCTTATTGTAGTGTGGCGACCAGAATTGAACACAATATGGATGTTGCCAGCTGGGTAAACATTAGATGGGTCGTTTTTTGTACAGTGTGTGCAGGAGGGTTTCCTGACACAATATGTTGACAGGCCAAAAAGAGGCGAGGCCACGTTGGATTTGGTTTTGGGTAATGAACCAGGCCAGGTGTTGGATTTGGAGGTAGGAGAGCACTTTGGGGACAGTGACCACAATTCGGTGACGTTTACGTTAATGATGGAAAGGGATAAGTACACACCGCAGGGCAAGAGTTATAGCTGGGGGAAGGGCAATTATGATGCCATTAGACGCGACTTGGGAGGGATAAGGTGGAGAGGTAGGCTGCAAGTGTTGGGCACACTGGATAAGTGGAGCTTGTTCAAGGATCAGCTACTGCGTGTTCTTGATAAGTATGTACCGGTCAGGCAGGAAGGCGTAGAGCGAGGGAACCGTGGTTTACCAAAGAAGTGGAATCTCTTGTTAAGAGGAAGAAGGAGGCCTATGTGAAGATGAGATGTGAAGTTTCAGTTGGGGCGATGGATAGTTACAAGGTAGCGAGGAAGGATCTAAAGAGAGAGCTAAGACGAGCAAGGAGGGGACATGAGAAGTATTTGGCAGGTAGGATCAAGGAAAACCCAAAAGCTTTCTATAGGTATGTCAGGAATAAGCGAATGACTAGGGAAAGAGTAGGACCAGTCAAGGACAGGGATGGGAAGTTGTGTGTGGAGTCTGAAGAGATAGGCGAGATACTAAATGAATATTTTTCGTCAGTATTCACTCAGGAAAAAGATAATGTTGTGGAGGAGAATGCTGAGACCCAGGCTAATAGAATAGATGGCATTGAGGTACGTAGGGAAGAGGTGTTGGCAATTCTGGACAGGCTGAAAATAGATAAGTCCCCGGGTCCTGATGGGATTTATCCTAGGATTCTCTGGGAGGCCAGGGAAGAGATTGCTGGACTTTGGCTTTGATTTTTATGTCATCATTGGCTACAGGAATAGTGCCAGAGGACTGGAGGATAGCAAATGTGGTCCCTTTGTTCAAAAAGGGGAGCAGAGACAACCCCGGCAACTATAGACCGGTGAGCCTCACGTCTGTAGTGGGTAAAGTCTTGGAGGGGATTGTAAGAGACAAGATTTATAATCATCTAGATAGGAATAATATGATCAGGGATAGTCAGCATGGCTTTGTGAAGGGTAGGTCATGCCTCACAAACCTTATCGAGTTCTTTGAGAAGGTGACTGAACAGGTAGATGAGGGTAGAGCAGTTGATGTAGTGTATATGGATTTCAGCAAAGCATTTGATAAGGTTCCCCACGGTAGGCTATTGCAGAAAATACGGAGGCTGGGGATTGAGGGTGATTTAGAGATGTGGATCAGAAATTGGCGAGCTGAAAGAAGACAGAGGGTGGTGGTTGATGGGAAATGTTCAGAATGGAGTTCAGTTACAAGTGGAGTACCACAAGGATCTGTTCTGGGGCCGTTGCTGTTTGTCATTTTTATCAATGACCTAGAGGAAGGCGCAGAAGGGTGGGTGAGTAAATTTGCAGACGATACTAAAGTCGGTGGTGTTGTCGATAGTGTGGAAGGATGTAGCAGGTTACAGAGGGATATAGATAAGCTGCAGAGCTGGGCTGAGAGGTGGATAATGGAGTTTAATGTAGAGAAGTGTGAGATGATTCACTTTGGAAGGAATAACAGGAATGCGGAATATTTGGCTAATGGTAAAGTTCTTGGAAGTGTGGATGAGCAGAGGGATCTAGGTGTCCATGTACATAGATCCCTGAAAGTTGCCACCCAGGTTGATAGGGTTGCGAAGAAGGCCTATGGAGTATTGGCCTTTATTGGTAGAGGGATTGAGTTCCGGAGTCAGGGAGGTCATGTTGCAGCTGTACAGAACTCTGGTACGGCCGCATTTGGAGTATTGCGTACAGTTCTGGTCACCGCATTATAGGAGGGACGTGGAGGCTTTGGAGCGGGTGCAGAGGAGATTTACCAGGATGTTGCCTGGTATGGAGGGAAAATCTTATGAGGAAAGGCTGATGGACTTGAGGTTGTTTTCGTTGGAGAGAAGAAGGTTAAGAGGAGACTTAATAGAGGCATACAAAATGATGAGGGGGTTGGATAGGGTGGACAGTGAGAGCCTTCTCCCGCGGATGGAAATGGCTGGCACGAGGGGACATATCTTTAAACTGAGGAGTAATAGATATAGGACAGAGGTCAGAGGTAGGCTCTTTACGCAAAGAGTAGTAAGGCCGTGGAATGCCCTACCTGCTACAGTAGTGAACTCGCCAACATTGAGGGCATTTAAAAGTTTATTGGATAAACATATGGATGATAATGGCATAGTGTAGGTTAGATGGCTCTTGTTTCGGTGCAACATCGTGGGCCGAAGGGCCTGTACTGCGCTGTATTGTTCTATGTTCTATGTTCTAATACTCCAAGTGTGGCCTAACTAAGGTTCTATACAGCTGCAACATGACTTGCCAATTTTTATACTCAATGCCCCGGCAAATGAAGGCAAGCATGCCGTCTGCTTTCTTGACTACCTTCTCCACCTGTGTTGCCCCTTTCAGTGACCTGTGGACCTGTACACGTAGATCTCTCTGCTTGTCAATACTCTTGAGGGTTCTACCATTCACTGTATATTCCCAACCTGCATTAGACTTTTCAAAATGCATTACCTCACATTTGTCCGGATTAAACTCCATCTGCCATCTCACCGCCCAAGTCTCCAGACAATCTAAATCCTGCTGTATCCTCTGGCAGTCCTCATGGCTATCCGCAATTCCACCAACCTTTGTGTTGTCCGCAAACTTACTAATCAGACCAGTTACATTTTCCTCCAAATCATTTATATATGCTGCAAACAGCTTTTGTTTTATTTGTTAATGGGATGTGGATGTTGCCAGCTGGGTAAACATTTATTGCCTATTACATAGATTACATAGAACATACAGTACAGAAGGAGGCCATTCGGCCCATCGAGTCTGCACCGACCCACATTAATCCCTCACTTCCACCTTATCCCCGCAACCCAATAACCCCTCCCAACCCTTATGGACACTACGGGTAATTTAGCATGGCCAATCCACCTAACCTGCACGTCTTTGGACTGTGGGAGGAAACCGGAGCACCCGGAGGAAACCCACGCGGACACGGGGAGAACGTGCAAACTCCGCACAGACAGTGACCCAGCAGGGAATCGAACCTGGGACCCTGGCGCTGTGAAGCCACAGTGCTAATCACTCTAAGCACTCTTGATTTGGGTGGCTTGCTAAGCAGAGGACTGTAAGAGTGAACCACATTGCTGTGGGTCTGAAGTCACATGTAGGCTAGACCAGGTAAAGGCGGCAGATTTCCTTCCCTAAAGGATGTTAGTGAACTCCTGTCTTCTTTGGTTACCTTTCAGAGGACATGATCAGTCATTTCTGTCGAATCGAAACAGTAATTCTTTCGTCTGCCTTGAATATCTCAGAGTTTGGGATGGCACAGTGGCTAGCACTGCTACTTCACAGTCTCAGGGACCTGGATTCATTTCCAGCCTAGGGTGACTATGTGGAGTTTGCACGTTCTCCCTGTGTCTGCGTGGGTTTCCTCTGGGTGCTTTAGTTTCCTCCCACTGTCCACATAATGTGCAGGTTAGGTGGATTGGCCATGCTAAATTGTCAAAAGATGTGTAGGCGAGGTGGGATTATGAGGATATGGTGGGGGAGTGGACCTCAGTAGGGTACTCTTTCGGGGGGTCCTTGAAGGGACTAGGTATCTCCCAGTGCTCCAGAATGTAGCTATTATGCATGCTCCCTGGGTAGCAAGCACAGATGCACATGATGCAGAGGCAGTGGTCGCACGTGATCTGAACATTCAGAGAGTGGAACCCCTTCCTGTTAATATAGAGCCCTGATACCCTAGTGTTCGCAGGTGACATGAGTGCAATCAATTACCACCTGGACCATGGAAGCACAGTGGGGGGTGAGCAGGTGGTTAGTGGGGGAATTGTTCTGTGGGCTTGGCTGGAGTGGGTGTGGGGGATGAACTGCTGACAGGGGAAGGGCTTCTAAAAAGTGGTAGGAGGAGGATCGATGATGGTGGGCTCCCGAGGGCGGGCTTGGGGAGGTGCGGGACGTGGGCTGGAGGCTGGCCCAAGAGGGGCTATGGTTGGTAGGCAGGGGGGCGGGGGGGGGGGGGGGCAGGGTGTCCCCCGGCCAGGCAGATCACATGAAATGTGCGAGGGTTGATTGGGCCGGTCAAGAGGGCCCATGTGTTCATACATTTAAAAAGCTTAAAGGTGGACGTGGCCATGTTGCAGGAGACGCATCTGAAGGTGGGGGACCAAACTAGACTGAGGAAGGGATGGCTAGGGCAAGTATTTCACTAGGGATTGGATTCTAAAATGAACAGGATGGCGATTTTGATCAACAAGCGGTTGGCGTTTGAAGTGGGGAGCATAATAGCTGACTCTGGCAGGAGGTATGTTACGGTGAGTGCAGAACTGGAGAGGATACAGGTGGTATTAGTGAACATCTCTGCCCCAAACTGGGATCACGTCAAATTTATGCAGCGGGTGCTGGGGAAGATCCCTGACCTGGACTTGCATGAGCTAATTATGGGGGGAGATTTTAATACGGTTCTGGAACTGAGACTGGACTGGTCGAGTTCGAGGTCGGGGAGACTGTCAGCGACAGTGAAGGAGCTAAGGGGTTCATGGAGCACATGAGGGGGTTAGAACTATGGAGATTTGGGAGACCGAGGGCAAAGGAATTTTCATTTTTCTCCCATGTGCACAAGGTGAACTCCCAAATTTTTTGTGTTCGATAAGACGTTGCTGGCGGGGGTGGTGGATGTTGAGTACTCGGCAATAGTGGTGTCGGACCATCCCCGCACTGGGTGGATCTGCGGGTGAGAAAAGGGGGGGCCAGCGCTCGCAATGGAGGTTGGACGTGGGGCTGTTAATGGAGAAACAGGTATGTGAGCAGGTGAGGACAGCCACCCAAGTATATGTAGAGATTAATGATACGGGAGAGGTCTCGGCGGGTACAGTATGGGAGGCACTGAAGGCAAGTTTATATCGATTCGGGAAATAGGAGGAAGGCAGACCGGGCGTAGATAGAAAGGTTAGTGGAGGAAATCCTGCAGGTAGGTAGGAGGTATGCGGATACCCCAGAGGCGGGGCTGCTAAAGGAGCGGCAGAGGCTGCAGATGGAGTTTGGGCTATTATCTACGGGAAAGGCAGTGGGACAGTTGAGAAGGGTGAGAGGGCAGTGTATGAGTATGGGGAGAAGGCGAGCAGGATGCTAGTGCACCAGTTGAGGAAGATCGGGAAAGTGAAAGACTCAGGAGGGAATACGGTCTTGGACCCGGCGGGGGTGAATGGGGTGTTTCGGGAATTTTACAGTAAGTTGTATGAGTCGGAACCCCAGCTGGGGCGGAGGCAATGAGTCTTACAGGCCGGTCTTACAGGCCGATTTCCCTGCTAAATGTAGATGCCAAACTATTGGCTAAGGTCTTAGCCTCAAGAATAGAGGATTGTGTGCCGGGGTGATAGGGGAGGACCAGGCGGATTCGTGAAGAGGAGGCATGTCGCGGCCAATATCAGAAGGCTGCTTAATGTGATCATGATGCCTCCAGATGGAGAAGAGCTAGTGGTGGTGGTAGTCATGGACGCAGAGAAGGCCTTTGATCAGGTGGAGTGGAATTATCTTTGGAAGGTCCTGGGGTGGTTTGGGTTTGGGCAGGGGTTTGTGGACTGGGACCGGTTGTTATTCCAGGCACCGGTACGAGTGTGCAGACGAACCGGGTGAGTTCAGACTATTTCCTCTGCACCGGGGGACGGGGCAGGGGTGCCCACTTTCCCTACTGCTTTTTGCCCTGGCTATAGAGCTGCTGGCAATGGCACTGAGAACGTCAGGGGGGTAAGAGGAATTTGATCGGTTTTCGGGGTATAAATTGAATATGGGCAATAGTGAGGTCTTTGCGATTCAGGCGAGGGGGCAGGAGAAGAGATTGGGGGAGATGGCGTTCAAGGTGTGGGATGGGGAGCTTTCGGTATTTGGGCATTCAGGTGGCGCGAGAGTGGGAGCTGCTGCACAAGCTGAATCTGACTCGGCTGGTAGAACAGATGAGGGAGAACTTTAGGAGGTGGGATGCACTCCCACTCTCACTGGCAGGGAGGGTGCAAACAGTGAAGATGTCGGCACTCCCGAGGTTTTTGTTCATCTTTCAGAGTCTACAATTTTTATCTCCAAGGCGTTCTTTAAAAAAGTGAATGCGGTGATTTCTGGGTTTGTATGGGTGGTTAAAACCCCGCGAGTGCTGGAGTGGGACCATGGGGACAGGGGGAAGGGGAGTTTGGCCCTTCTGAACTCTATAAATTATTACTGGGTGGCAAACATAATGATGGTCATGAAGTTGGTAGTAGGGGGGAGTTCGGTTTGGAAGCGGGTGGAGGTGGACTCATGTAGGGGTACGAGTTTAGGGGCACAGTTAGCGGCACCTCTGACATCCTCGCCAACCAAGTACTCCAAAAGCCCGGTAGTAGTGGCAGCCTTTAGGGTGTGAGGACAGTGGCGGCAGCACATGGGGCTGGACGGGGCGTCGGTGTGGGCACCAATATGTGATAATCACCGGTTCGCACCGGGGGCTGGATGGGGGGTTCTGGAGGTGGCAGCAGGCAGTGATCGAGAGAGTTGGAGATCTCTTTATTGATGAGGGCTTCCCGAGCTTGAAGGAGTTGGAGGAGGAGTTAGAGCTGCCAGGTGGGAATGGGTTCTGGTATCTGATGTGTTAAGTAAGTTGGTTCAACGTTGACTGCAACAGGATGCAATGAAACTAGAAACAGGCTTCTGACACAGGAGATGGTCCAACACTGTTTTATTGAACTTCCTGATTGCTGTACATAGTCTGCTGTGAGTTGACACTCTATCAGTCTAACTGATAACCTCCTACTGGCTTGACCAGACTAACTCTCTACCACATGGTGATAGTGCTCACTGGCTTGTGCACTCTTACTATCTCAGCTATGTCCTGTAGAGAGAGGGAGAGTCTAAATGCCTTGTGTGCTTTATAGTGGCGGTGTCCTGCCTGGTGATTGGTTGTTATGTGTCATGTGTGTTCATTGGTTATCCTGTGTGTCAATCACTGCCTGTCTGCATCTCATTATATACATGAGTGGATATTATGACATCTCCCCTTTTTTAAGTAAATTTTAGAATGTGGCGATATATATACATGCATGATTATATACAAGTGGTGAGTGAATGAACATATGTACATGGGAAGGTGTCTATCATGCAGATACAGAGCAAACTGAACAAAATTTACAAGATTTAAGTCTATAGATTCAGTCTTTGTGGTGGGGCGACAAATTCTTGTTGATCGCCTCAGAGGTGGAGGGGGGGACATCGGCACTTGGACAGGCAGGATTGCTGCCATGTCGGTGGCCTCATGGAGCGAGATATCCGGATGAGGCATGATGACATGCAGAGAAGTGCGGCCAGGCGGTGGGCAGGGAACATTTTGTAGCGCTGTCCTGTTGCGTCGTAGAATTGAGCCATCAGCCATTTGGACAACAAAGGACCTGGGGGCAGCCTGCCTGACGACAACAGCTGGGGCTGACCAACCTCCCTCAGGCAGCTGGATGCGAACAACATCATCTGGAGGCAGCACAGGTAGATCCTTGGCATGAGCATCATACATGATCTTCTGCTGGTCCCTGGATCGCTGCACTTTCTGCAGCACCGTGAAGCGGTCAAGGTCTGGAACATGGATGGCTGGAACAGTCGTCCTCAGGTTGCGGTTCATGAGCAGCTGCGCCGGAGACAAACCAGTCGACAGAAGGGTTGCCCTGTATGCCAACAGCGCCAGGTTGAAGTCCGAGGCTGAGTCTGCAGCCTTGCACAGCATCCGCTTGACAATATGGACTCCTTTTTCGGCCTTCCCATTTGATTGCAGGTAATGGGGACTGGATGTGATGTGACTGAAGTGGTAGGATCGTGCAAAGTCGGACCACTCTTGGCTGTAGAACCATGGGCCATTGTCACTCATTACTGTGAGTGGTATCCCGTGCCTGGCAAACGTCTCTTTACAGGCTTTAATCACTGACTTGGACGTGAGGTCCGACAGTTTCACCACTTCTGGGTAGCTGGAGAAGTAGTCAACCAAGAGCACGTAATCACACCCATTTGTGTAAAAGAGGTCTATCACACCTTGGACCACGGAGAAGTCACGATCTCGTGCTGTTGCAGTGTTTCCTTGGGCTGAGCAGGTTGAAACTTCTGGCATGTTGTGTAGTTGAGGACCGTGTTGGCAACGTCCGCAGTGGACTGCCTGCCGAGCTCTGCGTCGACATTTATCGACCCCAAGGTGACTCTCCTGGATCTGTCCGAGCACCATGGCTTGCATGCTTTGGGGAATGACGATTCTATCTAGTTTAAGAAGGAACCCCTCGACAACCGTTAACTCATCCTGAACGTTGAAGAACTGGGGGCACTGCCCCTTTTGCCAGCCATGGCAAGGTGTTGCATCACGCGCTGCAGTAGAGGATCTTTGGCAGTTTCTTCGCGTATCTGGACAACTCGTCCATCAGTGGCTTGGGGATTGCTGGCACACAACTGCACCTGTGCCTCAATGTGGCGAATGAAGTCGCCCGGTTCACACGGCGTGGTGAAGGGCATCCGCGACGATCAGTTCCTTGCCCGTGTGTAGACGAGTTTGAAATCATATCGGCGGAGACAAAGAAGAATTCGCTGCAGCCGAGGTGTCATGTCACTTAAATCCTTCTGGATTATGTGGACTAAAGGCCTGTGATCTGTTTCCACCGTGAACTTCGGCAGACCACATGCGTAGTCATGAAACATGACTATTCCTGTCAGGAGACCCAGGCTCTCCTTTTCGATCTGGGCATACCGTTGTTCGGTCGGAGTCATGGCCCTGGATGCCCAGGACGAGGAATCGTCTCGCTGGAGGAGCACCACCCCAATGCCGTCCTGGCTTGCGTCTGTGGATTTCTTGGTATCCTTGGTTGGGTCAAAGGACGCCAGTACTGGGGCTGTGGTGAGCTTCGCCTTCAGCTCAAGCCACTCCGCTTGATGTGCGGGAAGCCACTGGAACACTGTCAACTTTTTAACGAGATGCCGGAGGGCCGTGGTGTGGGATGCCATGTTGGGAATGAATTTTCCGAGAAAATTTACCATCCCGAGGAAGCGGAGGACCGCCTTTTTGCCCTCTGGTGTGTTCATGGCATTGATTGCCAGCACGGTAGCCTTGTGGATAGCACAATTGCTTCACAGCTCCAGGGTCCCAGGTTCGATTCTGGCTTGGGTCACTGTCTGTGCGGAGTCTGCACATCCTCCCCGTGTGTGCGTGGGTTTCCTCCGGGTGCTCCGGTTTCCTCCCACAGTCCAAAGATGTGCGGGTTAGGTGGATTGGCCATGATAAATTGCCCTTAGTGTCCAAAATTGCCCTTAGTGTTGGGTGGGGTTACTGGGTTATGGGGATAGGGTGGCGGTGTTGACCTTGGGTAGGGTGCTCTTTCCAAGAGCCGGTGCAGACTCGATGGGCTGAATGGCCTCCTTCTGCACTGTAAATTCTATGATCTATGATGACCTTGTCAGCGTCAGGTTGCACACCCTGCTGTGAAATGTGGTCACCTAAAAACACGATAGCGGACCGCCCAAATGAATATTTGGCCCTGTTGAGCTGGAGGCCATTTTCATGAATCCTCTGGAAAACCTGTTTGAGGCGAGCAATGTGATCCTCGGGCGTCGTGGACCAGATGATCACGTCGTCCACATAGACTTGCACTCCCTCGACGCCCTCCATCATTTGCTCCATTATGCAATGAAATACTTCGGAAGCTGATAAGATACTTAAAGGCATGCGGTTGTAGCAATACCTGCCGAACGGAGTGTTAAAAGTGCACAGCCTCCGACTGGACTCGTCCAGCTGAATTTGCCAGAAGCCACGGGAGGCGTCCAGCTTGGTAAAGAATTTGACGTGAACCATCTCACAGGTCAATTCTTCACGCTTCACGGGATCGGGTAATGCTCTCGCATGATGTTGCGATTCAGGTCTTTAGGATCAATGCAAATGCGGAGTTTGCCAGAGGGTTTCTTGGCGCAGACCATGGAGCTGACCCAGTCTGTGGGTTCTGTGACCTTTGAGATGATGCCCTGGTCTTGGAGTTCTCGTAGCTGCCATGATGTGTTAAGTAAGTTGGTTCAACGTTGACTGCAACTGGATGCAGTAAAACTAGAAACAGGCTTCTGACACAGGAGATGGTCCAACACTGTTTTATTGAACTTCCTGATTGCTGTAGTCTGCTGTGAGTTGACACTCTATCAATCTAACTGATAACCTCCTACTGGCTTGACCAGACTAACTCTCTACCTCATGGTGACAGTGCTCACTGGCTTGTGCACTCTTACTATCTCAGTAGCTGTGTCCTGTAGAGAGAGGGAGAGTCTTAATGCTTTATAGTGGTGGAGTCCTGTCTGGTGATTGGTTGTTATGTGTCGTGTGTGTTCATTGGTTATCCTGTGTGTCAATCACTGCCTGTCTGCATCTCATTATATACATGAGTGGATATTATGACAGTATCTGCAGATGAGGGACTTTGTACAGAGGCAGGTTTCGACCTTCCCGCTCCCAACCCCCCCCCCCCCCCCAGCCCACCCCCAGGGGTTACAGGATAAGGTGGTGTCAAGAGTAGGAGTAGGGTTTGGGAAAGGTTTCAGAGATGTACAAGGAACTGATGGAGTGGGAGAGAGCCCCAATAGGGGAGGTGAAACAACAATTCAACGTTGTCCACAGGGCGCACATGATGGTGGCCCGGATTTGAGGGGTGGAGGATAGGTGCGGGCACGGTGCGGTGCGGGCACGGTGCGGGGCGGGGGGGGGGGGGCCTGCGAACCATGTCCATATGTTTTGGGCATGTTTGAGGCAGAGGGGTTTTGGACAGGTGTTTGCTGACATCATGTCAGAAGTATTAAAGGTGAGGGTGGTGCCGAGTCCAGAGGTGGCGATCTTTGGTGTGTCGGAAGATCCGGGAGCCCAGGGGGTGAGAGATGCCGATGTTCTGACTTCGGCTCCCTGGTGGCCCGGAGATGGATCGTGCTAGGATGGAGGGACTCGGAGTCCCCGAAGTTGGGGGTATGGAGTAGCGACATGGCGGGGTCTCGGAGGCTCCAGAAAATCAAGTTGCCCTTGAGAGGATCACTACAGGGTTTTGCCCGGAGGAGGCAGCTGCTCATTGACTTCTTCAAGAAAAGCATACAGAGCATCCATAACCTCCTGGATGCACCTGTGGACTGTAGAGGTGTTGTGCCACACAGGTCCACGCTCAAGTCTTGGAATGACACAGAGGCATAAAAATTCAGTCTGCAATGGCCTCCACAGCCTCCAGGAACGGGTGTCTTCCTCCTTCACGGGGTGCCAAGTCCGCGAGGATGTGGCACAGACGCCACACAGTCTTCCTGCTGAGACGCCGTCTCCTGCGGCACATGGTGTCCATCATCTTATTGAATGACAAGTGACACCCATACATCTTTGGCCGTCACTGGCCTCCACTTCTGGGTCCCTCCTCAACCTGATGGGCAGCTAGGTCTTCAGGGTATGGGGCGACCCCTGCTCATGGGGTGCCATCTCCAGCCTCTGTTGGCCTTTCTGCCATCTCCAGTGTCTGCCCGTGTGGGATCAACACCAGCAAACATCGGTATATCTGTAAGGAATTGGAGAAAGAGAGAGACCGACAATCAGTTAGGACCTCCACCCCAGGACCCTCAACTGCCACAAGCCTCCCCACCCTTATGTTTCCCGCCTTTTCTAAGAGTGCCATCCTGCGAGCTACTTGTGCTGGCACCCATTACTCTGAACACTCATCCCCCAGCCACAGCAGAAGCCTCTAGACCCCAGACCTCTGCTGAGAGCATTAGGGAGACCATGCTCAGCTGTCCTCTGTTCATCTACGCACTTACCCTTTGGTCATGAGAAGTTTCACAGTGATGAAACCCTGCAAAGTTGATAGTGAAGAGTTGATACTGTCTCCCGAATGGTTAGGTTGAGTGGGCAGAAAAGTGTCAAATGGAATTCAATCTGTAAAAGTGTGAGGTAAAGCATTTGGAGAGGGCAAACAAAGCAATGGAATACTCAATAAATGGGTGGATATTGAGGGAGGTAGAAGAAGTGAAAGACCTTGGAGTGTATGTCCACAGGTCCCTGAAAGTGGCAGGACAGGTAGACAATGTGGTAAAGAAAGCATGTGGAATGCTTTCCTTTATTGGGAAGTTATTGCATACAAAAGCACGGATGTAATGGTGGAATATACAAAATGCTAGTTAGCCACGTCTGGAACATTGAGTACAATTCTGGTCACCACCTTACAGGAAAGGCATAATTGCTGGAGAGAGTATGGAGGAGATTTACAAGAATGTTGCCAGGGCTTTAAAACTGCAGCAATGAGGAAAGATTGGATAGGCTAGGGTTATTTTCCTGAGAACTTCTGTTTCTTCACTTGTCCCATCACTATTCTCTTTGGCTCTGCCTCACCATCTCTTTTGCCATTTAATGTCTCCCATATTCTGCTCCATCATGAACACCCCTTTTTGCTTTATCCCTCTAGGTGGACTCCCACAGGTCGAGGGAGCCATAGATTGTACATGTGCTGTAATCAGGATTCCTCAGGGTATTCAACTCCATCAATATTAGCTGGTTGGCAATCACCAAATAATCATCGTGCATTTCTGTGCAAGATTCCCAGGGGACTGCCATGATGAAGTCATCCTATATCAGTCAAGTCTCCCTGAGATATTCACACCGTGGAGCAGAGTTAGCGGATGGCTCTTTGGGGATGAGGGTTACCCTGTAAAGATGTGGCTGATGATACCAGTGAGGAGTCCAGCTACTGATACCGAGGAAAGCTACCACAGAGGTCACCTGAACACCAGGACAAAAAATCAGAATGCTAAACATGCAATCCAGGTATGTGGACAGATATGGAGCTGCACTTCAGTACACAACAACCAGGATTTCCAGAATAACAGTGGTCTGTTGCATCTTGCAGCACATTGCACAGCAGTGAGAATTGGAGCATCAGGAAGGGCAGCAGGAGGAATGGACTGGTGTGGTGAGTGATGCACTATCAATTACAACGAGACGAGAATAGAGTGTAATCGGGCGGAGCCAGCAGGCAGGGATCTACCCCCGTACCTGTAGTACAGGAGCCTTACCGTATTACATCTCGTATGTGATATATACAACAGTGGTGACTACCACAGTGAGGGTACATACTTAGCTGCTAGGCAAGCTCCTGATGGCCTTATTCAGATGCACTGCACTTAAACTGACATAGTGCAGCCATGTAGTACACAAATTCGAACCCATTGGCCACCCCCGCCTCCACCCCCTTATAAATAAGTCCCACAATCAGCAGTCTATCCCTTTCACAGAATTTGATTTTTATTTTGTTTTCGGGTTGGCTTCAACTTTAGCCCTACCATAATCCACAAGGTAGAAGACCACTCGGCAGGCAGCGGGTAAAATCAGCCAGGACAGTGCCAAGGAACAGTGAAATAAATGTTATGATGTATTAACATGGAACAGAAATGTAACACTTGTTATGGATGTGAGATTTTATAAAGTCTTAAACTGTCTCCTAAAATGGAATAATGGAGAGGGGCTTGTGACCTCCTACTGTTCTGCCTGGCGATAAGCCCATGTGACCTACTTGCCATGGGAAAGGGGCCCAGGCAAGTCAGATGCCAATTTTTAACTGTGACTGGAAAGGCTGCAGAAACGTACAAGTTTCTGTTGATGCTCTGGAATGATTCTCCTTTACCCTGAGGCTCATCATTGGCTTCCAGCTGAGCAAAGACTTGCAAGGGAGGGAGAGGGTCCTGCACACTCTCCCTGGATATGAAGGGAAAAGCAGCTGGCCTTACTGCTGCCAGACATGCAAACTCAAAGAGACCTTGCACAAAGAGAGAGAGAGAGGAGAGTCCGGAGAGAGAAAAAGGAAAAACAACAGCTGCTGTGAAGAGCAGAGGGAGAGATTGTTTTCTGTCAGCAACAAACAGGATACTGCTGGGATCTCAGTCGAAGAGATGGGACGTGGGGAGGTTTAAGGACACCAGAAGATTCATCCTGATGTGGCTGGAAGAAGGAATCACCAGATTGAGCCTTGCTGCTGGAAGTCAGTTCAGGGATTCAAAGAAAACTGAGAGAAATGTCTTTCAATAGACTGTGAAATTGGGAGACGCAAGGATGTTGGAAGCTGGGAGTAACTTTGGATTGGTTTCTGCAAAGACTAAAATTTTGTGGAGAGTGCCGTACCATATTTTATATATGTTTAATATACATGTTGGAAAGTAAAGGAGGAATATCTTTTGTGTAGTTTAGTGTATTAGCTGTCTATTAAGTAATGTTTAGTTGATGTTATTTTTAGTTTGTTTGTTACAGTGAAAATCTTAGAAATGAAATCTTGTGTCATCATTTGAGTCAGACACTGGGATCCCAAATCTCTTTTTAAAAGTTATTGCAGATCATACAAACTAACACAGTGTTAAAAACTAGAGTGAGTACACTTGTACGACTGCAATTTTTTTGATTCGCTCTTCTCCTCCCCTTACAGTGTGCCATCTCTGAAGCAGAGGTTTCTGATCGTGGCTGCTCAGAACCTTGCTCTGACTTCTCAGAGTTCCTGGCCAACATACTCTCATTTTGAAGGCTAGGAGGGTCCCCACAAAAGGCTGCTTCGCCAGCACATGCAAGGGCAGACTCAGCCATCTAGACAGGAAGCCACATTGGGGATTGTGACTGAGGGTGGGACAAAAGATCAGAAGTGGAGGTTTGAGCAGAGTCTTTGCTTCCCTCTCATTGCCCTCTCATCGTTCCCTGATAACCAAGAGTTGGATAGAACTTTAGAGATGGACTGCTTCAACCTTCAACCTTTCTCTAATTGGTATAACGTGACTGGAAAGGCTGCAGAAACTTACAATTTTCAGTTGATGCTCTGGAATGATTCTCCTTTACCCTGAGGCTCATCATTGGCTTCCAGCAGAGCAAAGACTTGCAAGGGAGGGAGAGGGTCCTGCACCCTCTGAGGGAGATTCTCCACTGATAAACCTGTCATCAACACTCTTGCTTCCTTCTGATGTGTAAGACGTGTGACAATCCAACTAGCTGTCAAGGTAGTCCTGTGGAGGCTTGCGTAGCTGAGCTGGAGCAATGTAAAAATGAATACTTTCCTGGTGCCGTCATCCTCCATCCTCATCACCTCTCAATGCTTGTGGATGATGAGAAACATTCATTAGAAGTGATAACGTAAGAGGGCATGAAGTTCTCATGTTACACATTATCATTTTTATTGTCTGCTGGTATCTAGTCAACATGATTTCATTTTATGTGCCTTATGGCTGCTTGATATTTAACTTTATCGCCAGGGATCTAGGAGAGCTGCATTTCAAATGGTCAGGCGTGCAAAGACCTGGGTTATCTCCATCGCCTGCTCCTCAGCAACTCTCAAGGTGGAGATGAGTTCTCTGCCTCTTTCTAGTGTTTTGTGCCCTCTTCCCTACAAGGGAGGAAAGAAGGGACCCTGTCATGTGAGAAATGGAGTGCTTGGGGAGGATGAAAGGATCACATTTATGGATGGTCACTGTGAATAATTAGGTGTGATGTTGCGTTAAGATAAGAATGAATGTCAGTGATGGCTGATCAAATAGTGCTATTAGGAGTTGCCTAGATGGAGAGGGATGGATGCATCTGGAATGTGTGTTGGCATGAGGAATGAGAGGGGTTTGGGGTTAGATGCACATCTTAGTTAAACTTGCCAGATCACTCACGTTTTTCGCCTTGATTTTATCATTGAACCTTTTCTGATACTGTATCCAGGAACATGATATCACATTTCTGCTGCCGACCTCAACCACTTCCAACCATGCCTACAGAGGCAGGCTTCATCCTCCTGTCCACGTGGAACAGGATCTCCATATGGACCCTTACAGACTTAGAGACACGTATGGATATACATTGTTGACACACGGTGCTGCTTCGCGACGTTCTGTCTTAATTTCTGTCGCTCCTGGTTGTGTCTGAAGACCTCTCCAATACTCCAGCTCTGATCCTCCCCTTAGGATGCTTCTTCTGAAATAGACCCCTGTGGGTCATCACCACATCTGCTCACCCCGATTGGTGGGGAAACATGGAAGTTAGTTGCAAATGCAGCAGCTGCATTTACAAAAACACTGATAAACACGGTGATGACATTTCCAGGATCAAGCTCTCAACTGGGGTCCCTCGCTGTAAGCAAGTTGGAACTTTAAAATTCAGCCTGTTAGGGCAAGCTCAAGATGCTGTATTTTTATGGGGAATCTGTCAGGTACCTAAGCCTGGATAATGTTCCTCTGGTGGTTTTCTTTTCCTTCTGAGTGATAATGGTTGCAGGGATGGTTGAAGCTTGCTGAGGTGCTGCACTGCATCGTATGTGTACTGGACTGCAGCTACACAACAGCAGTGAACAAAAGGATGGGTACGAGTCAATGGCAAGGGTGTCATGCAATCATTGCTTCGTCTTAGATGGTTTTGACTGAGATCTATATTGTTGCAGCTTCAACTAACTGGATGAATGGAAAGCACTCCGTGGTAATACTGATTTATAGATGAAGGAAAGACACTCAGATGTTAACAAGTGAGCCAGTTATCAAAGGCCCCAGCTTCTGCCTTGCTCTTGCAAGCAAAATGTTGCATATGAGTGGTTCAGATAAGCTTCTCACTAATGACTGTACTACCGTGCTACTTCTCACTGTGCTAGCATGATGTGGGCAGCAAGGTAGAACAGTGGTTAGCACAGTTGCTTCACAGCTCCAGAGTCCCAGGTTCGATTCCTGGCTTGGGTCACTGTCTGTGCGGAGTCTGCACATTCTCCGGGTGCTCCGGTTTCCTCCCACAGTCCAAAGATGTGCGGATTAGGTGGATTGGCCATAGTAAATTGCCCTTAATGTCCAAAAAGGTTAAGTGGGGTTTCTGGGTCCAGGGATAGGGTGGAGGTGTGGGCTTGAGTAGGGTTCTCTTTCCAAGGGCTGGTGCAGGCTCGATGGGCTGAATGGCCTCCTTCAACACTGTAAATTCTATGATTCTATGATTTCACCAGCAACCCCCTAACCCTTTATTAATGATGGGAGACTCTGTGATAGCTGGTTTAGATGGAAGTCAATGGGAAATTGTTGGACCTTTACTTGCTAATGGTAACCACTGCCTGGCATTTATATGGCACAAATCTTACTTGCCCTTAATGCAAAAGCCTGGATGATGCCCATGTCCTGTTGTGAGTTGACATAAGCTGTTGAACTTGGAGGAGCTATGACTGGAACTGAATACCGTAAAATCATTAGTGACAATTCAAATTTTTATTACAGAGGGACCAGGTAGGATAATTAATGAAGTAACTGGTTATTGTTGCGCTAATGACACTGCCCCGAAGATGTCTAGGTTTAAGATCCTGGAGCAATAATAATTAGCTGTAGAGGTGACTACAATCACACCCCAGTGTGTCAAGCTTGCCTGTAGACACTGGAGGTAGGGTTAGTTTTTAAAATTATTTCACAGGAAGTGTGCATCGCTGGCTAGACCAACATTTATTGCCCAGCCCTCATGGCCCTTGAGAAGCGTTCTCAAACCATCACAACCCATGTTGAGTATGTGTTGGTATATTTTTCTGGACAGATCTTAGATGCGGTGTGCACATCAGTTCTACCATTAAATGAGAAAACAGCAGGCTATACATGCTTTGGAAGCTGAAATACCATTCCCTTTCAAGTGATGATCTTGCAACCATTTTCTCTTCTTTTGGAGTACAGGACACCAGTGTTCAGAAAAGTGCTTGCAGTACCATTCTCAGCCCAATTTAGCACAGTTACACAGATGCCTTACACAGCTGGGATCTGGAGATACTGGATACTAGAGAACAGATGTGATCAACTCTGCCATTCTTTTATGAGATCACTTCCACGATGGTTCCACAAATCTCCATAGTGGCTCCCAGCTATGGAACTCAAAATAACTAACTGAATTATTATGTAAAACGGCATGATTTTAGAATACTCTAATGCTATATTTCATCCACACATAAGAACATAAGAAGTAGGAGCAGGAGTAGGCAATTCAGCCCCTGAAGACTGCTCCACCATTTCATACGATCATGGCTGATCTCATCACAGTCTCAAATCCACCGTCCTGCCCATTCTCCATAACCCTTCAACCCATTACTAATTAAAAATCTATTTCCTCTCTTGCCCATAAAACTTCAGACACTTTGTCCAGTTTTACCTAGGTATCTTTACTGGCGAGGTGAACAAAGGACAACGCAAGTATATAATTCAACCAAATTTATTTAGCGAGCTGTAAAAGTTACCCTGACATTATCCCACGAATAACAGTCCCAGGGTTCTTAACGCTACCCAAGCCAATGGACTCAGTCATGCTGCGGGTGCGATTCTCTGAGTTGTGATCTCCTCAGGGTCTTTGTTCATGAAGATCGGATTCGCACTCTTCTTCCTTTCATCTCTGGTCAGCCGTCCAATCTTCTTGATTACCTCCATGCCAAGTTTTTGCTGGGGAGGGTCCAGGGGGTCGATTCTTGGGCCCCTCTACGTACTTTTCCAGAAAATTCTCTGGTCCTCAGCCAATGCGACATTGGGCAGGGGTTGCAACACTCAATGGAGTTACTGGTAGCCACTCAGCAGGATACCAGGAATCCGCCCCCAGGTGTCCATCTCAAGGTGCATTGTTACACGTAACTTTGTACCATATATGGTAATGGCGGGGAAACTGGGTGCCAGAATGTCTAGCTTTATTTTGACAACCCAAAACAATTATCTCCTGATTGGTGATTGACTGGACAGGTCCAGAACCGTCTTGGCAATTTGTCTGTGTTTAGCATATTTGAACGTGGCCAAGTTCGAATTCCCATCAGGCCTGCCTGTGGTTCTGACTGTGACTTAATATAAAATGTCCAATTCTTAATTTAAAGTGTTCGATTTTAGCGGGCCTAAAATACAGGTACTGTCCATTTTACCACAGTCCTTCCTCTTGAACCATTGAGCGTCAGCGAACCAGATCACACAATTCTAACCAAGTTACCAAATGGGCAAGTATCAGAATCTTGGGCAAACAATGCTACTCCCTACCCCAACATACATATCTTACACAACTCATGGATACATAAAAATAAAACTGGTCATGTAAACAAAGCACAATGGTCGAAAATACAAAATAAATAGAAGAGTCATAAATACGGGATGTACTGGCACTGGAGAGTTCCTTGTTCTTTGAAGTGTAGAAGATTTTAGTTTAGAAGGGCAGCATGGTCGGCGCAGGCTTGGAGGGCCAAAGGGCCTGTTCCTGTGCTGTACTTTTCTTTGTTCTTTGTTCTTTGTACACCAAACAACAAATAAGCAAAAGAAGAGTCCTTAATACATTCTTTTGTGGTGCCGGGTTGCAGTTTCCATATCCAGGCGCTGCGTAAGTTCCTTTTACCATTGGGCGACCTACGGTGTGAGGGTGGTTAGCCATGAACAGGATGCCTATTACAGTCAGGGTGTGACAGGAGGCAGACCCATGGGTGTATTTGAATGTTGGAGCCCCAATCCCAGAAATCCTCCCACCAGGTAGTAACTCTAATCTCACTGATGTTTCTTTTGATTTCCCCCGTTTGTTGCACTACTTGTGTGCTGAGGCTAATTGTGTCCACATTTCTTGCAATTTCTGGGACAGAAGTGTTATCCTGGTATCCAATTTTTGCAAAATACTCTCCCAGGGTCTGCTTGATCTCCTCACTTTCTCCTCACGTTCATCATCACTTTCTCTCTCCTGTACATATCTACCAGCTCGATCAAACCTATCCTAGCGGGGATGTGTGGCTTGATGTAGAAAGTGGTGTCAGTGACATTGCAGGTTGACACCCCATATTGGTATCGTCCTAGCAAGGTTGTGATACAGTATTCTCTCTCCCCCCTACACGCTACCCAGGTGACATTGCTTTCTAGATTCTGAATTTCCAGGGGACAATTTAGATCAGTATTTGTACTGATTCTACACAGGGCATGTCCATATAAATATTCTGGACACACAACTGCTCTGTCCGTGTGCTCACATTAGTCTGGTGCCGATGAACTTTCTCAACCGCGTACGGTGGGTCCTATCATACCCCATCTTGAATGACTCTTATATATTTTGTTTCTAAGACTGTCAACCCGACTTGGTTATGGGCATTCCTAACACCATCCCTGGTGCTGTCCCCGGGATTTCTCTATAACTATGGTTGGACCAGACACTGGTCCATTGTCACAATTGGCAATTAGTGACATTGGATGTCTTTTTCCCTGGGACAGGTGCTGGATCTGCTCATCACTGATCCAGGATGGAACCTTTCCCCGGCTGACCTGCCCGAGGTTTTCTCTCAGCTGCTCGACCATCCGCTACCCATAGATAATGCACAGGGTTTGGTTCTGTTGTCTGGCATCATCCTTCATCCTCCTCTTGATCATCTGGTTGATAGTTTGGGCATGTCCTTCTAGCACAGCACCCATTAGCCTTGTTCCCAGACAAATCTCCCTCGGCATCCTGCCAAGCGCTCTTATTTAAGGTCTGTTTAACATGCCGGGTTAAAACTCTGAGCTTGTTGTCCAAATCAGTCAAATCAAGTATGTTAATTGTGGATAACCCTGCACAGTAGGCAGTTGCTAAATGGTTTATGATTTTCCTCCTCGTGTGCTCCTTCAAGCCTGGGTCTATTCTCACCCTCGGCTGTACCAATCCTCCTACCCAGCAGCCTATGGGTCAAGTGGAGGTACAATTTCCTGAGTGTAGAGACGCACCAGTCTGATAGCTGTGTCTCGGCTAGATTCACGACTACCGGCACCAATTTGTAGTGTGTGTTGTTGCATATTACCTTCCCCGTATGTTTTAATACCAGCCTGGTTTGGGACCCTGGGCAGTTTCAGGAAAGTGGAGAAGGGTGAACTAGCAGTTGGCCTTAGCCCATTTCCAATTTCATATTGATGTAGTCTCTATCTATTATCTTACTGGGCACCTCTGCCCTAACTCCAGCCCTTTCTCTGGGCCGTGAGCTAGATATGCTACCTCCATACACCCATGGGCAGCACAGTAGCATTGTGGATAGCACAATTGCTTCACAGCTCCAGGGTCCCAGGTTCGATTCCGGCTTGGGTCACTGTCTGTGCAGAGTCTGCACATCCTCCCCGTGTGTGCGTGGGTTTCCTCCGGGTGTTCCGGTTTCCTCCCACAGCCCAAAGATGTGCAGGTTAGGTGGATTGGCCATGTTAAATTGTCATTAGTGTCCAAAATTGCCCTTAGTGTTGGGTGGGGTTACTGGGTTATGGGGATAGGGTGGAGGTGTGGACCTTGGGTAGGGTGCTCTTTCCAAGAGCCGGTGCAGACTCGATGGGCCGAATGGCCTCCTTCTGCACTGTAAATTCTGTGTAAAAATAATTTTTTTAAAAATCCTCACCAATCACTCATGAGCGTCGTCCTCAAGGAACAGTAATTGGAACTCTCATTATCCTTCCTGTTCACCATTCTTTGGTTGTTGTATTCATATGTTATAGAGTTATTGGGGTGCATTCTTTGGACACCATCCCAACACACACCCGCGTCTGGTGGGGTAAACTGGATGTATCTGGGGTACACCAAATAAATTCTTTGTTCGTTGATTGGAAGTCCTTTCATAGATTGGGGTTCTTGTGACCGTTCCACGGTGAGGAATCCCTCATAGCACAAGGTGAGTAGGTAGTTCATTCTGCAAAGAGATCAAGGTAGCAGCTGCTATTAGGCATCAATATCTGATCTCCTTTTCCCTTTATCCTTCCCACCAGATACTCGCTTATGCTCTTATTGCCCTCCCCTTTTGAATATCATCCCAGAATCTGAGGTGGCCAGGTTCCTGCGCTTTATATTGCATCTTCTGGGGACACTGTGTTTTCGTGGTTAATACCATAAAGCAAGTTTGTTTAAACATCTGTGTTTAATGGGGTTGCTTATTCCAGAGTTGTTGATGTGTGTGGTCAGACTGGATACCAGTTCTTTTGCATTTGGCATTGGACATGGTAGCTTCAGGAATTGGACACTGAATCTCAGACACCGTGCTTCGAGAACGGTGGAGGATGTCTGCCGTGAAATTAAAGGAGATAGAAATGTGGAGGGTATGAGGGGCAAGTGGTTTGATACAGGGCCTAAAGTTGTAAAATTCAAATAATAGTATTGTACATTGGCATGATGGCACAGTGGTTAGCACTACTGCCTCACAGCTCCAGGGGGCTGGGTTCAATTCCGGCCTTGGGTCACTGTCTGTGTGGAGTTTGCACTTTCTCCCCGTGTGTGCGTGGGTTTTCTCCGGGTGCTCCGGTTTCCTCCCACAGTCCAAAGATGTGCAGGTTAGGTGGATTGGCCACGTTAAATTGTCTCTTTTGGTTTCAGATTATGGTTTCAGATTCCAGCATCCGCAGTAATTTGCTTTTATACTATATTGTCCCTTAGTGTCCAAAAGTTTAGAGGTTGGGTTAAATGGGATAACTGTGTTAAGGAGATAGGGTGGGGGCCTGACCCTTGTTATGGTATCATTTCAGAGGGTCAGGGCAGACTCGATGGGCCTAATGGCCCCCTTCTGCATTGTAGAGGTTCTATGATTCTACGTTCTATTTACAATAGGGACAGCACAACCCCTGTATTCCCTTTTGATGGAAATTTAAGGGGACTGGCTCTGGTTACCTGGTACCTACCCTTACACCACCTCCCAGTTGGTGTGCAGTACCAGACTCTTCTGGGGGTCCTGATACCAAGTACTTCCATTTAATCGGTTTCATCGCCACTTGCCTTATTTTTCTGAGTGCCCTCAGGCAGAATCAGGGGCGGGATTCTCCCCTACCCAGCGGGGCGGGGGGTTCCGGCGTAATGGAGTGGCGGGAACCACTCCGGCGTCGGGCCACCCCAAAGGTGCGGAAGTCTCCACACCTTGCTGGGCCAAACCCTCACCTTGAGGGGCTAGGCCCGCGCCGGAGTGGTTTCCGGGGCTGGCGGGAAAGGCCTTTGGCGCCATACCAGCTGGTGACAAAAGGTCTTCGCCGGGCGACGCATGCGCGGGAGCGTCATCCCCACGCATGCGCAGGGGAGGGGGTCTCTTCTGCCTCCACCATAGTGAAGACCATGGCGAAGGCGGAAGAAAAAGAGTGCCATCACGGCACAGGCCTGCCCGCGGACTCGTGAGCCCCGATCGCGGGCCAGGCCACCGCGGGGGCTCCCCCCGGGGCCAGATCACCCCCCGCCCCCCCCAGGACCCCGGAGCCCGCCCACGCTGCCTTGTCCAGCTGTTCAAAAGGTGGTTTAATCCACGCCAGTGGAGAGAGTTGAAAGCAGCGGGACTTCCCATCGCGGGCCGGAGAATCGCCGGGGGTGGGCCCGCCGACTGGCGCGGCGCGATTACCGCCCCCGCCGAATCTCTGGTGGTGGAGAATTCGGGACACGGCGGGGGTGGGATTCACGCCAGCCCCCGGCGATTCTCCGACTCGGTGGAGGGTCGGAAAATCGCGTCCCTTGTATCTGGGGTCTTTGGGGATACGACCGGAACCAAGGTCGGGGTCTAGATCTCGGGGTAGGGGGGTCAAGGGCCACTGTCTCAATCCCCTCTAGGGCGATATGGTACTGTTGGAAGTTGTTTTGGGAGCTTCCATTTGGTTCACATGGTCTTTACCTGAATCCACCAGTACCAAATAAATGGAGGGGCTCACCTTATCAATCACCGGATAGGGTCCTGCATACTTGGGGGATAGGAAGGTACTGGGCTAGAAGACTTGGAGCAATTTCTTCTCTCCAACCTTATATTTCTGTTGCGGCTCAATTTACCATCAAATTAGGCCTTACTAGAGGCCTCTTTCCCATTTTAACAGCTGCATCAGTTGTGCAGCTCAGATGTTTTCCAACCTGTTTTGACTATGGTCTCATGACTAAGGGCTGCAAGCTCGGGTTCAGATACATCCAGCCCGAGTAGCGGTTCAATCCCTTTCATCGGCCGCCCTGTCATGAGTACTTGAAGGGTTGGGTAACCCCATTGAACTGGAAACTGAGTTCCGCACCACCATAAGGACAAAGGGCAGGACTTTGTTCCAGGTATGGTTGTTCTGGCTAAGGTAAATATTGGTCCTTTAGAGGATGAGAGGGGAGATTTAATAATGGGAGATGAGGAAATGGCTGAGGAACTGAACATATTTTTTGGGTCGGTCTTCACAGTGGAAGACACAAATAACATGCCAGTGACTGATAGAAATGAGGCTATGACAGGTGAGGACCTTGAGACGATTGTTATCACTAAGGGGGGGAGTGATGGGCAAGCTAATGGAACTCAAGGTAGACAAGTCTCCTGGCCCTGATGGAATGCATCCCAGGTACTAAAAGAGATGGCTAGGGAAATTGCAAATGCACTAGTGATAATTTACCAAAATTCACTAGACTCTGGGGTGGTCCCGGCGGATTGGAAATTAGCAAACGTGACACCACTGTTTACAAAAGGAGGTAGGCAGAAAGCGGGTAATTATAGGCCAGTTAGCTTAACTTCGGTAGTAGGGAAGATGCTGGAATCTATCATCAAGGAAGAAATAGTGAGGCATCTGGATGGAAATTGTCCCATTGGGCAGACGCAGCATGGGTTCATAAAGGGCAGGTCATGCCTAACTAATTTAGTGGAATTTTTTGAGGACATTATCAGAGAGGTAGACAATGGGGAGCCAATGGATGTGGTATATCAGGATTTCCAGAAAGCTTTTAACAAGGTGCCACACAAAAGGTTGCTGCATAAGATAATGATGCATGGCGTTAAAGTTAAAGTAGTAGCATGGATAGAGGATTTGTTAATTAATTGAAAGCAAAGAGTGGGGATTAATGTGTGTTTCTCTGGTTGGCAATCAGTAGCTAGTGGTGTCCCTCAGGGATCACTGTTGGGCCCACAATTGTTCACAATTTACATAGATGATTTAGAGTTGGGAACCAAGGGCAATGTGTCCAAGTTTGCAGACGACACTAAGATGAGTGGTAAAGCAAAAAGTGCAGAGGATACTGGAAGTCTGCAGAGGGATTTGGATAGCTAAAGTGTATGGGCTAGAGTCTGGCAGAAGGAATACAGTGTTGACAAATGTGAGGTTATCAATTTTGGTAGGAATAACAGGAAAAGGGATTATTATTTAAATTATAAATTATTAAAACATGCTGCTGTGCAGAGGGACCTGGGTGTGCTCGTGCATGAGTCGCAAAAAGTTGGTTTACTTGTGCAACAGGTGATGAAGAAGGCAAATGGAATTTTGTCCTTCATTGCTAGACGGATGGAGTTTAAGACTAGAGAGGTTATGCTTCAACTGTACAAGGTGTTAGTGAGGCCACACCTGGAGTATTGTGTTCAGTTTTGGTCTCCTTACCTGACAAAGGACGTACTGGCGCTGGAGGGTGTGTAGAGGAGATTCACGAGGTTAATCCCAGAGCTGAAGGGGTTGGATTACGAGGAGAGGTTGAGTAGGCTGGGATTGTACTCGTTGGAATTTAGAAGGATGCGGGGGGGATCTTATAGAAACATATAAAATTATGAATGGAATAGATAGGATAGATGTGGGGAGGTTGTTTCCACTGGCGGGTGAAAGCAGAACTAGGGGGCATAGCCTCAAAATAAGGGGAAGTAGATTTAGGACTGAGCTTAGGAGGAACTTCTTCACCTAAAGGGTTGTGAATCTATGGAATTCCCTGCCCAGTGAAGAAGTTGAGGCTCCTTCATTAAATGTTTTCAAGATCAAGATAGATTGTTTTTTGAAGAATAAAGGGATTATGGTGATCGGGCCGGAAAGTGGAGCTGAGTCCACAAAAGATCAGCCATGATCTCATTGAATGGCGGAGCAGGCTCGAGGGGCCTGATGGCCTACTCCTGCTCCTAGTTCTTATGTTCTTATGTTCTGTTGGGCAGTCTTACGGATCACGTCTTTGAGGCTGCGGTTCATCCTTTCCACTATCCCATCATATTGAGGATGATACGCAATGTGGAATTTTTGTTGAATTCCAAATAACCTCATTACCCACTGCATCACGTGCTGTGGTGAAGTGAGTGCCTTGGTCTGAATCTAAACTGCAAGGGAGACCCTACTTCGTGAAGATTTGCTGCATTAGGATATCTGTCCTGACGTTGGCCACATTGGTCCGAGTGGGAAATGCTTCAACCCACTAACTAAAGGAGTCTATGACGACCAGGATGTATTTGTAACCTCCTGGGCCAGGCAGTAGGGGACCAATGTAGTCAATTTGCAAATTAGTCCAGGAGCCTTCCACGGGGCGGGTGTGTCTCAGTTCACCCTTGTGGGCATATTTGTCGGGATTGCTTTGGGCACAAACTAACAGTTTTCAAAGTAATGTTGTACATTTTAGTCTGTGTCTGGACGCCAGCACAATCCCTTAATTTGCTCACACGCGGCTCCAGGACATCGTGATTTTAATTAAATGATTTGGTTGTGATCCCTGGTCGTGACCATGTAAAGGCCATCCTTAAGGACTAGCCAGTCCTGTATGGTAATTGTATCCCGCCATTTGTCAAAGGAGGTGGGGTGTGCCCCTTCCTGAATCTGTTTCAGGCCCTGCTTGCTGCTTTGAGCCTGTTTAAGCTCTCATGGTTCTCCTTCCCGACCGCCCTCCTTGGCCAATTTATCTGTCCATCCGTTCCCAATTGGGCCAGTCCAATAGTGGGCTTTAATGATGCCGTATTCACGGCCTTGGGTGATCGGGAAAATAAATTGTAGTAAAGGTGCAGATGGTAAAGGTTTTACGTCTGCCGAGACGAATCCCCTCACTTCACACAATGGGCAGCACTGTTGCTTCACAGTACCAAGATCCCAGGTTCGATTCCCGGCTTGGGTCACTGTCTGTGCGGCGTCTGCACGTTCTCCCCGTGTCTGCGTGCATTTCCTCCGGGTGCTCCGGTTTCCTCCCACAAGTCCCGAAAGACGTGCTGTTAGGTGAATTGGACATTCTGAATTCTCCATCGGTGTAGCCGAACAGGCGCCAGAATGTGGCAAGGGGCTTTTCACAGTAACTTCATTGCAGTGTTAATGTAAGCATACTTATGATTCACTTTTGTTGGAAATGGTCATTGACTGGCACTTGTGTGGTACTTAACTTGCCACTTATCAGCCCAGGTTTTAATGTTGTCCAGGTCTTCCTGCATATGGGCATGTACTGCTTCAGTATAGGGAATCGCAAATGCTGCTGAACATTGTGTTATCATCAGCGAACATTCCAATTTCTGACCTTATGGTGGAGGTAAGGTGATGAAGCTGAAGATGGTTGGGCACAGGATATTACCCTGAGGAACTCCTGCAGTGATGTCCCAGCACTGAGATTATTGACCTCCAACAACCACAACCATCTTCCATGGTGCTAGGTATGACACCAACCAGTGTATAGTATTGCCCCGATTCCCATTTACTTCAATTTTGCCAGGGCTCCTTGATTCTACAGTCCGCCAAATGCTGCCTTCATATCAAGGGCAGTCACTCTCACTCCCTCTCTGAATTCAGCTCTTTTGTCCCGATTTGGATTAAGGTTGTAATGAGGTCAGGAGCTGATTGGCTCTGGCGGAACCCAAACTGACCATTAGTGAGCAGGTTATTGCCATGTAAGTGCCACATGATAGTACGGAGAATGTATTTTCCATCAATTTGCTGATGATTGAGAGGAGGTTGGTGGGGGGGGGAGATAATTAGCCGGATTGGATTTGTCTTGCCTTTTATGATATGACATGTCCGGATAATCTTCCATATTATCAGGTAGATTATCATAGATTATCATAGAATTTACAGTGCAGAAGGAAGCCATTCGGCCCATCGAGTCTGCACCGGCTCTTGGAAAGCGCACCCCACCCAAGGTCAACACCTCCACCCCATCCCCATAACCCAGTAAACCCCACCCAATACTAAGGGCAATTTTGGACACCAAGGGCAATTTATCATGGCCAATCCACCTAACCTGCACATTTTTGGACTGTGGGAGGAAACCGGAGCACCCGGAGGAAACCCACGCACACACGGGGAGGATGTGCAGACTCCGCACAGACAGTGACTCAAGCCGGAATTGATGCCAGTGTTGTAGCTCTATTGGAACATCTTGGAATTTCACTTGGAATGTTTCATTGTAAACTTATCTCAATTTGACCTCTGGCCACGATACAAGTTGATTTTTAAAATAATAAACATTTGATGTTAATAATAATAGAGTATGTTACTGGGGCTGACAAAGCTACTGAATGTGGAACACAGGAGATATTTGGCTATATACTTAATCAAGGTCTGGTAACAGGACAGAGCTCAGACTGTGTTGAATTATGGGTGCAATTCAACCACCGCGGGCACAACAGGTAAATCCCATAAGAGCCCCAAATTGGTCTCCTTGCCGGGCGCTTGGTCGATTGCAAGTCACCCGACTCGCTCTGACCAGCGCAATCTAGATCACGCCCAAATACCCGGACTCCGCATTCATTCCCCGCCCGGGAGTCAATGGCCATACCTGCGAGACCTCGACAAGGCACCATTTAGCACTGGTTTACACAAACGTGGACCAGGCGTGATGGCACCTTGGGGCGGGGGGGCGGGGGAGGGGAGAAGGGTATCGCAAGCCATTAGAGACTCCTGGGTGGTCGGGACGGGGGTCTATGCTGCCATCCTGTTAGCTCCCAGCAAAACAGGGAATTGGTGACCATTTTGCACCATTTATTCTGGCTTTTCAGATGACCTTTCAGGTGTCCTTTTCTACTTATTTATTCCTTCAGCTGATGCGGACTTCGCTGGCTAAGCCAGCATTTATTGTCCATCTCTAATTTCCCTTCTGAAGGCAGTGGTGAGCCACGTTCTTGAACTGTTGCAGTTCATGCAATGATAATTTACTGGGATTAATTTGTCCTATGTCACGGACAATATCTATGCTTTTATTATTATTATCCCTCATAGCGTTTCTCTCTGATCCAAATAGCTTCTGCTGTAACTTTCAAAAGCAGATACAAATTTAACAATGTGATCCATATAAGTCTAAATACCTTTCCCAACTAATGTAATCGGAGTTTCATGAGACATTAAAGGATTTGCTTGAGTTTCAGGTGCTCTCCGAAGCTGATATTGCCAAACTCACATACTGTATTGTCAGGCATCTGAAAAACTGTTGTGACCATTTAAAAAAAAACAGCTTTAAAATTTGTAATTTTTCAATGTGGCGATGATCCATAAGTGGATGATGGAGGGAGAGGGGGTGGCATGGAAGAGATTGAAGATGGCGTCCTGCAAAGGAACGAGCCTGGGGGCGCTGGTGACGGCACCGCTGCAGCTCTCGCCGACAAGGTACACCACGAGTCCGGTGGTGGCGGCAATGCTAACGATCTGGGGGCAGTGGAGACGACACAGGGGTGCGATGGGAGCATCGGTGTGGTCCCTGGTCAGAGATAACCATCGGTTTGTCCCAGGAAGGATGGACGGGGGGTTTCAGAGCTGGCACGGGCAGGGATTAGAAGAATGGGGGACCTGTTCATTGATGGGACGTTTGCAAGCTTAGGGGCGCTGGAGGAGAAATTTGGGCTACCCCCGGGAAATGCCTTCAGGTACATCAAGTGAGGGCGTTTGTGAGGTGGCAGGTGAGGGAATTCCCGCTGCTCCCAGCCCAGGGGATTCAAGACAGGGTGATTTTGGGCGTATGGGTTGGAGAGGGCAAGGTGTCGGCGATATACCAGGAGATGAAAGAAGAGGGGGAGGCTTTGGTAGAGGAGCTGAAGGGTAAATGGGAAGAGGAGCTGGGGGAGGAGATTGAGGAGGGTCTATGGGCTGATGCCCTAAGTAGGGTTAATTCCTCTTCCTCATGTGCCAGGCTTAGCCTGATACAATTTAAGGTTGTTCACAGAGCGCATATGATGGGGACGAAGCTGAGTAGATTCTTTGGGGTGGAGGACAGATGTGGGAGGTGCTCAGGAAGCCCGGAGAACCATGTCCATATGTTTTGGTCGTGCCCGGGACTGGATGGGTTCTGGAGGGGAGTTGCAAGAACAGTATCTAAGGTGGTGAAAGTCCAGGTCAAGCCAAGTTGGGGGCTAGCACTATTTGGAGTAGCAGACGAGCCGGGAGTGCAGGAGGCGAAAGAGGCCGGCATTCTGGCCTTTGCGTCCCTGGTAGCCCGGCGAAGGATCTTGTTAGTGTGGAAGGATGCGAAGCCCCCCAGTGTGGAAGCCTGGATAAATGGTATGGCAGGGTTTCTCAAGTTGGAAAGGATAAAGTTTGCCTTCAGAGGGTCTGTGCAGGGGTTCTCCAGGCGGTGGCAACCGTTCCTAGACCATCTCGCGGAGCGTTAGATGCAGTTCGGTCGATAGCAGCAGCAACCCGGGGGGGGAGGGGGGGGTATCTCTTCCTGGGGTGGTGGGGGGGGATAGGGAAGGGGGGATCTTCGGGGGGGCATCTGAGCAAGAAAATACATAAACGATCCGGAAAAAACTGATATGTACGGGAGGAATCCAATGTACAAAGTTCTGTATCATATTGATTTGCCATGTTTATGTCTTGCTATGCGAGTTTTTTCTTCTTTTTTGTTACGGGGGGGGGGGGGGTTGTTTATATGGTTGAAAATTCTGTTAAAAATTCTTAATAAACATATTTTCAAAAAAATATGTACTGGGCATGACACTGACTTTTGGTGGGTAAGGCATACCTTAGTAATTTTGCACATGATCAATTAAATACCATTGTTAAGGCACTGTCTTCGTAAATTTGGTTTGGCAATTTCGGTGTTTTGTGTTTGGAGTAAGAGTCAACAAAGTCCTGTGGATACTGGGTGCAAATGGCTTCACATCAAAGACCATTTCGAAGCAATATCCATCACTTATTTCAGAAAAAAAGAGTTGTCAATTTTTTTTTCGCGATCCACCACATTGATCCACAAATCCAACATTATCTAGTGCACCTAATTATATAGCATGTAATGTAGGAACATAAATGAATTGTTAAATGAAAAAGACCAAAGTCCATTTTGTTTGCCTTCTGCCATTCTGGTAGCTACATGATACCATGACAATAGAATTGTTGACTAATAGCAATATTGCTGTTGAGTAGGATAACAAGTAGAATTGTCCAGATTAATTGATTATGACTCCTGATGTGTGATTCAGTTTCTTTCAGCTAATGAAGCTGCATCATAAATCAAAGACAGGCTACAAAAAGTGCCATGATTAAAATCTACAAACTCAGATCCTGCCTGCTGCCATACAAGGTCATCCTGCTAAAAAGGAACTCGGTCCATCCAGCCAGATATATCAACTCACAAATCAGATTTTTGTGGAATTCAAGCTTCACAGAAGGGAACTTGACACTTCGCAAACACTGCATAGAAAGTGGAATATTAGGATGTTAATTCAAATCCACCAGAGAGATTTGCAGTACATGGGAAAATAATATGTGAGACCTGCTGACGTCTGTTGTCTTTTCGCCCACATTTATTTCAACAGCTTTGAGAGTTATTTTTCTCTGGAGTTATGATAGATGTTGCCACCCACCTTACTTCTTCCTGCTTGTGCTTCATACAAAACATCTTTGTTATTTCATATAATCAGATTCAGAGGCCCTCTTACAGCTGCGTCTTCAAGAACATTCTAACAGCGTGGATCCTGCACTTCCCAGGCTTCCAGGAACTAAAAATAACCACACGAAAATCTCTGTGAACTGTCCGAGGAGCAGGCACATTTGATCCCAGCAAAACAGTTGAGCACAGTATTTCCTCCATCAAAGACTCTGATTTTAAGAGTGCGGTTGTGACTTTTTGCAGTAATCTTGAAGTGAATCAGTACTTCTTTCAGGGAAGAGTCATAAGTATTTCAAAAACAAGTGTCTTTTGGATCCAAATGCCTTTTAATTCCCAAAAACAATAGTCCTTTCACACATCTGCAGTTCCTTGCCAAGATTTCAATGCTGGTACCGTTGCTCATTCTTTCTTCGGATTTACTCCTTCACATCCGCGGCACAGGGTTAACTGCTAAGGCCCCATCATCTTTTTACTTGCACAAATTGCAATCCAATTTATTCTTTCCACTCGTTGCTTTCTCCTGTTTCTAGCGTTATTGTTTGGCGATGGGGACAGCATAAATATTATCGTTTCTGTTTCATCCTATTTATCCATTTGATACATTATATATTCCTGTCACTTACAGTATTCCAGTTAGCTGCTATTACATCTGCTTGATGAAACAACTATTTTTGTGAAGAGCACATTTCGATCTCAGTCATGATCTCTCATATATTTGCCTTCCGCAGCATCTTGCTCAGCAACCACCATTTAGACGGTACAAATCAAGGGTGCGATGCAATATTTGCCTGGCTGAATGCAGTTCCAGCAAAACTCAAGAGGCTCAACACAGTCCAACTCAAGAGCCCATTTGATTTGCACTCCATTCACCACCTCAAACATTCACCCCTTCCACCACTGGCACACAGTAGCAACAATCATGGGTACCATCTACAAAATATACTTCAGCAACTTGCCGAAGCTCCTTTGACAGCACCTTCCAAACCTGAAACCTCTACCACACAGGACCATGGCAGCACGGGGACACCAGAAACTGCAAGTTCCCCTCCAAGCCACATGCCATCCTGACTTAGAAGCAACTCACTGTTGCAGCATCAAAATCCCGGAATTCCCTTCCTAACATCACTTGGATGCACCCACACCACATGGACTACAGCGGTTCAAGATGGTGGTTCACCATTACTTTCTCAAGGGCAATTAGAGGTAGACCTGCTAGGGATAGATGCTCACCTTACCAGAGACACTCAGCTCACAAGACTGAATCGTTTTTTAAAAATCTTGACGTATATCATAACAAAGTCAATCAAATATAACTATAAACAAAGTAAGTTTAGTGAACTGACAGATGTTTTGGGAAGGATTTGTCAAGTAGCACAGTTCAGGTTGAGTTCTGTGACTCCACCACATATATACTAATTAGTTATTAGTGTATTCAACATGATCTGTGAGAGGTAAACATTTATGGTGGGCTGTAAAGGGTTAATACATGCCTTTAGAATATGACACAGAAAAGATGCAGAAGGGTTGAATCTTCCCCAAAGAAACGCTTTCACTAATTTTCTGTGCCGACTAAACAAAAGGTTTTGTAGAAGAAGTTCCATTCTACAGAAAGAAGAGTGCATTGAAAGTTGTGTGACCCGATAGCGCATTAAAAGCTGTCTGCAGCACAGCTGCAGAATTGCATCTGATTCACAGTGGAATAATTCATGTAAATGATACAGAATTTTCACTCTGACCCCTTTTGTGTAGAAACCTATCTCCAGAGACATGTTTTAGAATAATATTGAACCAGGATTAGTAAATTTATAATGTCTCATGCTTTTTCATAATCTTTATTTTTTTGTTCACAAGCTACAGGAGTGGATATATATGAAATAGATTCCGGTGAAAACTAGTTGCTGGATTTTACAAGAAAACAGGCTCGAAAACTCCTGAAAAATGGATGGCAGTAGATAAACTGTATTAATTTTTTTTTTTAATCTTTTTATTGGCATTTTTCATATTTATAAACAATTTATATACATCAGGGGCGGGATTCTCCAACCCCCCGCCGGGTCGGAGAATTGCCGGTAAGCAGCGTGAATGCCGCCCCGCCGCTCCGACGCCAGCTGCCAAATTCTCCGGCGCCGGTTTACGGGCGGGGGCGGGGATCGCGGTGCGCCGGTCGGGGGCCGTTGGCAGCGGCCCCTCTGGCAATTCCCCGGGCCCCGATGAGCCAAGCGGCCACCCGTTCCGGGCCAGTCCCACCGGCATGAAATGGACATGGTCCATCACGGCAGGACCTGGCTTGTCGGTGTCTACTGGGGTCCTCGGGGGAGCGCGGGGGGATCCGGCCCCGGGGGGGGGGGGCATGGTGGCCTGGCCCGCGATCGGGGCCCACCAATCTGCAGGCGGGCCTGTGCCTGGGGGCACTCTTTCCCTCCGCGACGGCCTCTGTAAGGCTCTGTCATGGCCGGCGCGGAGAAGAAACCCCCTGCGCATGCGCAGGAAACACACCGGCGGTTCTGCGCATGCGCCAACTCGCGCCGGCCGGCGGCGACCCTTTGGCACGGTTGGCGTGGCACGAACCCCTCCAGCACCAGCTTAGCCCCCAGAAGTGCGGAGGATTCCGCAACCTCCGGGCGGCCCGACACCGGAGCGGTTCACGCCGCTCTTGGCGCCGGTACGGGCCGCCCGGCCAATTCCGGGAGAATCCCAGCCCATATTTTTCTTACCCGTGTTAATTTACTTTATTGTACAGAAAGGTGTATCCAGTCCTTCTTTTAATTGACCCTATATACATTTTGCCACTCCCTGGTTCGGTCTATGGTCCCTTCTGGCCAATCCACCTAACCTGCACATCTTTGGACTGTGGGAGGAAACCGGAGCACCCGGAGAAAACCCATGAAGTCACGGGGAGAACATGCAGACTCCACACAGACAGTGACCCAAGCTGGGAATCGAACCTCGGACCTTGGAGCTGTGAAGCAACTGTGCTAACCACTGTGCTACCATGCTGCCCAGTTGTGTGTGTCATTGTAATTGCGAGCCATCAGGTGCGGCTCAGTGGCATAGTGGTTAGCACTGCTGCCTCACGCCACTGAGGACCTGGGTTCGATCCCAGCTCCCAGGTCACCGTCCGTGTGGAGTTTGCACATTCTCCCTGTGTCTGCATGGGTCTCACCCCTACAACCCAAAGTTGTGCATGCTAAATTACCCTTAATTGGAAATTTAAAAGCAAAGTAATTGTAAGCCATCCTCATACCTTGCTTGCAGGTGTCCTTGTAATACAAGTATGGACATCCAACAGGTCATGACCCAGTAACCAGTTTCCATACTGTACTTGTACTAATTTGGGTTATGTACAATCAAACCCAGTGGTACATAGTTTGAAATACAAGAATGAACAAATATTCATACAAAGATAAAGGAACTAGAAGAGATTTTGCAGTGCAGTGGTAATATCCCTACCTCTGGGCTCAAAGTCCCACTTCAGGACTTGGTGGCTGTGAATAGTGCACTCATAATGTGGCAAAACAAGGTAATTATCAGCCTGTAAATCCTTCCAATATGTCTGATGGCAAGTAATAAGAGCGGGCGAGTTTCCTGGTCAACCATACTAGAGGAGGCAACGGCAAACCACAACAGTTCTTTGCCGAGCATAATCATAGACCGATCCAATGGATGTCCATGGTCGCCAATGCCCCCTTAAGACCTTAATGTGCTAACGTCCTGAAATTGCTTGCTTGGTTCACCTGAAACTCATACATCTCTTAAGTAGATAATGTTTTAATCAAAAAAGACTTTTGATCCTCGAATCAGGTAATCAATGAAAACTTCAAACTGGCAGTTACATCCCTTAGATTAGGCAGGACTTTAGAGGTGGTCAATGCTCATGGACAGGGGTGTGTGACTGCAAGTCAGGAAGGTATGGGGAATCAGCATGTAGTGATGAAGGTCACCTGACACCCATCCTGTTTTTCGACCGACGCTCTATTCTCCACCTGATCAGGATTCCCAATCGCAGCGGGGGGAGAATGGAGGATCCCGAACAATATTTCAGAAAGATAGACAAATTGGTGGCAAAGGAGGAGGAGTAGCCCTGATAGTAAGAGGATGAAATAAAGACATTTAAGAGAAAGAATCTGGCCTCGGCAAATAATGAAGTAGTATTAATATTGGTGCAAATTAGGAATAGCAAGAGTCAAAAAACACTGGTGGGGATAGTTTATAGGCCCCTGGACAGTAATTATACCATTGGACAGAGCATTAAACACAGAATTATTGGAGCTTGTAACAGAGGAAATGTAATAACGTTGGGGAATTTTAATCTTTATATCGATTGGGACAATCACAATAGGCAAGAATGGTCTGGAAGATGAGTCTGTAGAATATTTTTGTGACAGTTTCTTGGAGAAATACTTTGTGGAACAGATCAGGGATAAAACTGTCTCAGAGCTAATAGTGTGTAATGAAGCACACTGTGAATAATGTCACAGAAGATCCACTGGGAAATAGTGATCATAATACCATTGAATTCCATGTTAAGTTTGAAAGTGTCATACTCCAATCACAGGCAAGAATCTTAAACTTAAACAAAGCCAATTACATGAGGGGCGAAGAGGCTAAGGTTAATTTGATAAAAGGTAAACGAAGAGTGGGAAACGATTAAAGAAACCATTCAAAATGATCAACAAAAAATATATTCCATTGGAAAAAAAAAAGCAGGAAAGGCCCATCCATGACTCAGTCAGGAAGTTAAGGAGAGTATCAAATTAAAAGAGAAACTTATAATGTTACAAAAATCATTAGCACGTCTGATGATTGGATTGTTTTAGAAACCAGCAAATGGCTACCAAAATGTTGAGGAAAATAAAAAAAGTCGAATGAGAATTAAATGGCCAGAAATATAAAAGCAGATTGTTTGAGCTTTCACAAGTATATAAAAATAGAGTAGCCAAGTAAACATTGGTCCTTTAAAAGCATTATTGGGAATGAGGGAATCGTAGAGGCATGGTTGAAAAATATTTAATGTCTGTCTTCACAGTAGAAGACACAAGTTTCATACCAGAAATAGACAGCACCCTAGGGGTTAAAAAGAGTGAGGACATTAAGGAAATGAATATTAGCAGAGGCAAATGTTGAAGAAACTTAAACTTAAAACTCAAATCCGACAAATTCTGGGAGTTGATGTGTTACACCCAAGGCTTATGAAAGAGGTAGCTCCACTGATAGTGGATAATTATCCAAAATTCCCTGGGCGGGATTCTCCGTAGCCCGACGCTGAAATCGGGATTGGCGATAGCGCGGAGAATGGACTCCGATGCCTGATCCAGGGCAGGGGCCAGTTTGCGATGCTCCGCCCCTGGCCTAAGTGGTAAAATCCCAATGTTTGTAAACATTGACCACATTAAAGAAATGTAAGTGCACTAAGTACATTCCAATTACTCAAGCGTGTGATTTCACTATACTTACCTATCTTTGATTTCCCCTATTACAGGGGTCCTGGGTGGGGTGGGTCAGGTCACCCTCATACTTGGGGGTTCAGGCAATCTGGGGATGGGGGCTGCCGTGTGGTGGACGGGGTGGGCGGAGGGAGTCATGGGGGGGTCAGGGCCAATTTGTGGTTGGGGGGGGTCAGGACCAATTTGCGGTGGGGTGGGGGGGGTTGAGGAACATTTGGGGTTCGGGGGGGGGGGGGTTGCCGGCTGCAGGACCTCGCTATTGGGCCGCCCAGTCAACGTGGCTACCCGATAGCAGGATTCCCTGGGAATCCCTCCCATTCCATGCCACGCAAAAGTTTGTATGGCATGGAACACTGAATTGCGTCCTGCTTTATGACCCGCTATTCTAAATTATGAGTCCTAAATCAGTCTATTTACTGTCTCAAAATCCATTCCACGATACCAATGTCCTTAGAAGTTGTCAAAATACAACAAAAACCCTGAAGGTTCCTAAAAATATCTTACATGGTGGCTGCTTTATACCCTGAACATTATCTCAGATGTATCGTTCCTTCGACAATCTTTTTCTGGCCAATCTACTGATTATTTACACCCTTGCACAGTTGCAGTTTGCACTGTGTGATAACTTCTGGTTGCTACCCTTGGGTAATGCCCTATGGGAGGTGAAGCAATTCATGTTTCAATGTAGTTTGTTGTGTTCACATCTGCATTAATCAATCCATGCTGAACGGTCTGAATAAAGACAGGAATTTAACTAAGGCAGAGGTGACAAATAGCTTTGCCGCAGTGTGGTTTCTAAACACAGCAGAAATAATTGTCACTTACCCAAGGAACTTGTGATAACTGAACTCAGCGACTTTAAAAGCACCTTTCATGGAAAAAAAAGACCAGACTTATGAATAGTTGAACGGTGATGATTGCTATAGAAGTACTGTTTTGGGGCCAGCCCATGGTACTGTGAGAATTTAAACAAGCCAGTTTAAAGGTTAAAAATGTTTGACTTTCACATTGTGGCATTGTTCCAGCTTTCTAACCCACACTGTGAGCAACATGAAAAGCTGACCACTTTCTCTGGTAAGATAAGCAGATAAAAGATTCAATTTCAAAACTGAACTCACAAATATGTGAAAGCAGAGACAATGACAATAAATATCTATATGTCCTGTATGTGGTAGTGTTTACACATAAGGTTCACAGCTTAGTGTTCACCAAAGAGCAAACAAATACAGCCAGTCTGAGCATTTAATTTTGCATTTCATTTGTTGGAGAATTACGAACAAGAAATTTTCTAAATGGGCTACAAATGTACATGCCTCCTTCCTTGAGAGTTCAGAGAATATGATCATTTTTGTGAATGGTATCTGGTTCCTCTGTCAATGGGTGATGTCCACTCTCTCACAGAACTACCGTTAATCAAATCAAAGTCTATTTTTTTGGAGACCCAATATTTTGCATTCTATATTCATATTTATATCTATATTACATCAAGGAAATTGTACCCATTTGAGGAAAATTCTGTCCATCATGACGTCCTCAATGGAATAGGAAAATCTAGACAATTGGTTTGATGTTGAAAATTGTGCAGATATAATTTGCATGATCTACTTCGCCAATGTAGGCAATCATTACCACAATAAACATTCACTCCCTCTGCCACCGGCACTCAGTGGCTGCAGTATGTGCCACATACAAAGTGCAATTCAACCCTTCAGCATCACCTTCTAAACTCTACCACCTAGAAGAACAAGGGCAGCAGATGCATGGGAAAACTACCACTTCCAAGTTCTCATCCAAGCCACACACCATCCTGGCTTATACCTATATCGTCATTCCTTCTGTGTCGCTGGGTCAAAAACTGGAAGTCCATCCCAACAGCACAGCGGGTGTACCTACAGCACATGGACTGCAGAGGTTCAAGGCGGCATGGATCACCACCTTTTCAAGGGCAATTCAGGATGGGCAATAAATGCTGGTCTTGCAGCAAAGTTCACATCCTATGAATTAATTATAACAAAACAACATTGAAGGTGTTGCGGTTCAACTTAATGGAACATAAGTATACTGTTGCAAAATGTTAGAAGGTGCAACTTCCTTGAAAGAAAATACAATACGTTGTTGTAGTCAATAGCATTTGACAAGAGAGGTCAAATGATAAAGACTGCAAATTCATTTTGTCACAACTGAATGCAACATTTTGCTGTCGTGATCTTTGAAGATCTTAATAACTTTAGTTAAATTTAAATAAGGCTTAAATCAGAAAGCTTTAGTTACATAAGGCAAAGGATAGTTGAAATATTCCATTCTTCATCTTTTCAAATACTTGCATGAAGTGAAAGTATGTACAATATATTGTCACACCAATTACTGCTGCTGGAATGCTCATTCCCGATATTTCAGCTATTATTGCGAAATTATTCTTGAACCTAAAAACCCTGAAGTGAAATCCGTGGGTCTCTGTCCGTGTGGAGTTTGCACATTCTCCCCATGTCTGTGTTGGTTTCACCCCCACAACCCAAAGATGTGTAGGTTAGGTGGATTGGCCACACCAAATTGCCCCTTAATTAGAAATAAAATAATTGGGTACTCTAAATTTTAAAGAAAAGATTTCACTTCAGAGTTTTTAGAATCAAGAATCATTTAGCAATAAAAGCTGAAATATCGGGAATGAGCATTCCTGCAGCAGTAATTGGTGTGACAATAATACATTGTTGGAACATAACTATGAGCAAACAATTCCAACTAATTTTTCCTATTCTGCTTTTTCTTCCATTCCCTTTTTTGCTCTTTCATTTTTATTTGATTGGTGTCCTTTCTAGGGGTTTAGAACTGAAACCACTTATTGCTTAAAATCCAAGAGTCAGGTCGGCAACCTGGAGGGTGGGAGAAACGGGAGATATCGCAGGACAGGAGGGGAGGGAGAGTGAGGCTTAGCCCATCATAACGGACACTTGAAGGGTATGGGGAAGCACTCCTGCTCTTCCTGTAAGAAGCACTTAACTACTGGATCTGGCTGCCCTTGCCTCCCTGGGGAAACCTAGCAGACAAAATTAAATTTAAATGGTTGCCAAAATATGAGGCACAGACCCTCATTTACATAGAATGAGGGTGGACCCAGTCCAGGGTAACTGGGCTTCTCCAAAAATGGTTAAAATGGAGCAAGCGTGCTCAAGGAAAGTTGTTATCAGGTTTTATGTAATTGACACTTTAAGCACCTCCTCGACCCCCTCCAACCTGTCATTGGTGTGGATAAAACTCCCCTCTCCTCCACTTCATGGCCTTGACCCACTTTCTAAATCTGCATTCCGGAAAGCACACAACTTTCAAACAGCAGCCACTCCAATGAATTTATATTAATTTAGCATTAGCACTTAGCTTTAATACTTGACCCAATTATAAAACCTAAGAGCCCGTGGGCTACGTTTACAACTTTATTAGCTTTAAAACATTTGTGTATCATGAGTTAACTATCCTCCTCATTTTTTGTCAATTGCAACTTTTGATATTCTGCCCTCAGATCCAAGTCCATATCATTTATGTCTATTGAGAAGAGCAATAACTGAACTGAACCATGGGAGGCAGCTTTCATACTTCCTCCAGGCCAGAAAACATCCATCAATCATTAAAAAAGCATGTGTAAATAATTCTGGTAGTACTATCTACCTTTAGGCAGCTAACCGTGTCTTTGAGTAGTTAGGATACTGAGGCCCCAGTCCCCAACCCTTCCTCCCTCCCACCCTGATCAGTCAGCCTGGTACAGTTCCATTCGGTCCTTAAGTCCAAGTGATGCAGACTTAAATGCAGACAGAGCACAACAGATTTGCCATTCATCGGCTGATCTGGCTGGACCACATCAAGTAACATCTGGTCCAGCTTAGCTCTCTTCTGCCAAAACTGCTCACTACTCTAAGATCATCTTGAATACAAAGATAACCACTGGGTTATTTTCTCCACCATCAACCATTTCCTTACACACTGCTCCTCTGCCTTCTCCATCCTCTCCATCAACAACAACTGAGGGGAGACTTCTTAGTCATTGAGATTCAGATCATCCTTTCAGTTGAATCTATCAGATTCCTCCAATTCCCTTGCCCTTTAAGCCACGATTCTCCCAAGCCCTAGTTCTGAACCAGCACCTTTATTTATTTTCTCTCTTACCTACCCTCATCCGCTGCCTGAACTCATTTTGTCCATGAGAATCTACTCCCACCAAATCCTGAGCAACTTCCCATCTTGGTCCCCAAGTTAGCTGATATTGTGAATAGTTCCCTCGCTTCAGTACCATCCACCTACTTTTAAATCTTCTGTTATCACCTCTTCCTCACAAAAAAAAACTATCCTTGACTCCTCTGTCCTTGAAAACTACTGAAAGTGTTGCGGCCTCCAAAACCCCTGCCTAGCTTTCCTGCAACGCCATATTTGAATCGTTCTAATTGAGTTTCTGCCTGGCCACATCACTGAAACGGCGTTTATCAAAGTGATAAATGAAATCACCTGTTGCATACTATAATTCCTCGTCCTTCTTGACCTGTCTGCAGTTTCTGACACAGTTGATTGCGCCATCCTTCTCCAATGCCTGGCAATTAAACATTGGAAAAATTACTGCCATTGTCTCTTTCTTTGGCTCAGTGTCCATTTTGTCAGGTTACAGGCCTTGAGATGTTTTATGACTTAAAACGTGTTATATTAATGCAAGTTAATGTGGCTTTAGCAGAGCTGTAAAAAAAAAGAAAAAAAAATCCAGCCTGGCTATAAAACTTGCAATGCTGACAGCTTCTTGGGAAAAACTGTAAATATTTTATGGTGTTGTCAAGTTGTTCCAGTAATTTGGCTAAATAAGTCCTTGTTTAACTTTTTACTAAAACAAGAAAGGAAACTTTAACATTTGATCATTTTCACATGCTTCCCCAAGCTATTGCTGAGGCAATGTCTACTGAAAACACAAGAAAACTTTGGAAATGCTTTAGTGGTCTCTTGTGGCAGCTGACAGACACTACAGCACTGCAATTTATTACTCAACAGAAACATGCCTGGCTGATCCAAGCACACCTTTAATCCAATTATATAATTCCATTGGAACAACACACTTTCCATTCACTTCCATTACATATAATTCCTGACTCAAGCATAACACTTCAACAAAACACCTCATCCAAACAATACTCTCCTCCATCAAAATCCGACCTTCATATCCGCAGCACACTCAAATTCAAATATCCACCAAGAAGGTCACTCGCTTTCATGTGAAAGATAGGTTTTAATACATCTCTATTCTGTTTAGCGAGAAGGATTAACAAACAGGATGATATGTGACTTGGGGCAGGAGGTTCGCTTGCACATGCTACATGCACTTCTAAGCGATGGAGCTCGCAGGTTTGGAAGGTGCTGTGAATATGCCTGGTGAATTGCTGCAGTGCACTCTATGGATAGTGCGCACTGTAGCCATAGTGTGTCAGTGGTGGAGGAAGTGCATGTTTCAGGTAATGACTGGGCTGCTGATCAAGAGGCCTGTTTTGGAGACTTCCGGTTGCGGCTATGCCTAGGTAGGTCGCACGTTCGGCAGCTCCCGCCAAGAACGGACTTTTGGGCCCTTTTGAGGAGCCCCAGCAGCACTTGTATGACGGTTCCCAGTGTGGGAAGGTGATAGTAAGGTTCCCCCAGCACTGAATGGAGTGGACCAGGAGTGGAGCGATCAAGAAAGTGGTTTTGGAGCAGCGAAGAGAGCGGGGGAGAAAAAGCAAGATGGCGACGGGTGGAGATCAAGCAGCGTGGGCGCTGTGGTCGCGGGAGCAGCAAGAGTTAAAAACCTTAAAAACGGCTTTGCGGAGTGAAGTGTTGGGTACTCTGCTACACAGACGAACCAACACGGTTGCGAATGGTACAACGCTGTTTTATTTCAAACATCTATTTACACTGGTAAACTGTTTACTGAGGTTTGATCATGACCCCTGATTCTGTGGACCTATTCCTAATTCTATCTTGTAGTGGCACTCAGCACATGGTGGATGTCTGAGTGGCTTGCTATGATCTCTGTGCCCTGAGCCGTCTCCTGCTCGAGTGCCCAGGAAGTGTCGTGTTCCCTGTTTTGTACTGTGTATGCTCTTACCTGTGATTGGCTGTTATGTTGTGTGTGTTGATTGGTCCGTTGATCTGTCCATCGGTATGTATGTATGTATGTGCTATGATATTTACCTGAATATCATGACACGGAACTGAGAGCAGAAATGCTGGCGCCAATGAAGGCGTTGATCGAAAGGCTGGTGGAGACCCAGAAGGCTCAAGGGGCGGCGATTCGAGAGGTGCGGCAGAAGGCCTCAGAGAACGAGGACGAGATTTTGGGCCAGGTGGTGAAGGTGGAGGCGCACGAGGCGCTACACAAGAAGTGGCAGGAGAAGTTTGAGGACCTGGAGAATAGGTCGAGGAGGAAGAATCTTCGGATTCTGGGTTTCCCTGAAGGAGTGGAGGGGTCCGACGCTGGGGCATATGTAGCTACAATGCTCAACATGCTGATGGGCGCGGGAGCTTTCCCGAGGCCCCTGGAGCTGGATGGGGCTCATCGAGTCCTGGCAAGGAGGCCTAAAGCCAACAAGCCGCAAAGGGCTGTAGTGGTGAGGTTCCACCGCTTTATGGACAGAGAGTGCGTCCTGAGATGGGCGAAGAAAGAACGGAGCAGCAGGTGGGAGAATACGGAGATCCGTGTCTACCAGGACTGGAGTGCGGAGGTGGCGAAGAAGAGGGCGGGTTTTAATCGGGCCAAGGCGGTTCTCCATCGGAAGGGGGTGAAGTTTGGAATGCTGCAGTTAGCGCGATTGTGGGTCACGTTTCAGGGCCGTCACCACTATTTTGAGACGCCAGATGAGGCGGGGACCTTTATTCAGACTGAAAAGCTGGACTCGAACTGAGCGTTTGCTGTGGGGGGGGGGGGGGGGGGGGGGGGGGATGCTTACTGTATTTTTGAGGTGTTCTTCTGGTTTCAGGTTGGGAAGAGGGGAAATGGGAATGGGTGAGTGGATATGATGTGAGGGCTGTGTGAGAGTGTGGGCACCGGTACTGTAGGGGCGGGCCCCGCTGATGAAGGGGGGGAGGAAGCCCGGGGATGGGGAGTCGGGGCGAGGTCGCAGAAAAGGAGCTGCGCCATAGGAGGCGGGGCCGGCTCGGATAGAAAGTGCGGGCTTTTTCCCGCGCTACGGAAGGGAGGGGTGGGGACTGGGGGGAAGGGTGGTGCTGGAGGAGAGCGCACATTGATCGACAGGGGGAGGTGGGGGGATTCCCACACTGGGGGTCGTTGGAATGGCGGGAGTGGCCGGGGTCAGCAGGAGTCAGCTGACTTACGGGAGTGTAATGGGGGGAGCAAAATGGCTGGACGGTGATCTGGCTGGGGGCGGGGGGGGGGCAGTGCTGCTGTATTGGCCAAAGGGGAGCTGGAGGTAGAAGAGGGAATTGGGGCGGGGGTCCGCCGCCTGGGGGACTGAAGGGTGCTGGAGGTGCGGGCACATGGCTGGCCTAAAAAAGGGGATGGCTAGTCGACAGGGGGCAGGGGGGAGGTGGGGTGAGTAGCCCCCTGATCCGGCTGATAACATGGAATGTGAGGGGCCTGAACGGGCCGGTCAAGAGGGCCCGGGTGTTCGAGCACTTAAAGGGACTGAAGGCAGACGTGATCATGCTCCAGGAGATGCATCTGAAGGTAGCAGACCAGGTCAAGCTGAGAAAGGGATGGGTAGGGCAGGTCTTTCACTCGGGGCTGGATGCGAAGAATAGAGGGGTTGCGATACTGGTGGGGAAGCGGGTGTTGTTTGAGGCGATGAATGTTGTGGCAGATAATGGAGGCGATATGTGATGGTGAGTGGTAGGTTGCAGGGGACGCGGGTGGTACTGGTGAACGTATATGCCCCGAATTGGGATGATGCCGGATTTATGAAACGTATGTTGGGTCGGATCCCGGATCTGGAGGCATGGAGCTTGATAATGGGGTGGGGGGACTTCAACACGGTGCTGGACCCAGCACTGGACCGTTCCAGGTCCAGGACGGGTAAGAGGCCGGCTGCGGCCAAGGTGCTCAGGGGGTTTATGGACCAGATGGGGGGAGTGGACCCATGGAGGTTTGCCAGGCCGTGGGCCAGGGAATTTTCCTTTTTTCTCCCACGTCCATAAAGCCTATTCCCTGATAGATTTCTTTATAATGAGCAGGGCACTAATCCCGAAAGTGGAGGGAATGGAATATTCGGCTATAGCCATCTCGGATCACGCCCCGCATTGGGTGGAGCTGGAGTTGGGGGAGGAGAGGGACCAGCGCCCGTTGTGGCGCCTTAATGTGGGACTGTTGGCAGATGAGGAGGTGTGCGGGCGGATCCGGGGATGTATTCAAAGATACATGGAGGCCAACGACAATGGGGAGGTGCAGGTGGGGGTAGTCTGGGAGGCTCTGAAGGCGGTGGTTAGGGGAGAGCTAATTTCCATTAGGGCCCATAGGGAGAAGTGAGAGAGGAGGGAGAGGGAGAGATTGGTGGGGGAGATAGTAAGGGTGGACAGGAGGTATGCAGAGGCCCCTGAGGAGGGGCTGCTTAGGGAGCGACGAAACCTCCAAATGGAATTTGATCTATTGACCACGGGAAAAGCAGAGGCGCAGTGGAGGAAAATGCAGGGGACGATGTATGAGTATGGGGAGAAGGCCAGCTGGCACATCAGCTTCGTAAGAGGGAGGCAGCGAGGGAGATTGGTGGGATTAGAGATAGAGGGGGGAATACGGTGCGGAGTGCGGTGAGAATAAACAAGGTATTTAGGGACTTCTATGGGGATCTGTATAGGTCTGAGCCCCCGGACGGGGGAGGGAGGGGATGCGGCGATTCTTCGACCAACTGAGGTTCCAGAGGGTGGAGGAGGAGCAGGTGGCTGGTTTGGGGTCGCCGATTGGGCTGGAGGAGCTGGTTAAAGGATTGGGGAGCATGCAGGCGGGGAAGGCCCGGGACCGGACGGGTTCCCAGTTGAATTTTACAGAAAGTATGTGGACCTGCTGGGCCCGTTGCTGGTGAGAACTTTTAATGAGGCGAGGGAGGAGGGGACCTTGCCCCCGACAATGTCCCGGGCGCTGATCTCGTGGATTTTGAAGCGGGATAAGGATCCATTGCAATGTGGATCGTATAGGCCGATTTCGCTCCTCAGTGGAGACGCTAAGTTGTTGACGAAGGTGCTGGCTACGAGGATTGAGACTGTGTCCCAGGGGTGATCCATGAGGACCAGACGGGGTTTGTGAAGGGCAGGCAGTTAAACACGAATGTGCGGAGGCTCTTAAATGTGATCATGATGCCCTCAGTGGAGGGAGAAGTGGAGGTAGTGGCGGCTATGGACGCAGAGAAGGCCTTTGATCGGGTGGACTGGGAGTAACTCTGGGAAGTGCTTGGGAGGTTTGGGTTCGGGGAAGGGTTCATAAGATGGGTCAGGCTGTTATAAAGGGCCCCAGTGGCGAGTGTGGCTACGATCCGGCGGAGGTCGGAGTACTTTAGGTTGTACCGCTGGACGAGGCAGGGGTGTTCCTAATCCCCCTTGTTTGCACTGGCAATTGAGCCACTGGCCATGGCACTGAGGGAGTCTAGGAACTGGAGGGGATTGTTCCGGGGGTGGGGGGGGGGGGAGGAGGAACACCGGGTGTCGTTATATGCTGATGACCTGTTGTTATATGTTGCAGACCCAGTGGAGGGGATGGCAGAGATTATGCGGATCCTTAGGGAGTTTGGGGACTTCTCGGGCTATAAGCTCAACGTGGGGAAGAGTGAGCTCTTTATGGTGCATGCGGGGGACCAGGGAAGGGGGATAGATGAGCTACCACTGAAGAGGGCAGAGAGGAGCTTCCAATACCTGGGGATCCAGGTAGCTAGGAGCTGGGGGGCCCTGCAGAAGCTCAATGTGACACGGTTGGTGGAGCAGATGGAGGAGGACTTCAAGAGATGGGATATGCTGCCACTCTCCCTGGCGGGTAGGGTGAAGTCGGTTAAGATGACGGTCCTCCCTAGGTTCCTGTTTGTGCTCCAGTGCCTGCCCATCCTAATCACCAAGGCTTTTTTTAAATGGGTAAGCAGGAGTATTATGGGATTCGTATGGGCGAATAAGACCCCGAGGGTGAAGAGGGTGTTTTTGGAGCGCAGCAGGGACAGGGGGCGCTGGCGCTGCCGAATCTATGTGGCTATTATTGGGCAGCTAATGTGGCGATGGTCCGTAAATGGGTAATGGAGAGAGAGGGGGCGACGTGGAAGAGGCTAGAGGTGGCGTCTTGTGTGGGTACGAGTCTGGGGGCGCTGGTAATGGCACCGTTGCCGCTTCCGCCGACAAGGTACACCACAAGTCCGGTGGTGGTGGCAACTCTGAAGATCTGGGAGCAGTGGAGGCGACATAGGGGCGAGGTGAGGGCCTCGGTCTGGTCCCCGATACGAGAGAACCACAGGTTCGTTCCGGGTAGGATGGATGGGGGGTTTCTGAGCTGGCATCGGGCTGGGATTAAAAGAATGGGGGACCTATTCATCGATGGGACTTTTGCGAGCCTAGGGGCGCTAGAGGAGAAATTTGGGTTACCTCCCGGGAATGCTTTTAGGAACATGCAAGTGAGGGCGTTTGTCAGATGGCATGTGAGGGAATTTCCGCTGCTCCCAGCACGAAGGAGTCAGGACAGGGTGATTTCGGGTGTATGGGTTGAAGAAGGCAAAGTCTCGGCGATCTATCAGGAGCTGCAGGAGTCGGAGGAGGCCTCGGTGGAGGAGTTGAAGGGTAAGTGGGAGGAGGAGCTGGGGGAGGAGCTGGATGAAGATCTGTGGGCTGATGCCCTGAGTAGGGTTAATTCTTCCTCCTCTTGCACCAGGCTCAGCCTATTACAGTTCAATGTTGTCCATAGGACGCTTATGACAGGGGCGAGGATGAGTAGGTTTTTTTGGGGTGGAGGACAGGTGTGTGAGGTGCTCGGGGAACACAGCAAATCACGCCCACATGTTCTGGACATGCCTGGCGCTGGAGGGGTTCTGGAGGGGCTTTGCGAGGACTATGTCCAAAGTGGTGAACACCCGGGTCAAGCCGAGCTGGGGGGCAGCATTATTTGGGGTATCGGACGAGCCGGGAGTGCGGGAGCCGAAAGAGGCCGGTGTTCTGACCTTTGCGCCCTGGTAGCCCGGCGAAGGATCCTACTAATGTGGAGGGATGCGAAGCCCCCAAGCGTGGAAGCTTGGATTAACGATATGGTGGGTTCATCAAGCTGGAAAGGATAAAGTTTGCCTTGAGAGGGTCTGTGCAGGGGTTCTCCAGGCGGTGGCAACCGTTCCTATACTTTCTCGCGGAACGTTAAGTGGAGGTCAACAGCAGCAGCGACCCAGGGGGAGGGAGGGAGGGGGAGGTTTGTTTTTTTTGTTTTGTTTAGGTTAGAGTGGGGCGCTTTTTTTTCCTTACTGGCGTGTTTATTTGTTAAATGGGGGTTATTGTATTTTGTTGGAAATCTCATGTATAATTTTTGCTTGTTTTGTGCTTTATTCTCTTTCTTTTTCTGGTTGGAGTGTCTTGTTGAAAATATGAATAAATATCTATTTTTTTTTTTAAAAGGCCTGTTTTGTCCTGGATTGTTTTGGCCTTCTTGAATGTTGGTGCTGCTGTACCAAACCAGGCAGGTAGAGAATATTCAATCACCCTCCTGTTTTGTGCTTTGGAGAAACTTTGCAGGGTCAAGTGGGAAGCCACCGGCCACAAAATACCAAAGTGTCTGACATATTTTGCTCACACAGCACAAATGTGACTCATCAAATCGCGTTTCTGTTCAATGGTGATGCCAGAATATTTCATCCAATTGCTGTTTGTGGAATCGTGCTGTGTACACATGGCTTGCTGTTTTCATCCTCATAACAATTAACCACATCTGCTTTGAGATAGAAGTTGAAAAATCACAAAAATAACTATTTATAGCGAAGGTTGTTTGGGATATTCACTTAACTAAACTCATTCATCCATAGTACACCAACTCAGTATTACAGAATCCTTGGGCGGGATTCTCCGCCGCCCCCACCCCCCCCCGGCTGAGGGGCTGGTTGCTGGGCGGCAAGGGTTACCCGCTGTGGTTGAGGCGGATGAAGCCTATACGGAGGGCACAGATTGATGCGGAGAACCGCTACAAGGATGCCCATGCAGCGACCAGGGGTGTGATCGAGAGGTGCTTTGTGATGCTGAAGATGCGCTTCAGATGCTTGGACCACTCTGGAGGGGCCCTCCAGTACCTGTCGGAGAGGGTTGGCCGCATCGTTGTGGTCTGCTGCGTCCTGCACAACATAGACCAGCAGAGGGGCGATGTGCTGGAGGCAGAGGAGGGGGAGGGGGAGAGGGAGGGGGAGCAACACGATGAATGGCAGGCCTCCCAGATGAGGAGGATGGGGGCAATGTACAGGACAGACGGGCTGGACATGGATGGGAGGCTGCCCATCCAGCGGGACGAGTTGATAGCCAGACTAGGGGGTTGTGGGAATTGCCGAGTATGGGCACGGACAGCACAGTACGGCACCAGCCCACCACCCTCACCATGCCCACCACCAACCACCCTCACCCCACCCACTACCAACCACCCTCACCCCACCCACCACCCTCACCCTGCCCACCACCAACCACCCTCACCCCGCCCACCACCAACCACCCTCACCCCACCCACCACCAACCACCCTCACCCCACCCACCACCAACCACCCACACCCCACCCATCACCAACCACCCTCACCCCACCCACCACCAACCACCCTCACACCACCAACCACCCACACCCCACCCATCACCAACCACCCACACCCCACCCATCACCAACCACCCTCACCCCACCTACCACCAACCACACTCACACCCCACCCACCACCAACCACCCTCACCCCACCCACCACCAACCACCCTCACCCCACCCACCACCAACCACCCTCACCCCACCCACCACCAACCACCCTCACCCCACCCACCACCAACCACCCTCACCCCACCCACCACCAACCACCCTCACCCCACCCACCACCAACCACCCTCACCCCACCCACCACCAACCACCCTCACCCCACCCACCACCAACCACCCACACCCCACCCACCACCAACCACCCTCACCCCACCCACCACCAACCACCCTCACCCCACCCATCACCAACCACCCTCACCCCACCCATTACCAACCACCCTCACCCCACCCACCACCAACCACCCTCACCCCACCCACCACCAACCACCCACACCCCACCCACCACCAACCACCCTCACCCCACCCACCACCAACCACCCACACCCCACCCATCACCAACCACCCTCACCCCACCCATCACCAACCACCCTCACCCCACCCACCACCAACCACCCTCACCCCACCCACCACCAACCACCCACACCCCACCCATCACCAACCACCCTCACCCCACCCACCACCAACCACCCTCACCCCACCCATCACCAACCACCCTCACCCTGCCCACCACCAACCACCCTCACCCCACCCACCACCAACCACCCACACCCCACCCATCACCAACCACCCTCACCCCACCCACCACCAACCACCCTCACCCCACCCACCACCAACCACCCTGACGCGGTCGCCAGTGGAAGCGGGTCTATTGCATGTCATGGAGGATGATGACGACCCGCTCTGTGATAAGCTCCTGGCCCTACATCGTTAGACAATGTCTGACTCATGGCCACAGTAACACCCTCCGACCCTGCATGCGGCCTTGACACTGAAGCGCATGGTCCCGTTGTCTGCCCGTGGGGATGGCGAGGGCGATCCGGGCTGTGGGGGGGAGAGGGGGGAACACTCACCTGAGCTCGACGCCCTATCACCCCTCACACACACACTGGCGATCACCTCACATCCCACCCCTGCACGCATCGGACAGAGCACAGAGGCAGCTTCTGTAGCTGTGAAAGTGATTTTAATGATAAACAGTTCATACACGTGCCCTAGCCCCTGTGCCCTTCACCCGTGCCAAATTACTCAGTGTCTAATTTTTTGGCCTTACGGGCCCTATGACTACGTCTAGGTGGTTCCCCAGACGGTGCAGCAGAACTGGAGGTGTACTCCTGTGATTCCTGCCTTGTGACTAGGGAACCCTTTGGTGGCCGTTTCCTGAGACGGCCTGGCCTGGATAGGCCAGGCTGCGGCTCGGGCGACTGGGATGGCGAGCTGCCAGCCTGTCCTGCCCGTTACCCACCAGATGCGCCTGGGACGGTAGGGGGGGAATCCGAGGTGTCACGGTGTCCGGGACCTCCCTTGCAGGGGGACCTGGAATGGGCTCCAGCATCTTCTCCTCCCTCGGGGTGCCCGATGGTCCCCGGGCCTCTCCTTGAGTCGGAATCCAGCACCCGAGGCACCCCCGGCACCTGGCGCTGCCAGTCCTGGAGGCCTGCCCTGCTGAGACTGGGCCATGGCCTGCTGAGACTGGGCTATGGCCTGCTGAGACTGGGCTATGGCCTGCTGAGACTGGGCCATGGCCTGCTGAGACTGGGCCATGGCCTGCTGAGACTGGCCCACGTCGTTGAGCGCCTCTGTAAGAGGCGCCTGTGAGAGGGCAGCCATGTCCTGGGACACGGACACCGCCTGCACAGAAAGCCCCAGGCCTTGCATACTGCTCCCCATGTCTGACACCGTCGCACCCATTGCCTCCACCATGGATGCCACCCGTGCGGTGTCAGCCTGGGTGGCACGCATGACCGGCACCAACTTCCTGGACCTGGATGCGGGTGGACTCCTCCACCTGCGTCTGCAGCTGCCGCAAGCCGGCCGTCACCTCCTTCGATCGTCCCTGGGTCCGTGACTGCATCGGGTCTATGGGTGTGGTAACTCCAGGAACCTGGGACCCATCTGGGCAGCAGATGGTTACTTGCGCCGGGCTGCCCTCCGACCTCCCGGCCCCTCGGCCGCTCCTACCTCCGCCTGCTGTCCCGGACAGCTGTGTTGTGCGCACCAGTTAGTGTGCCAGAAGCCTCATCGCTAAAGTGCCCAACCGAGGTGAGTGTCTCTGCGATGGTGGAGGGTGTAGGAGATAGCAGTGGCTTAATATCATGCTCCTTATCCCACCCGAAGTCTGGAGTCCCCTGGAGTGGCGTTTCTTGTCCGTCCGTCCCCTGTGTGTCAGTGTCCTGGGTGGTTGTGTCCTGTGTGTGGGTGCCCTGGGTGGGCGTGTCCTGTGTGTGGGTGTGTTCTGGGTGGTTGTGTCGTGTGTGTCAGTGTCCTGGGTCGACTGGGACGGGGGCCTGTTGCTGTGGCTGCCCTCCCCGTCACTGGGTGTGGCCCTCTGACGTCGCCGCACTGGCACTAGATGGGGGCGGCGTACGCCTGACGGTCCGGGTGTATCCCTGACTCATGGGCACCCTGGCACTGGGTGGGGGCGTCGTATGCCTGACGGCCCGGGTCTATCCCTGTCTTGTGCACGCCCTGGCACTGGATGGGGGCATTGTATGCCTGACGGCCTGGGTCGTTCCATGCCCTGTGGACGCCCTGGCACGTCCTGGGGGCGGTCGGCATCCGCAGGGACTGGTGGGTCGACGTTTGGTCCTGCAATACACAATACAGCATGCATGGTTAGACACGCAGATGGGGGATGGGGATGGGGGATGGGGGGATGGGGGGAAGGGGGATGAGGGGAAGGGGGGATCGGGGGAAGGGGGGCTAAGCTTGGCGCAAGAGGAGGAAGAATTAACCCTACCCAGGGCATCAGCCCATAGACCCTCATCTATCTCCTCCACAAGCTCCTCCTCCCATTTACCCTTTAGCTCCTCATCGAGGTCTCCTCCTCTTCCTGCATCTCCTGATAAACCGCCGAGATCTTGCCTTCTCCAACCCACCCCCCGAGAGCACCCTTTCTTGAATCTTACATGCTGGAAGCAGCGGAAATTCCCTCACCTACCGTCTCACGAACGCCCTCACCTGCATGTACCTGAAGGTGTTTCCGGGGGGCAGCCCAAATTTGTCCTCCAGCGTCCCAAGGGTCGCAAACGTCCCATCTATAAACAGGTCCCCCATTCTTTTAATTCCTGCCCGATGCCAGCTCAGGAACCCCCCATCCATTCTCCCCGGGAAGAACCGATGGTTCTCTCGGATCGGGGACCAAACCGAGGCCTCTACCTCACCTCTGTGGCGCCTCCACTGCCCCCAAATTTTCAGAGTCGCCGCCACCATCGGACTCGTGGTGTATCTTGTCGGCTGTGCCGTCACTAGCGCTCTCAGACTCGTGCCCACAAAACGCCATCTCCAGCCTCCTCCACTCCGCCCCTTCCCCCTCCATTATCCACTTACGGATCATCGCCACATTGGCAGCCCAGTAGTACCCACATAGATTGGGCAACGCTAGCCCTCCTCTGTCCCTGCTACGCTCCAGAAACATCCCTGAGGATCCGCATAACCTCCGGCATCCCCTCCACTGGGTCCGCCACATACAATAACAGGTCATCGGCATACAGCGACACCCGGTGTTCCTCTCCCCCCCCGCCGAACCAGTCCCCTCCAGTTCCTGGACTCCCTCAGTGCCATGGCCAAAGGCTCAATTGCCAATGCGAACAACAAGGGGGATAGGGGACACCCCTGCCTCATCCCCCGGTACAGCCGAAAGTATTCCGACCTCCGCCAGTTCGTGGCCACACTCGCCACCGGGGCTTCATAAAGTAGCCTAACCCAACTGATGAACCCTTCCCCGAACCCAAACCTCCTCAGCACTTCCCAAAGATACTCCCACTCCACCCTATCGATGGCCTTCTCCGCGTCCATAGCTGCCACTACCTCCACTTCCCCCTCCACTGCAGGCATCATAATTACGTTGAGGAGCCTCCGCACATTGGTGTTCAACTGCCTACCCTTCACAAATCCCGTCTGGTCCTCGTGAATCACTCCCGGGACAGAGTCCTTAATTCTGGTAGCCAGCACATTCACCAATAACTATGCATCGACGTTGAGGAGTGACATCGGCCTGTACCACCCACACTGTAATGGGTCCTTGTCCCGCTTCAGGATCAGCGAGATCAACGCCCTGGACATTGTCAGGGGCAGGGCGCCCCCTCCCTCGCCTCATTGAAAGTCCTCACTAGTAGTGGGCCCAACAGATCCATGTACTTCCGGTAGAATTCCACTGAGAACCCATCCGGCCCCGGGGCCTTCACTGCCTGCATGCTCCCCAACCCCTTAACCAGCTCCTCCAGCCCAATCGGTGCCCCTAGCCCAACCACCTGCTCCTCCTCCACACTCGGGAACCTCAGCCAATCCAAAAATCGGCGCATCCCCCCTCCCCCGTCGGGGGCTCAGACCTATACATCTCCTCATAAAAGTCCCTGAATACCCCATTTATTCCCACCGCACTCCGCACCATGTTCCCCCCTCTATCCCTAACTCCCCCAATCTCCCTCGCTGCCTCCCGCTTCCGAAGCTGATATGCCAACATCCGGCTCGCCTTCTCCCCATATTCGTACACCGCCCCTTGCGCTTTCCTCCACTGTACCTCTCCCTGCCTGGTAGTCAACAGGTCGAATTCGGCCTGGAGGCTTCGTCGCTCCTTGAGTAAACCCTCCTCGGGGACCTCTGCATACCTCCTATCCACCCTCAATATTTCCCCCAGCAACCTCTCCCTCTCTCTCCCCTCCTTCCTCTCCTTATGGGCCTTAGTGGAGATTAGCTCTCCCCTGACCACCGCCTTCAGCGTCTCCCAGACCACCCCCACCTGCACCTCCCCATTGTCGTTAGCCTCTAAATATCTTTCAATGCACCCCTGGATCCGCCCGCTCACCTCCTCATCCGCCAACAGTCCCACATCGAGGCGCCACAGCGGCCGCTGGTCCCTCTCCTCCCCCAACTCCAGCTCCACCCAACGCGGGGCATGATCTGAGATAGCTATGGCCGAATATTCCATGCCCTCCACTCTCGGGATTAGTGCACTACTCATAATGAAGAAATCTATCCGGGAGTAGGCTTTGTGTACATGGGAGAAGAAAGAAAATTCCCTGGCCCCCGGTCTGGCAAACCTCCATGGGTCCACTCCCCCCATCTGGTCCATAAACCCCCTAAGCACCTTGGCCGCCGCTGGCTTTTTACCCGTCCTGGACCTGGAGCGGTCCAATGCTGGGTCCAACACCATGTTGAAGTCCCCCCCCATTATCAAGCTCCCTGTCTCCAGGTCCGGAATCCGACCCAACATGCGCTTCATGAATCTCGGACTCTCTCTCTGAACTCCAGCTCCCCTTTGGCCAGTGCAGCAGCAAACCATACCCCCCCCCCTCAATTCCCCCCCCCCCACAAGCCAGGTCCCCCCCTCGCTGTATTGCTCCCCCCATGTCACTCCCGTAAGTCAGCTGACTTCTGCTGACCCCGACCTCTCCCGCCATTCCGTCGATCCCCCAGTGTAAGAATCTCTCCCCCCCCTTCTGGCAGTCAGCGTGCGCTCCTCTCCAATACCGCCCCTCCCCCGGCCCTGCCCCCTTCCTTCCCTAGCACGGGAAAAAGCGTGCGCTTTCCACCAAGCCAGCCCCGCCCTCTCTGGCGCAGCTCCCTTTTGTGGCCTCATCTCAGCTCCTCCACCTCGGGCCTCCCATTCCCCCTCCCCCCGGCGGGGCGCCGTCCTTCCACCCACCGACGCCCACACTCTCACACAACCCCCACTTCGAACCATTTACCCAACCCCACCCAGCACCAAAGAAATCAGAACAGAACATCCCCCAAAACACAATAACCCCCCCTCGACACCCCCTCCCAACAAACCCTCAGTCCGTGTCCAACTTTTCGGCCTGGATAAGTCCACGCCTCCTCCGGCGTCTCAAAGTAATGGTGTCGGTCCTTAAATGTGACCCACAATCGCGCCGGCTGCAACATCCCGAATTTCAACTCCTTCCAATGCAGAACCGCCTTAGCCCGGTTGTACCATGCCCTCTTCTTGGCCACCTCCGTGCTCCAGTCCTGATATATATGGATCTCTGCGTTCTCCCACCTGCTGCTCCGCTCCTTTTTAGCCCATCTTAGGACACACTCCCTGTCCACCAGGCGGGGGAACTGCACCATTACCGCCCGCGGCGGCTCGTTGGCCTTGGGCTTCCTCGCCAGGACTCGATGAGCCCCATTCAGCTCCAGGGTCCTCGGGAAAGCTCCCACGCCCATCAGCGTGTTCAGCATCATGACCACGTATGCTCCAGCATCCGACCCCTCCACTCCCTCCGGGAGACCCAGAATCCGAAGGTTCTTCCTCCTCGACCGATTCTCCATGTCTTCAAACTTTTCTTGCCACTTCTTGTACAGCGCCTCGTGTGCCTCCACCTTCGCCGCCAGGTCCAAGATCTCGTCCTCGTTCTCCGAGGCCTTTTGCCGCACCTCCTTGGGCCTTTCGGGTCTCGACCAGCTTATCGATCGATGCCTTCATCGGATCCAGCAGATCTGTCTTCAGGTTCGCAAAGCAGCGCTTGAGGAACTCCTGCTGCTCTTGCAACCATTGCGCCCACGCTGCTTGGTCTCCACCCGCCGCCATCTTGGTTCTCCTCCCTCGCACTTTTCGCTGCACCAAAATCACTTTTTTCACCGCTCCACTCCTGGTCCAATCCACACAGTGCCAGGGGAATCATACTGTCGCCTTCCCACACTGGAAACCGTCAAACAAATGCCGCTGGGGCCCCTAAAAGGAGCCCAAAGGTCAGTTTCTGGCGGGAGCTGCCGAACGTGCGACTTAGCTCAGCATAGCCGCAACCGGAAGTCCCTTTAAAAGAAAATTTGATAGTGTGTCTATTTGAAAGTGGAATTTGAAATCATTTATGTGGAAGTTGGAGTTCAGTGAGACAAGGTGGCTCATGGTATAAGAACACCTGGGGGGATTTCAAGGAGAAACGCACAGGCATTCATTAGGGTTGGGAGCAGAGAGTGTATCTCGCCACAGTCAGCCTGTGTGTTTATAGGGACTTTGTATTCATAGAATTTATCATAGAATTTACAGTGCAGAAGGAGGCCATTCGGCCCATCAAGTCTGCACCGGCTCTTGGCAAGAGCACCCTACCCAAGGTCAACACCTCCCCCCTATCCCCATAACCCAGTAACCCCACCCAACACTAAAGGCTAAGGGCAATTTTGGACACGAAGGGCAATTTATCATGGCCAATCCACCTAACCTGCACATCTTTGGACTGTGGGAGGAAACCGGAGCACCCGGAGGAAACCCACGCACACACGGGGAGGATGTGCAGATTCCGCACAGACAGTGACCCAAGCCGGAATCGAACCTGGGACCCTGGAGCTGTGAAGCAATTGTACTATCCACAATGCTACCGTGCTGCCCTCTGAGACCATTGTAGCACAAGGTATACCTTGTAACATGTGTTAACCTTAAAATCTGTGTATATTTGTGAAGCTAAGGGGGGAATTAAAGGAGTATCGTACCATAATCCAACTTTTCATATTTAATAAAAAATGTTGTTGCTGAAACTAATTAGCAGTCCTATGACTTAAAGGAGTATCATACCATAATCCAACTTTTCATATTTAATAAAAAATGTTGTTGCTGAAACTAATTAGCAGTTTTCTGAAAATGGTAAAAGTTACAGTCTTTTGAGCCAGGGTTCCATTTTGGGATGTTCTCATCCAGTTATAATATCAATTGGGGTTGTACCAAATGTCAGTCACTACACTGGACAGACAAATTTGTGCAGTAGCAACATAACCATGGGAGAATAAATACGCTGCACTCGATTTTCACTCCCAGGTCAGGTGCGCTGTGATGGAAGAATTCTCAGCTCTGTTAATGTGACATTTAAAAATGACCACACACATTTGGGATTTGCACTCCAGGGGAGCGGACTGAATCTGAAGCCGGGGCAACCACCCCCAAAACAAATGAGGAAGCTGCCGGCTGCAGAGACAGGTTGGGCGGAAGGCCTGCCTCTGGGGTCCAGCACTATGTTTAAATTGTTTTGAACCAGATTAGAACAAAAAACAGCCCTCCAGCATATCACTAAAACAGACCAATATAACACTGCTGTCTGAGTGAGTTTGCAGTGCACAAATTAGCTGCTGTGTTTCCTACATTACAACAGTGACTACAGTTAAAAATCACTTAATTGGCTGCAAAGTGCTTTGTGGTATCTATTGGTCATGAAAGGTGCTATCTAAATGCAAGTCACTATTTCTACCAAAATGCATCATTTTATACTGCTTTGTGTTAGATTGCATCTGCTGTGTGTCTGCCCATTTTACCAGTCTGTTTTAATCCTCTTGAAATCTGTTACTAGCCTGCTCACTGAGCTGTGTTTTCTGTCATCTACAAGCTTTGAAATTATGCACTGGTATACAATACTCAGGTCCAGGTAATTCATTGACTGATTGATTGATTGATTTATTCATTGATTGATTTGTACCAAATTTGTCACATGTACCAAAGTACAGTGAAAAGTATTTTTCTGCGGCCAAGGGAACATACACAGTACGTACATAGTAGACAAAAGAATAATCAACAAAGAACATTGACAAATGGTACTTCGACAAACAGTGATTGGTTACAGTGCGGAACAAGAGGCCAGACAAAGCAAATCATGAGTAAAAGCAGCATAGGACATCGTGAATAGTATTCTTACAGGGAACAGATCAGTCCGAGGGGGAGTCGTTGAGGAGTCTTGTAGCTGTGGGGAAGAAGCTGTTCCTATGTCTGGATGTGCGGGTTTTCAAACTTCTGTACCTTCTGCCTGATGGAAGGGTCTGGAAGAAGGCAATGCCTGGGTGAGAGGGGTCTCTGATAATGCTGTCTGCCTTCCTGAGGCAGCGGGAGGTGTATACAGAATCAATGCGGGGGTGGCAAGCTTGTGTGATGCGTTGGGCTGAGTTCACACACTCTGCAGTTTCTTGCGATCTTGGATCGAGCAGTTGCCATACCAGGCTGTGATGCAGCTGGATAGGATGCTCTCTATTGCACATCTGTAGACGTTTGTGAGAGTTGATGCAGACATGCCAAATTTCTAGCTCCCGTAGAAAGTAGAGAAGTTGTTGGGTTTTCTTGACTGCTGCATCAATGTGAGTGGACCAGGACAGATTGTTGGTGATGGTGACCCCCAGGAACTTAAAGCTATCGACCATCTCCACTTCGGAGCCATTGATGCAGATGGGAGTGTGTGTCGTGCTACGCTTCCTGATGTCGATGATCAGTTCCTTGGACTTTCCGACATTTAGTGAGAGGTTGTTTTCGGTACACTATGCAACCAAGTGATTTATCTCCCTCCTGTAGTCCCCTACTCTACTCCCTGTGCACACATGACTGCGTGGCAAAACTTGGTCCCAACTCCATCTACAAGTTTGCTGACGATACGACCATAGTGGGCCGGATCTCGAATAACGACGAGTCAGAATACAGGCGGGAGATAGAGAACCTAGTGGAGTGATGTAGCGACAACAATCTCTCCCTCAATGCCAGCAAAACTAAAGAGCTGGTCATTGACTTCAGGAAGCAAAGTGCTGTACACACCCCTGTCAGCATCAACGGGGCCAAGGTGGAGATGGTTAGCAGTTTCAAATTCCGAGGGGTGCACATCCCCAAAAATCTGTCCTGGTCCACCCACGTTGACGCTACCACCAAGAAAGCACAACAGCGCCTATACTTCCTCAGGAAACTAAGGAAAGTCGGCATGTCCACAGTGACTCTTATCAACTTTTACAGATTATCATAGAATCTTTCATAGAATTTACAGTGCAGAAGGCGGCCGTTTGGCCCATCGAGTCTGCACCGGCTCTTGGAAAGAGCACCCTACCCAAGGTCAACACCTCCACCCTATCCCCATAACCCAGTAACCCCACCCAACACTAAGGGCAATTTTGGACACTAAGGGCAATTTATCATAGCCAATCCACCTAACCTGCACATCTTTGGACTGTGGGAGGAAACCAGAGCACCCGGAGGAAACCCACGCACACATGGGGAGGATGTGCGGACTCCACACAGACAGTGACCCAAGCCGGAATCGAACCTGGGACCCTGGAGCTGTGAATGCTACCGTGCTGCCATAGAAAGCATCCTATCGGGCTGCATCACAGCCTGGTATGGCAACTGCTCGGCCCAGGACCGCAAGAAACTTCAGAGAGTCGTGAACACCGCCCAGTCCATCACACGAACCTGCCTCCCATCCATTGACTCCATCTACACTTCCCGCTGCCTGGGGAAAGCGGGCAGCATAATCAAAGATCCCTCCCACCCGGCTTACTCACTCTTCCAACTTCTTCCATCGGGCAGGAGATACAGAAATCTGAGAACACGCACGAACAGACTCAAAAACAGCTTTTTCCCCACTGTCACCAGACTCCTAAATGACCCTCTTATGGACTGACCTCATTAACACTACGCCCTGTATGCTTCATCCGATGCCAGTGCTTATGTAGTTACATTGTATATGTTGTGTTGCCCAATTATGTATTTTCTTTTCTTCCTTTTTCTTTCCATGTATTTAATGATCTGTTGAGCTGCTCGCAGAAAAATACTTTTCACTGTACCTCGGTACACGTGACAATAAACAAATCCAATCCAAGTCAGAGACTTTTTCCCCAGGTGGAACACACCATTACAAGGGGACATAAATTTAAGGTGAAAGGTGGAAGATATAGGAGGGATATCAGAGGTAGGTTCTTTACCCAGAGAGTAGTGGGGGCATGGAATGCACTTCCTGTGGAAGTAGTTGAGTCGGAAACATTAGTGACCTTCAAGCAGCTGTTGGATAGGTACATGGATTACGGGAAAATGATATAGTGTAGATTTATTTGTTCTTAAGGGCAGCACGGTAGCATTGTGGATAGCACAATTGCTTCACAGATCCATGGTCCCAGGTTCGATTCCGGCTTGGGTCATTGTCTGTGCGGAGTCTGCACGTCCTCCCCGTGTCTGCGTGGGTTTCCTCCGGGTGCTCCGGTTTCCTCCCACAGTCCAAAGATGTGCGGGTTAGGTGAATTGGCCAATGATAAATTGCCCTTAATGTCCAAATTGCCCTTGGTGTTGGGTGGAGGTGTTGAGTTTGGGTAGGGTGCTCTTTCCAAGAGCTGGTGCAGACTCAGGGGGCCGAATGGTCTCCTTCTGCACTGTAGATTCAATGATAATCTATGATTAATCTAGGACAAAGGTTCAGCACAACATCGTGGGCCGAAGGGCCTGTTCTGTGCTGTATTTTCTATGTTCTATGTTAATCCAATTTGTTATTGTTTGAGATACGGCCCACCGCAATCGTATCATCGGCAAACTTATAGATTGAGTTGGAGTAAAATCTTGTGTGTATAGGGAATACATTAGAGGACTGAGCACAGATCCTTGTGGGGCGCCGGTGATGAGGACTATTGTGGAGGAGGTGCTGTTGCCTATCCTGACAGATTGCGGTGTGTTGGTGAGGAAGTCAAGGAACCAGCTGCACAGGGAGGGGTCAAGTCCAAGATTGCAGAGTTTGGTTATTAGTCTTCTCAGGATAATGGTGTTGAAGGCGGAGCTGTCGTCTATGAACAGCAGTCTTACATAGGTGTCCTTGTTGTCGAGGTGTCCGAGTGTTGATTGTAGAGCCAGGGAGATTGCATCTGCTGTGGACCGGTTGCGGTGATAGGAAAACTGCAGTGGATCGAGACCGTCTGGGAGGCTGGCAGTGATCCGTCTCATGACTAGCCGCTCAAAGGATTTCATGATAACAGACGTCAAGGCCACCGGTCGGTAGTCGTTGAGGCAGGCTACCTTGTTCTTCTTTGGTACTGGTATTATGGTGGTCTTCTTGAAGGAGGTGGGGACCTCAGAGCAGAGGAGTGAGGTGTTGAAGATATCTGCGAATACACTCGCCAGCTGGTCTGCGCAGGCTCTGAGTGCTCACCCAGGGACTCCGTCGGGGCCCGTTGCTTTCCGCGGATTCACTTTCAAGAAGGCACTCTTACCTCTGAGGATGTGATAGTGGGTATGGGTGTGTCCAAAGCTAATGAGGCGGGTTACACTGATGCATTGTCTGACTGCTCAAAGCGGGCATAGAAATTGTCCAGATCATCAGGTAGGGATGCCCAGCCTCAGATATTCCGCCTGGCCTTCCTTTAAAGCCTGTGATCTTGTGTAGGCCCTGCCATAGTCATCGTGGGTTAGTGCCATTGGCCTGGGACTCTAGTTTGAATATCGATCAAAAAGAGCAGTGGTCTTAACACCATTCTATACTTGCTGAAAAACAACAGTTCACAACTACCCACTCTTAGCATATTTCATTCCCCCGCTGCCCAGTGAATTCCATTAATCCTATGAACGTCAATGAACAATCCTATTATGTGGTGTCTCATCAGACATTTTGAAAGTCCCACACACAATGTTAACTGCACTATCTTCATCAACCCTTACCATTATTTAATCAAAAAATCCAGTAAAATTAGTCAACCACAATTTGTCTTTAACAGACCCAAAGTAACTTTCATTTATTAATCCTTATTTTGCCAATTAAGTTTGGCTTGGATTACCAGCTCTAAAAGTTTAACCACTGAAGATGTTAGGCTGAATGGTCTGTAGTGGGTAGTTTATCTCACTTGTGGTACAGCTGGCAGTGAGCCAAAAGCTCCAGGTTTAAGTCCCACCTCAGGACTTGATGGCCAAGAATGGTACTTGTGTGACGTGGTCAAGCAAGTTGATTTTTGACCTGCAAATCCTTCCGATTTGTCTATGGCCGGTGGTTAGAGTTTCCTGGTCAGCTCACACATTTATGGTAATTGCAGCACTACAGCCTCCCAATGTAAAAAGACTCCGTACACAAGTTCTTGCCAAAGGTTCCATGGCAAGTATCCTTCTCACTTTGAAGGACTGCGAAAGAGAGAGGGAGAGGTGTAGCTATGGGATTCCCTATAAGTCCCGTGCTCATTAACATTTTCATCTGTTCCACAAGAAACACGATTTTGATGGAATGTGCCCGAACCTCCAACCTCATGTATACTTCTGGTACATAGATGATAGGTTCACAATCTTCGAATCTGTAGATGATGTAAGAATTTCCTTACACACCTTCATAAACTCCATCGCATGCTCATCTTTACATTTGAGATGGAGTAGTCTAACCCGCTCCTTTTCCTCTTAGTAATACTTGAGAAATCCAGTAATGCAGTCTCCATTACTGCCTACCATTGGTCTACCATCACTAGTCGATATACAGGTTGGAATTCCCAAAAGTCGATGTGATATAAGATTGGTCAAATCAGCTATCTTGTTGCAGGCTAGGTCCCTGACCATTTGCTCACCTTGCAAGCCTGACACTGAAATAGACCACATCAAAGCTATCCTGCAGAATAAAGGCTATCCTGATCAGATGACTGTTCACTGTAATTATAAAGATGTGTTAAATACAATATATTTTTTTTAATAAATGTTTTTTATTGGATTTTTGCACAGAGTATATTTTGCCGTTATGTACACAAGATATGATATATATGTGTAAGTAGGCATCCGTTTGTGCCGGCAAGGCACTTCCGGAGGGCAATCCTCGAGTGGGTCTGGTGCCGGTGTTGCCCCTCGCTTCTCCCGATTGGATTTTGCCGCCGTTGTCTTCTCGTGCGTGCTGCTGCTTCAGCCGGCCCTCCCGTCTTCCGCCTGTATTCTCCTTTTTCTCTGTTCCTGTGAATGTCAGGTTGGTTAACGTTTCCCTGCTCCCCCCCCCCCCCCCCCCCACCCCCACCCATTACCTCCCTGGCTCTCCTCTATTGTTCCCTGTCTCTTCCCTCCTCCCCCCACTGCAGTTCGCCTTTCCTTTCCTGCTCCCCATGGCTCCACCATCACCCCCACCACTTTGGACATTGCCTCGAAGAAGGCAGTCCAGTACTCCAGAAGTCTGGGGCAGGACCAGATCATGTGGGCGTGGTTGGCTGGGCCTCCTTGGCACCGCTCACATCTGTCCTCCACCTCCGGGAAGAACCTACTCATACGGGTTCTTGTTAAGTGGGCTCTATGTACCACTTTTAGCTGCGTCAGGCTGAGGTGGAGTTGACCTTGCGCAGGTGGAGGTGGAGTTGACCCTATGCAGTGCCTCGCTCCAGAGTCCCCACCCTATCTCGATCCCCAGGTCCTCCTCCCATTTCCTTCTTGTTGCGTCCAGTACGGTGTCGGCCCCTTCTTCCAGTCGGTCGTACATGTCGCTAGTTTCCTCTCACTAACATGTTTGCGTCCAGTAACACTTCCAGTAATGTCTGTCGTGGCGGTTGTGGGTAAGTCCTTGTCTCCTTTCGTAGGACGTTTCTGAGCTGCAAGTACCTTAGCTCGTTCCCCCTGGCCAGCTGGAATTTCTCCATCAGTTTGTCCTGTGTTGCGACCCTGCCTTCGGTGCACAGGTCCCTGATTGTCAGTGTCCCCTTGTCCTGTCTCCAACTTTTGAAGGTGGCGTCAGTCAGTGCTGGTGTGAACCTATGGTTGTTACAGATGGGAGCTTTGTCTGACATTTTGGTCAGGACAAATTGCTGCCGGAACTGGTTCCAGGACTGGAGGGTGGCTATCACCACCGGGCTGCTGGAGTGTTTTTTGGGTGGGGATGGGAGTGCCGCCATGGAGAGGGCCCGGAGGGAGGTCCCCTTACAGGAGGCCTCTTCCGCGCGCACCCACTCGGCTTCTGGCTCCTTGATCCATCCCTTTATTCGCTCGGCCGTCGCTGCCCAGTGGTAGAATTGTAGATTTGGGAGGGCTAGCCCTCCACTTGATTTAAATATAATATTATGATCATGCCTCACAGTGCCAGGGACCCGGGTCCAATTCCGGCCTTGAGTGACTGTCTGTGTGGAGTGTGCATGCTTTCCCAGTGTATGGTTTCCTCTGGAACTCCGATTTCCTTCCACAGTCCAAAGATGTGCAGGTTATGAATTGGCCATGCTAAATTGCCCCTTAGTGTCCAGGTTAGGTGGGGTTACAGGGCTATGGTAGGGGAGTGGGCCTAGGTGGGGTGCTCTTTTGGAGTGTCAGTGCAGACTTGATGGGCCAAATTGCCTCCTTCTGCACTGTAGGCATTCTATGATTCTATTATAATTTATAATATCATCGGCTGAACATGTATGGATTGAACCTTTTGAAAAGAACACTTTCACTCAGCGAAGGAGAATGGCCTAAAGCAGCTACTGTGTTACATTTGCGAAGGACATAAGCTATCATGTGGAGACACAGTCTTTGGAGCTCTCTCAGAAACAATGGCTAAGATCAGTCCAGATTGAAACCAGAGAGAGGTCTTGTGACCCTGCTCTTGGGTATTAAATATATTGGATTTGAACCAGTAATCAGAGACTAGCCTCAGGAAGGTGGCCAGAACATTTCTTAGTCCGAATGGCATAACCTAGCATTAGGAAAAGTCATCTTGACAAAGGCCGATATTACTTTAGCTGGGGTTATTAAGGGGATTTGTCCATTTCACCTCAGCAGGTCTATTTCTATTACATGAGTCTGCCTTTTGGGTACAAGTGTAACCGTTTTGTGGCTCAGCCATTGGGTTTAGACACCAGCAAGACTGGGGAACTCCAGCACAGAGCTAGAAGGCGCAACAGCATTACGCGCTCTTTCTTTCTCTGAAACTTCTTTGTTCAAAGCTGAGCTGTTTGAGATTTGAAAACTAGCAGAGGGCCTCATGGTTGCAAACCAAGACTTGTTAAGTAGGATTCCTAAACAATATCAGTATCTCTAAGAAAAGAGACTGCTGAGTGAAAAACCCAAGTATCAGCCAATACTGTGGAAAGTGTCCCTTCAGCTGTAAACGAGCAGCCGGACCATCCGTGAATAGCTTTTTATCTGACTTAAATTTTTACTTGGCCAAGTTTTAAAATCCGATGCTCGGCAGGATTTTATTTCTACTTTTCAGACTGGGCTGTGAGGGTTGGTTGGGGGGGAGGGGGGTGGGGGTGGGGGCAGGTGTGTGTGTGTGCTGTTTTTGCATTCATGGGTAGTTGGACATATTTTTATGTTTCACACCTTTTGTTAATAATTTCTGCATCTTTGCCTGAGTGGGTTTTAGCAATAAAACTTTCTTAAAAGGGCTACACATGGGCTAGATTCTCCAGTCCCCCAGCCGCTTCTTCCTCGGCACCACACCATTCGCTGATGATGGGATTCTCTAGTCTCACCACTTGTCAGTAGGATTTCCCACTCAAGCCACCCCGTGCTGCCGAGAAGCCCACGGGCGGGGGTGCGCTGCCGGCGGGAACAGGGAATCCCAACGGCCAGTGAATCCCGGCCATAATATGTTGAATTGGTAATAGCGTCTTCTTTTTAAATTCAAACTCTGTTCCAACCAACCCAGGAGGGACAAATAGAGGAGTCATTTCACCCCTCCTAACCTGATCACAACACAGTGTACCACACTAACTTGCAAATGGGAAAAGGGCATCACTTTTGGACCTTAAAAGTGCCTGGTCCATCTCAAATGACATCTGGAAAGGCAAAATATCTCAGAAATCTGAACAGCTGGTTGAGCAAGCCGTTTCACGTTGGTACTGTGTATTGGTTACACAAATGGCATTTTCCACTAATAGCATCCAAGAGGACCTTCTGCCTACCATACAATTGAGTAATATTGGGAATGAATTTCATTACCGACGCAAGGCCGGGGACGTAAGCCACACTTCCCAACGATTGGCTGACTGAATCATACAGCATGTTGTTTCAGTTGTTCATAACAACCCGTATTCAGTCAACACTTAGAAAACCCAAAACAAGACATCTACCGTGAGATTGGATTCCACAATTGGGCAGTGCTTGCTGAGCAATCCTGAGTGCATTAATGGCCACATCCAGTTTAAGATAGATAAATAGTATTTACAGTGCAGAAGGAGGCCATTCGGCCCATCAAGTCTGCACCGGCCCTTGGAAAGAGCACCCTACTTAAACCCACATCTCCACCCTATCACCATAACCCAGTAACCCCACTTAACCTTTTTGGACACTAAAGGCAATTTAGAATGGCCAATCCACCTAACCTGCACATCTTTGGACTCTGGGAGGAAACCGGAGCACCCATAGGTGACTTATTTACGCTTGCTAATAATAATCTTTATTAGTGCCACAAGTAGATTTACAATAACACTGCAATGAAGTTACTGTGAAAATTCCCTAGTCTCCACACTCCGGCAGCTGTTCGGGTACACTGAGGGATCATTCAGAATGTCCAATCACCTAACAAGCACGTCTTTCGGCACTTGTGGGGGAACATGAGCACCCGGAGGAAACCCACGCAGACACGGGGAGAACGTGCAGACTCTGTACAGGCAGTGACCCAAGCTGGGAATCGAACACGGGTCCTTGCCGCTGTGAAGCGACAGTTCTAACCACTGTGCTACCATGCCACCCATAGAAGCGACATACATTCATACTCAGGGATTCATTCTCTGCAAACAAAAGGAATATGTGCAAGCCTTGAGCCTTTTTTCCCCAGAACTTGGGGAACCTATAATTCTCTGTTGCTTTTTCTCCATGGCAACACCTTGGCTGATCAGTGTTAACTTACTAACCAATCATAACCCTTTTTGCCTGTTGTATAAATTGTTGTGATTGTTTGAAACTTGGATTCGTGCATTGGCCCCGATGAATGCAAGGTGAAAAGCTTCTCTTTCTTCCACAATATTAATGGCCAACATATATTTACACCGGTTCAAAAGATGAATCAATAAATTGAAGACATAAATCTAGTTTTTAATTCATTATTAAAGTATGAGTATCTCTCACTATTAACAGTGTATAGTTTTCTTCCTGATCCTTCAATAGTCTTGCGTTTCTCATTGCAGGTTAGCATATCACAACATGCTTCAGCACACCCATACTTAAAACATTCTGCTGTCAACAAAAAGTCAATTTACTCCTTGACACTTTTATTCTACAACCTAAAGCACAAACCTTTCATTTACACACTTCAACGAATTGAGATAAATAATCTTACTTCACATAATTCAACCCACCACTCACTCCTGCACAAAATTGGAGGTTTTACTGGAGATCATTTACGAATAACTCAATTGTTGCAAGTTCCTTTACTCCTGCATTAAATGAAAGTTAGCGGAACTGTCTGAGCTAAAATGTAGTGTATGTCTTGAACAATCACCTTGTTCAGTGGAGAGAAAGAAAAAGTACTTGAGAGGAATGCAAACCAATTTGCACAAATGAAACCAGTGTAGCGAAACAATTACTCACTCAAGTCGAGAAGAGATGAAATCAATCGAGGCTTTATTAAGCAAGGCTTGTTCCCCAGCAGCTCAGTTACAGAATGTGGCTGCTGGGAGAACTCGAGCTCTTATACTCAGCCTTCAGGGCTGATCCAACCAGGAACCGGGACCTGTCAGCCAATAGCCTCTCGGCTTCACAGGTACCGTATTATCCCTAATACATACCACCACATTCACCCCTTGTTAAAAAAGAACCCGGCGGGGTGGTGGTTCGCATGGTGGTAGGGGTTTACAAAGGCTGGTCCTGGAGCAAATTTTGAACAGTGGCTATGCATTTAGCCCAACCGTTAACTATGTACAAGTTTTGTCAGAATCATTATGTACAGGTGTTGTCAGAATCATTATGTACAGGTGTTGTCAGAATCATTATGTACAGGTTTTGTCAGAGTTATTTACAAGTTTTTCTGGTGTCACACGGATTCCACGAGTCGAGCGGGTGCCCTGGTCGTCCTAGTCGATCGCCTCAGCCCCGGTGGTGGTGCAGGTGCTGGCTCGGGCACTGTCGTCTCTGGGGGCGTAGAGCTGTTCGTTCCTGTTTCTTTACTCCTGGGTGGGCACGGGAGGAGGACCGATCCACCCGGGAAGGGGGCGGTCGTGGGGTGCGCCGGTGGGAGGGAGGGGGTGATTGGTGTTGGGAGTGTGTGTGTCTTTCCGGCGGGCGCCAGGTCCCGCAGGGAGACTGTGTCCTGTCGGCCGTCGGGGTACGCCATGTAGGCGCACTGGGGGTTTGCGTGGAGAAGGTGAACCCTCTCGACCAACGGGTCCGATTTGTGCGCCCGCACATGCTTTCGGAGCAAGATGGGTCCTGGGGCTGCCAGCCAGGTCGGCAGCGACGTTCCGGAGGAGGACTTCCTAGGGAAGACAAGGAGGCGCTCGTGAGGCGTTTGGTTAGTGGTGGTACACAACAGCGACCGGATGGAGGAGGGCATCCGGGAGGACTTCCTGCCACCGGGAAACAGGGAGATTTCTGGACCGTAGGGCCAGTAGGACGGTCTTCCAGACCGTACCGTTCTCCCTCTATACCTGACTGTTCCCCCGGGGGTTGTAGCTGGTCATCCTGCTCGAGGCAATGCCCTTGCTGAGCAGGAACTGACGCACCTTGTCGCTCATGAAGGAGGACCCCCTGTCGCTATGGATGTACGCGGGGAAACAGAACAGTGTAAAGATGGTGTCGAGGGCTTTAATGACTGTGGTCGCTGTCATATCGGGGCAGGGGATGGTGAAGGGGAAACGGGAGTACTCGTCCACCACGTTCAGGAAGTATGCGTTGCGGTCGGTGGAGGGGAGGGAGCCTTTGAAATCCAAACTGAGGCGTTCAAAGGGACAGGAAGCCTTTATCAGGTGCACTCTATCTGGCCTGAAAAAGTGCGGTTTGCATTCCGCGCAAATTGGCAGTTCCTGGTGACTGTACGGACCTCCTCCACCGAGTAGGGGAGGTTGCGGGACTTCACAAAATGGTAGAATCGAGTGACCCCCGGGTGGCAGAGGTCCTCGTGGAGGGCTTGGAGGCGGTCTACTTGTGCGTTGGCACATATGCCGCGGGACAGGGCATCGGACGGCTCGTTCAGCTTTCCGGGACGATGCAAGATCTCATAGTTATAGGTGGAGAGCTCAATCCTCCACCTCAAGATCTTGTCATTCTTAATTTTGCCCCGCTGTGCATTATCGGACATAAAGGCTACCAACCGTTGGTCAGTGAGGAGAGTGAATCTCCTGCCGGCCAGGTAATGCCTCCAATGTCGCACAGCTTCCACTATGGCTTGGGCTTCCTTTTCCACTGAGGAGTGGCGGATTTCTGAGGCGTGGAGGGTCCGGGAGAAAAAGGCCACGGGTCTGCCCGCTTGGTTGAGAGTGGCCGCAAGAGTTACGTCGAATGCGTCGCTCTCGACCTGGAAGGGGAGGGACTCGTCGATAGCGCGCATCGTGGCCTTTGCGATATCCGCTTTGATGCGGCTGATGGCCTGGCGGGCCTCTGTCGACAGGAGGAAGGTAGTGGACTGGATTAACGGGCGGGCCTTGTCTGCGTACTGGGGAACCCACTGGGCGTAATACGAAAAGAAGTCCAGGCAGCGTTTCAGGGCTTTGGAGCAGTGGGGGAGGGGAAATTCCATGAGGGGGCGCATGCGTTCGGGGTCGGGGCCTATCATTCCATTGCGCACTACGTGTCCCAGGATGGCCAGGCGGTTGGTGCTAAAAACGCATTTTTCCTCATTATAGGTGAGGTTCAGGGCGTTAGCGGTCTGGAGGAATTTTCGGAGGTTGGTGTAGTGGTCCTGCTGGTCAATGCCGCAGATGGTTACGTTGTCGAGATACGGGAACGTGGCCCGCAAACCGTGCTGGTCAACCATTCGGTCCATCTCCCGTTGGAAGACCGAGACTCCGTTCGTGACGCCAAATGGGACCCTTAGGAAATGGTAGAGCCGCCCGTCTGCCTTGAAGGCCGTGTATTTGCGGTCACGCGGGCGGATGGGGAGCTGGTGGTATGCGGACTTGAGGTCCACGGTGGAAAAGACCTTGTACTGTCCAATCCGATTGACCATGTCGGATATGCAGGGGAGAGGGTACGCATCTAGCTGCGTGTACCTATTGATGGTCTGACTATAGTCTACGACCATCCTCTGCTTCTCCCCGGTCTTCACAACTACCACCTGGGCTCTCCAGGGACTATTGCTGGCCTGGATTATGCCTTCCTTCAGCAGCCGCTGGACTTCGGACCGGATAAACGTCCGGTCCTGGGCGCTGTACCGTCTGCTCCTAGTGGCGACGGGTTTGCAATCCGGGGTGAGGTTCGCAAACAAGGAAGGCGGTTCAACCTTGAGGGTTGCGAGGCTGCAGATAGTGAGTGGGGGTATTGGGCCGCCGAATTCGAATGTTAGGCTCTGGAGGTTACACTGGAGGTCTAACCCCAATAGAGTGGGAGCGCAGAGTTGGGGGAGGACGTAAAGCCTATAGTTTTTAAAGTCCCTCCCTTGTACCGTTTGGTTCGCGTTGCAGAACCCTTTGATCTCTACGGAATGGGACCCCACTGCCAGGAAAATCTTTTGGGTGCTCGGACGAATGGAAGGAAAACAGCGTCTTACCGTATCCGGGTGGATAAAACTTTCCGTGCTCCCAGAGTCGATCAAGCATGGCGTCTCGTGCCCGTTGATCAGCACCGTTGTTGTTGCCGTCTGGAGCGTCCGGGGCCGTGATTGGTCCAGGGTCACCGAAGCCAGTCGTGGTTGTTGCGTCGCAGCATTTTCTTTAGACCCTGTGGAGCCGCCTATGCTGGGGTCCTTGGCTATCAGCCAAGATGGCGGCGTCCATGGATCGCACGTGGCTGGGGGTGGACAAAATGGCCGCCCCCATGAACCGCACCTGGCTGGGGGGGTCACAAGATAGCGGCGCCCATCCTCCCCTCGTGGTGTCCGGGACCCAAAATGGCGGCACCCGCGGGCCGCACGTGGACCGTTGGGGGGGCTGAGTCTGCTGTGCCTGTTCTCCCCCAGTGACTGCGGCGACCCCCCGGGACTGGCACACCGCTGCGTAATGCCCCTTTTTGCCGCAGCTTTTACAAATCGCTGAGCAGGCCGGGCAGCGCTGCCGGGGGTGTTTCGCCTGCCCGCAAAAATAGCAGCGAGGCCCACCCGGAGGGTCTGGTGCTCTACACGCAGGCTTGCGGGGGAGGGGTGCCATGGAGTCGGTCGCAACGGGGGTCCACGGAGCCCAAGTGGCTGCTGCGCGGTCGGGGCTGTAGGCGCGGGCGTTTTGTGAGGCCACGTCAAGGGAGGCCGCAAGGGCCGGTGCCTCTGTGAGTCGTAACGAGTCTCTCTCCAACAGTCTCTGGCGAATTTGCGAGGAAGTCATACCTGCCGCAAACGCACCTCTGATTAGTAGCTCCCCCGTAACCCCAACACTCCCCTCCCTCCCCACCACCACCACCACAGCAGCCAAGCACCCACCCTGCACCACATGCCAGCACCCAAACCGGCCGCCATGGACTGTCTAATATTTGTGTGATTTCTGTCTTTCCCCCTCAGGAGAAGGCTGCCCACAATCGCCGAGAGAGGGAGACACCTGGAGAGAGACCGCCAGACCTGCGGTCCCTCACCACAGCGGAATGGAGGGCACTGGACATGGTTGGAGGGCCCGAAGAAATATTGTCGCCGGGGTGAAAGTCGGCATCGGGCGAAGAAGTGAGACCCCACTGAGTTGCAATTCCCCATGGAACATGTGTAATCCACCACCACCACCACGCCCACACCAATACCACCCCCCGCCACCACCCCAATCCACCACCACCACACCAATATCACCCACACTACCACCCCCCTCCACCACCACCACGCCCACACCAATACCACCCCCCGCCACCACCCCAATCCACCACCACCACACCAATACCACCTACACTACCATCCCCCTCCACCACCACCACGCCCACACCAATACCACCCCAATCCACCACCACCACACCAATACCACCCCCTGCCACCGCCACCACGCCCACACCAATACCCCCCACTACCACCCCCCTCCCACCACCACCACGCCCACACCAATACCCCCCCCTCTACCACCCCCCGCCACCACCAACACGCCCACACCAATACCCCCCCACTACCACCCCCCGCCACCACCACCACGCCCACACCAATACCCCCCCACTACCACCCCCCGCCACCACCACCACGCCTACACCAATACCCCCCCACTACCACCCCCCGCCACCACCACCTCGCCCACACCAATACCCCCCACTACCACCCCCCTCCACCACCACCACACCCACACCAATACCCTCCCACTACCACCCCCCGCCACCACCACCACGCCCACACCAATACCCCCCCACTACCACCCCCCTCCACCACCACCACGCCCACACCAATACCCCCCCACTACCACCCCCTGCCACCACCACCACGCCCACACCAATACCCCCCCCACTACCACCCCCCTCCACCACCACCATGCCCACACCAATACCACCCCCGCCACCACCCCAATCCACCACCACCAATACCACCTCCACTACCACCCCCTTCCACCACCACCACGCCCACACCAATACCACCCCAACTACCACCCCCGCCACCACCTCGCCCACACCAATACCACCCCAACTACCACCCCGCCACCACCACCACGCCCACACCAATACCCCCCACTACCACCCCCCTCCACCACCACCACGCCCACACCAGTACCACCCCCACTACCACCCCCCTCCACCACCACCACGCCCATACCTATACCACCCCCACTACCACCCACCTCCACCAGCACCACCACGCCCACACCAATGCCACCCCCACCACCACCCCCCTCCACCACCACCACCACGCCCACACCAATACCACCACCACTACCACCCCCCTCCACCACCACCACCATGCCCACACCAATGCCACCCCCACTACCACCCCCCTCCAACACCACCACGCCCACACCAATACCACCCCCTGCCACCACCCCAATCCACCACCACCACGCCCACACCAATACCATCCCCATTACCACCCCCTCCACCACTACCAGTCTAAAACTCTCTCTCCACCACCACCCCCAATCCACCATCACCACCACACCTCCTCTCCACCACCAGCCCCCTCCTCCCTCCTCTGCGTCTAGTTTTTCCTACAAGTGGAATCATCCTCTCCACGTCCACTCTATCCAGGTCTCGCAGTTTCCTGTAAGTTTCAATAAGATCCCCGCTCATCCTTCCAAACTCCAACGAGTACAGACCCAGAGTCCTCGACCCTTCCTCATACGACAAGCTCTTCATTCCAGGGATCTTTCTTGTGAACCTCCTCTGGATCCTTCCCAAGGCCACAACATTCTTCCTTAGATACGGGGCCCAAAACTGCTCACAATACTCCAAATGGGGTCTGATCAGAGCCTTATACAGCCTCAGAAGTACATCCCTCAACTTGTATTCTAGCCTTCTCGACATGAATGCTAACATTGCATTTACCTTCCTAACTGCCGACTGAACCTGCACGTTAACCTTAAGAGAATTGTGAACAAGAACTCCCAAGTCCTTTTGTCCTTCTGATTTCGTAAGCACTTCTCCATTTAGAAAATAGTCCATGCCTCCATTTCTCCTTCCAGACTGCATAATCTCACACTTTCCCCACATTGTATTCCATCTGCCACTTCTTTGCCCACTCTCCTAGCCTGTCCACGTCCTTCTGCAGCTCGCCTGCTTCCTCAATACTACCTGTCTCTCTACAAATCTTTGTATCATCTGCAAACTTAGCAACAGTGTCTTCAGTTCCTTCTTCCAGATCATTAATGTATATTGTAAAAGGTTGTGGTACCAGCACAGAGCCCTGAGGCATACCACTGGTCACCGGCTGCCATCCTGAAAAAGACCACTTTATCCCCACTTGCTGCCTTCTGCCAGTCGGCCAATCCTCTAACCATGCCAGGATTTTACCCTTAACACCATGGGCACTTAACTTATTTACCAGTCTCCTATGCGGCACCTTGTCAAAGGCCTTCTGAAAATCTAAATAAATCACGTCCACTGGTTCTCCTTTGTCCAACTTCCTTGTTATTTCCTCAAAAAACTCTAACAGATTTGTCAGACATGACCTCCCCTATCCTGAGCTGTACGAATGGACTCAATCACCTTTGCCAAATCATCTGTGACCGCCTGCCTCTGTTTCCTGAACTCCTCCGCCAGGAATTCCGTCAGCCGCTTAGGTGTCCACTGAGAGGGCAATGACAACAGAGTCCTCTGCCATTTTCTCCCGTCTTGCAACACGAGGGCCTTCTCAGTCAGACGAGGACCATAAGACCATCAGACATAGGAGCGGATGTAAGGCCATTCGGCCCATCGAGTCCACTCCACCATTCAATCATGGCTGATTTAGAACATAGAACATAGAACATTACAGCGCAGTACAGGCCCTTCGGCCCTCGATGTTGCGCCGACCTGTGAAACCACTCTAAAGCCCATCTATACTATTCCCTTATCGTCCATTTGTTTATCCAATGACCATCTGAATGCCCTTAGTGTTGGCGAGTCCACTACTGTTGCAGGCAGGGCATTCCACACCCTTACTACTCTCTGAGTAAAGAACCTACCTCTGACATCTGTCTTATATCTATCTCCCCTCAATTTAAAGCCATGTCCGCTCGTGCTAGACATCACCATCCGAGGAAAAAGTCTCTCACTGTCCACCCTATCCAATCCTCTGATCATCTTGTATGCCTCAATTAAGTCACCTCTTAACCTTCTTCTCTCTAACGAAAACAGCCTCAAGTCCCTCAGCCTTTCCTCATAAGATCTTCCCTCCATACCAGGCAACATTCTGGTAAATCTCCTCTGCACCCTTTCCAATGCTTCCACATCTTTCCTATAATGCGGCGACCAGAATTGCACGCAATACTCCAAATGCGGCCGCACCAGAGTTTTGTACAGCTGCAACATGACCTCATGGCTCCGAAACTCAATCCCTCTACCAATAAAAGCTAACACACCATATGCCTTCTTAACAACCCTCTCAACCTGAGTGGCAACTTTCAGGGATCTATGTACACGGACACCGAGATCTCTCTGCTTATCCACACTGCCAAGAATCTTACCATTAGCCCAGTACTCTGTCTTCCTGTTATTCCTTCCAAAATGAATCACCTCACACTTTTCTGCATTAAACTCAATTTGCCACCTCTCAGCCCAGCGCTGCAGCTTATTTATGTCCCTCTGTAACTTGTAACATCCTTCCGCATTGTCCACAACTCCACCGACTTTAGTGTCATCTGCAAATTTACTCACCCATCCTTCTACGCCCTCCTCCAGGTCATTTATAAAAATGACAAACAGCAGTGGCCCCAAAACAGATCCTTGTGGTACACCACTAGTAACTGGACTCCAGTCTGAACACTTCCCATCAACCACCACCCTTTGTCTTCTTCCAGCTAGCCAATTTCTGATCCAAACTGCTGAATCTCCCTGAATCCCATGCTTCCGTATTTTCTGCAGTAGCCTACTGTGGGGAACCTTATCAAACGCTTTACTGAAATCCATATACACCACATCAACTGCTTTACCCTCATCCACCTGTTTGGTCACCTTCTCAAAGAACTCAATAAGGTTTGATAGGCACGACCTACCCTTCACAAAACCGTGTTGACTATGTCTAATCAAATTATTCCTTTCCAGATGATTATACACCCTATCTCTTATAAACCTTTGCAAGATTTTGCCCACAACAGAAGTAAGGCTCACTGGTCTATAGTTACCGGGGTTATCACTACTCCCCTTCTTGAACAAGGGGACAACATTTGCTATCCTCCAGTCTTCTGGCACTATTCCTGTTGACAAGGATGACTTAAAGATCAAAGCCAAAGGCTCAGCAATCTCCTCCCTAGCTTCCCAGAGAATCCTAGGATAAATCCCATCCGGCCCAGGGGACTTATCTATTTTCACACTTTCCAGAATTGTTAACACCTCCTCCTTATGAACCTCAAGCCCTTCTAGTCTAGTAGCCTGAATCTCAGTATTCTCCTTGACAACAGTGACTTTTTCCTGTGTGAATACTGACGAAAAATATTCATTTAGCACCTCTCCTATCTCCTCGGACTCCAAGCACAACTTCCCACTACTGTCCTTGACTGGCCCTACTCTTGCCCTAGTCATTTTTTTATTCCTGACATATCTATAGAAAGCTTTAGGGTTATCCTTGATCCTACCTGCCAAAGACTTCTCATGTCCCCTCCTGGCTCTTCTTAGCTCTCTCTTTAGGTCCTTCCTAGCTAACTTGTAACTCTCGAGCGCCCTTACTGAACCTTCATGTCTCATCTTTACATAAGCCTCCTTCTTCCTCTTGACAAGTGTTTCGACTGCCTTAGTAAACCACAGTTCCCTTGCTCGACCACTTCCTCCCTGCCTGACAGGTTCATACTTATCAAGGACACGCAGTAGCTGTTCCTTGAACAAGCTCCACATTTCCATTGTGCCCATCCCCTGCAGTTTTCCTCGCCATCTGATGCATCCTAAGTCTTGCCTCATCGCATCATAATTGCCTTTCCCCCAGATATAACTCTTGCCCTGCGGTATATACCTATCCCTTTCCATCATTAAAGTAAACGTAATCGAATTGTGGTCACTATCACCAAAGTGCTCACCTACCTCCAAATCTAACACCTGTCCTGGTTCATTACCCAGTACCAAATCCAATTTCAAC